>NC_047672.1:47777588-48377588 GCF_011762505.2 Arvicanthis niloticus
AAAATGATTACACTGTTAAATTACAGCAAAAATATTTCTGAGCCTAGAGAATAAAGTAGATACCCGACCACAAGAGGCATTTGCAATCACAAATTCCAAGAGAAGAAAATCTGACACATGACAATCAGGATGTCAAAAAATGAAGTAATGCTAAATGTGGTAATAGAACAAAGACCAACTAACATACAAAGCTAGGAATCATAATAATTTCAGAAATTTCATCAGCAATTTTAAAAGCCAGAAAAACACAATGATGTTTCAAGCTCTGAAAGTATGAAGCAAGAATGTTATGCCCAACAAAGTTAATCTTTCAAAACAGATGTACAGATAAGGATATTTCAAGCAAACATTACATCAAAGAATTCATAATAACCTAGCCAATATTGCAGAAAATTCTGAAAGGTATTCTCTGTTGATAGGAGAGCTTCACAAGAACAGCTTCTATGGGAACACATCAGGGGGTACACTCCAGGAAAGAAATGAACAAATGAAAAAGTACACAGAAATCAAAACTAAGGCAGGAAAAAAAAAAAAAAAAAAAAAAAAAGAAGTACCAATAATCCAGAAAACCAGAACATCACCTAACAAACCCTGAGACATTAGCAGTCTCCTTTCAAGAATAATCTTTAAGTGGCCTCAGTTAACCGTTAAAAGAGATCCAGAGCTGTCTGGATTAAAAGACAAGAACCAGTTATTTGTTAGCTTGATGAAGCACACTAGCAAAGACATAATCTAAGTATCAAAAGATAGAATCAAATTGCCACAGGAATCAGCACAAGGCACAACAAAACCAAGTTCTCAGTACAAAGGAGATTTATTTACCCCAGAAGGATAAAGGGCAGAGAATAAGAGGCAAAGGCAGGAGATAGAGGACCAGGGAGAAGAGAAAAGGAAGAAACAGAGAAGAGAAAGGGATATTTGCCCCAGAGGAACAAAGGACTGCTTCTGGATAGAGAGGAGCAGACATGGCCCATAGGCAAATGGCAGTTTATAAAGGGAAAAGAAAAAACATTTATTAGGATGAGATGATTGGTTATGATTGGGCATGTTAATTAGAATAGTCAAAAGGAGTTTTCGGTTGCTGGACTTCAATACGTTGATAGTTGGGCCTTGGTAGTCAGCCTCAGGAGAAAGAAGTGACTAATAAGGAAATAGACCTCAATGGCCAGCTTTAGGAATGCAATCAATGGTTTGGCAGGACAGAGGGAATGGGAAAGAGGCAAGCCCTGCCAGAGCCATGTTTGTCATGTTCACATCTATCAGAGCTCTTCGGTGACTTTCTACAATGGTCTTACATCTGTGGCAAAGAAATGTTCCTTGATGAGGGATTGAGAATTATCTGTGATTTATTTGTGAATATAAGGACAAATGTTTCTAAAGTAGTTAGGGATTATGTTGGTTTAGTAAAGTGGCAGTTGTAGGTTTTCCAGGGTACTTCCTGCTCTTCCAGGGAACATAATTTGGATCCCAGGCACCCAACACCTTCTTCTCTACTCTGTAGGCATACACACACACACACACACACACACACACACACACACACACACACTGAAAATTCAAAAGGACTTGCAAATAAAATTCAGGAACATATTAGGAAGCTCATATATCAAACAATTGGGCTTCATAACAGAGATAAAAGATTAGTTCAGCATATGCAAATCAATAAATATAATATACCCTATAAGTAAATTGAAAGTAATAAATCACACAAGTATCTCAATAGATTCCCAGAAGGCATTTAACAAAGTTTAACATACCTTCATGATAAGTTCTGAACATAGTAGGAATAGATGAAGTATACCTCAAAATAATAATGCTATACATGACAAACTTATAGCCTGAGCTATAATTAATGCATAAAACATCATTTTATTTAATATCAGAAAGACAAGGATTCCCACTCACCTGTTTTCCTCAGTATTGCACTTAGAGTCTTGCTATGGGCATAGGACTAGAGAGAGAGAGAAAAAAAAAAAAGATAAAAATAGGAAAGGAAGAAGTCCATCTATCCTGGTTTGCAGACAAGATTTTGTACTTGAAATGTCCTATAGTCCCTACCATGATATGTCTTAGATCTTATTAACTCTTTCAGTAAAATTGTAGGATAACATCAATATACAAAACCCAGTAGCTTATGTATATTATACACTAACAGTGAGCTCACAGAGAGAGAATTGCTGCGGTGGAAGGCAGGAAATGCAAGAGGAGTCAGAAGGACAGTAAGGATTCTTGTTTTCATTAATATAGATGGTGAGGTGGATGAGAAGCTCCAAAAACAAGAATGCTGAATCAAAATCCAGCCCTTTGAGCCAGAAATCTCTACATTTTACCCGGCACTCCTGAAGATGGTCACAAGCAAATGCATCATTTGTTCCTGTCCTAGTGGCAGTAATTTTTTTTCTTTAGCCCTTGAAGCTGAGTTGAGAGATAAACTATCAAGAAAAAAAGGTTGAAGGTATGGAATTCTATATCAAGTTGTTACAGGGTTTACATTTATCCCTGGACCTACAAATATCATTTACAGTTCATTCTTGATCCCTTTTTCAAGAAAATAAAAAGAATGCAGACATAATGATGATCATTATTACTTTAGTGACCCCCTCACTCTAGTAATAGGCGTGGTGGTTTGAATATGATTGGTCCATAGGAACTGGTACTGTCAAGAGTTGTGGCCTTATTGGAGGAAGTGTGTCACCATGGGGGTGAGCTTGAAGCTCTACCAAGTGCTGAAAAGTCAGTTTTCTCTTTGCTGCACTCAGATAAAGATACAGAACTCTGGTTTCTCCTGCACCATGCATGCCTGGAGGTTGTCACATTGCCACCTTGATGATAATGGACTGAACCTCTCAAACTGTAAGCCAGGCCCAATTAAATATTGCCCTCTATAAGAGTTGCCTTGGTCATGGTGTCTCTTTCCAGCAATGGAAACCCTAAGTAAAAGGGTTTGCTTGGATGAGTTTTTGAGAGAAGAGAAAATAAGACAGGATGATCAAGTCATCAAAAAAATTAAAATTTTGAAATTGCAACAAACCTTTCACTAGGAAACAGGAATATTGCCATAGCCTGTAGATGAATGATTACTAGACAGAAGAGGACTGCAAGGAGGCCAACAGCCTAGAGATGTCAAAGCTAAAACAAGACCAAAAACTTATATATAACCCTGCTCCTCCCTGCTGAACTACTGGCTGCTTATGGGTTCTGGGGACGAGGTAGTCATTGGGTTTGGTTGTGTCCTGTTTGTTGTGGTTAAGCCTAGCAGGCTCCTATGGTCAGGTCCAAATCCACAATTATCCAAAGAATAATAAATCTGAGTGGGTCACAAAGCAAATTGGAAAAGGCACAAATGTGAAAAAGGAAGGGGAGAGGTGACGTTTGATGGGTGGGAGGGAGAGAGGAGATGGTAGGGTGTGAATAACCAGGATATATCCTATGCATATATGAAATCATCAACAAATTTAGTAAGAATTACATCCGTTCCAAAAGATGCTTATGAAACACACTTGAGGCAGAAATGGCTTACCTGAAAAGTCAAGTACTTTAACATAAACAACAAATGTTTTTCTCCCTGGAATTCTTCAGTATAAGAAACGGCATTTCAGTTCACTGGTGATACTGGTATTATTAATACCATTAATACCACTGGTGAATGTTTGTGTTAAAGATGGGTGGATAGTGATAGTACCATGGATTCACTTCATTTGAAAATGACCAAGTATGTATAGGCCTGTTGTATCATTTCGCATTGTTAGGTAGCATTTCTTAAAACGTAAGAATTGATTTCCAGTACGCATTTTACCTGTTACCCTTCTTCCCCCAATCTCTAAGTATGAGTGCTAAATACTGCATCAAATGGTTAAAAAGCTGGACTGGAGGAATGGATGGAATGTTCAACACTTGCTGCTCTTACAGAGGCCCCACGTACGACTTCGTGGGCACTGGACACATATGATACACATATAAGAAATCGGGCTTATAAACATTTACATTAAAAATTATTAAAAAGCCAATGGCCTATGATCTAAATTTAGATATGGAAGAGTTGCTACACCCGGATTAAACTCTGGAACTCTGGACTATCTGTCCTCTAAGGTTATAGCCAGAGAAGGACAAGATAACTAAATGAAGCTGCCTAGCACTTACCTCTTCCATTAAAAAAAAAAAAATCAAATAACTGTTGGTATAGCAGCAAGCGTTTTGAAGGGCATGGTAGTAGAAATATACTAGAAATGTACACGAGGGAAAGGATCCTTGTAGAATTCTGAAACCTGAAGTAACAAGGGCCCAGCAGTTGCAGCCATGTCTTCACAGTCTGAGCAGATTCTAGGTGTTAGTCTCTCAGTCTTCACAGATTTGCCGCCCACTATGGTAAGTAACTTAAAATCTGCACAAGAGCCATGCTTTGGAAAAAAATCTCACATCCTCATCTCTCACTGATCAGCCATGGCATGGTGATCGGCTAGACAGTCACTCTAGAAACGGCCTTTGTTTCCATCAAGATGTTGTTGGGGACAGAGAGTGCCATGTGTTTTCATTTTTGGGACTCACTTATTCTACTGCATTGAACCAGAGGGAAGCAGCCTTATAAACCCAACATGGTACAGATGAGTGACTATGACTCAAGTCCAGCAATAAAAGGGTAGGCATGGCAACTGGGAGAGAAACTGAAGACCCCCATACTCGGGAGACCCTTTCTCAAGTCTTAGATCAAGACCACCCAAAGATCACAAGAAACCATACCTGGATGCAATCAGCAGAGGCTTTATTAGGGAAGTAAGCCAGCGGTCAAAACTACAAGCTCTTTAGCTCCAAGAGCAAGGTTTTGGCCTAGACTGGTGGGTTAAAGGGTCTTTTATAGCATGGGGTGGGGGAAGGAAGGCATTTTCGTGCGCTTACACATGAATGGTTGCATTTTCGCGTGGTTACACATGATTGGTTGTTTTACAAATTTTGAACATAGCACTGGGAAGACCAAGGGAGGGGTAACCAAGAACAGTGGAACATTTCAGAGGAATCTAGCCCAAATAATCTAGAGTCATGTGAAATCACTCTGCACACTCATTCTTCTCAAAAATGTGGTTTTTACCATGCTATTGTGTCCTATCCTGCTATTTACCAACTATTTCAGATTAACTATCTTTGCTTCTTCCTGCTATAGCCCCACCTAGGTGGCAGCATCTTTTATCTGTGGTCAGGAATGCCTTCCTGCCTTGGGCCTCTCCCACCCAGGTGGGAGAGGCTTGAGGAATGTAATCCAGCAAGTGTCCTTCACCTGGAATGTGAAGGCCTGAAATCTTATTTTCAGTTCCACGTTCTGTAAGGCGAAAAATCTACACATATTTCATAAAATGGCCTTTATAATTTTTCACTCTACAAAACAGTGTCACATTCAAGGTCCAAAAAAAACTGCCTTCAATGGTGTGGGCAGCTTCAATGGAGATTCTTGCAAATGCCAGGTCTAAAGGCTGCCATTCATAGAGTCAGTGTCATCCCCCTCCTTCCTGTGCTGTCCTCAAGGACCAATTGCTGAGAGGGTAATCAAGGAACAGTGTGACTCCAGCTACCCTGCTAAGTGGGATTTGACAACTCTGAAGCCTTTGCCTCAACCTTCCTGTTTATAGCCAAAGGGAACCTCACAAGGGAGTAGTTCTCAGCCTTTCAAAAAAAAAAAAAATCAGATATTTACATTACAATTAAGAACAGTAGCAAAATATTACACTTAGGAAGTGGCAACAAAATAATTTCATGGTTGATGTCACTACGACGTGAGGAACTGTATTAAAGAGTTGGAACCTTAGGAAGGTTGAGAACCACTGAGGGCCTAAAGGAACTTGGCATAGGTCTGGCAGCAGTCTCAGGCCTGAGCAGCCACTGAAGAGGAAGAAAACAACAAAAACTTGTGAGTAGCCATAAAAGTACGGAGGGTCTGGGAGAGTGTGTCAAGGGTCCTCTTTAGCTTAATAATGACTAAGCAGGCTAGCACTGCTCAGGGCAAGGTGCAGGGAAAGTGCTAATCGCTGGGGCCTGTTTCCTGTCTCTCAAAAACTCTGGTTGCCTCACATTTTGCTGTCTCTCTCCTAGTCTCCTAGCAGTTGGTCACAACTGATGGCAGAAGCCAGAGGTCACCAGCAAGTACTGATTGCTATGAAACGTTTCCACACCGCAGCTCTAATGCCTATGGGAGTGCTTTTTTTTTCTGCCACATCTTCTTGAATTAGGACCCTCAGAATGCATGCTCACGCATATGTATCTTAAACTGAGCATGTGCAGGAATTTACCATCCCAAAGGGCCCCTCCCCCATGGGGATTCCTAATAAAGGCCTCAGGTTTTCTTTGTTGGGGAGAGCATCCTATTTTTGGAAGTTGTGCTCTACTGCCTTCAGGTAATGCCATACGTCTTCATTCTATGTTAGCCGTGACGTTTGGCTTGCCACTTAAAGTTATGAGCCCATTGGGTTCCCTTAGAAAACCACATTGTCTGACAATGCATGGCTGTCTTGCCTGGGCATGGTACAAAGAAGGGGGCCCTGAAGTTTCTGCCACTTTTTTTCTTCCATACCTATTGGCCTATGTCATGCCTTCTTGGTGGAACCCTTCAGGTGAGCAGTTCCTCCCAGTGCCAGAGACCCTGCTGGGAGCATCAAGTATGCCTGTGGAGTGACTGGAGAGATGTTCAGCCTAAGTTCATGTCTTGGTCTCACAGAGCATCAGTTTAGTTCTTAGCACCCAAGCTGGATGGCTCACAACTACCTATAACTCCAGCTCCAGGGAACCCAATGCCATCTTCTACTCCACATTCTAGTTCATACACATTCATAGACATATACGTAAGAAAAACAATACTTGAGTGAATTCTGTTGGCCTGCCATTGCTATCTTAGAAGTGGGATACAAGGAGAGCAAACCCACCCATTGCTATCTGTAGCACATCTGTAAAAATTGCTAAAGACGCCAAGGAAAATGGGTCTTTCCAACCTTGCCACAGTAAGTGCCATGCCCAGGATCATTAATCACAGCCAAAGTTGCTATTAAGAGGCCACACTGTAGTGTCCAGAGCAAATTAAAACCAACATTGCATGACACACTGACGCCTGAAGACACATCTTCAAGACAAAACTGCTTACTAAGAAGGCCACACCGTAAGTGGTAAGGCATTGCACAAATCTCAGCATGTCTCATGAAAACATCTTTTAAAAATGATGCCTTCAAAATAACATAATTCTCTAGTGATGTATTGCAAAGACTCTGAAATGGATGAAATGACTGGTGAAGAATGTACCCGCTGCATGTGGTGGAGCGCACCTGTCAGCCTAGCAGGCTTGCAAGGCCAGACTGTGATATAAAGCAAGTTTGAAACCATCCTTGGTGAGAAAGCAAGATATTGCTTAAGTAAATAAATCAAGGCTTAGTGAGATGTCTCAGTGAGTAAAGGGACTTGCCACCAAGCCTGATGACCTTAGTTTGACCCTTAAAGCTCACATGATGGATAGACAACACTAATTCCACTAGCTGTGAATAAAAAATAAATAAACCAATAATGACCAAATAAAGAAACCAACTGAGATCTCAATGATATCTAAAAGAATGCAAGTAGGCAGTTATAAAAAACAAACAGGCAAAACAAGAAAAATAAAGCTGCGGATATGGCTCAGGGAGAATTGAACCAGAGGACCCGGGTTCAATTCTCAGGGGACCACAGTGGTCTGTAACTTCAGTTCCATGCAATCCATTGCTCTCCTCTGCCATCCACAGCCTCCAGGCACTAAAATAGTGCACAGCCATGCATGCAGACAAAAACAGTATACACTTATAAGAAATTTAGAAAAAAAATAGGAAGACAATTCATACAGGGTTTGAATGAGTGGAGTGAGATTTTTAAAAGAGGAAAAAAAAAAAAAAAACCTCAGTAGAAGTCACAAAAGTGAAGAATTTAACAAGCCAAATAAAAATACTGTTATTTTTATATCTGGAACAACATACTACAAGAATAAAGGATATCTGAACTTGATGAAATAGTCCTTTGAAATAGTCCAACCAGTGAGGGGTGGAGAGGAAGTGCAGAGGGGGAGGGGGAGGGGGAGGGGGAGGGGGGAGGGGGAGGGGGAGGGGGGAGGGGGAGGGGGAGGGGAGAGGGAGAGGGGAGAGGGAGAGGGAGAGGGAGAGGGGAGAGGGAGAGGGAGAGGGAGAGGGAGAGGGAGAGGGAGAGGGAGAGGGAGGAGAGGGAGAGAGAGGGAGAGAGGGAGAGGGAGAGGGAGAGCGCCTATAATCTATAATCCAGGATATTGTTAATAACTATAGTCACCTTCCCTTCCTTTGCTGAGTTCTGGGCATTAAGGTGCTGATCTTCAAAGTATGAGAAGAGGAAAATGATGGGAGTTAATGCTGTTCTGTTGATCTCTACAGAAAACCAGAGAACTTGAGGAGTTAGCCATTGGTAGAGAGCTTACCCAACTTGCATAAAAGCCCTGGCTTTCATCAGCTGCCCTGCATAAACTCAGTATGGCAATACTCTACTGAAACTAGCCCTGAGGGCAGAGGCAGAAGAATCAGAAGTCCAATGCCATCCTTAGCTCCATACAGCATTTAAGCCCAGCCTCTTGTACATTAGACCCAGTCTGAAAAGACCAAACAAACCCAAAACAGCTACAACAACAACCCTTTTCTCAGTACACCTGTCCCTCCTCTCCCTCTCCTCCCCATCTCTCCCACTGTCTAATATTTATGCTTAAGTGGAAGCAGGAAGTAACTTTTTCTTTACAAGCCTCCATGCCTTTCTTAAGAAAGCCTAACTTTGCTTCTTAAACCACAGAACAGAAGGGGACGGATGGTTGGGAACTTCCAGACACCGTTCTACAGTCTTCATGTACATTACTTCATATTGATTTTCCCGACACTGTGACTAAACACTGATAGTGTTTTCATTGTGTAGACACATAAAGTCTTAGGAGATGGGCTTTTTAGTACATGGAGAACAAGAAGAGAATTAAGTCCCTGCTCTGTGATGGTTAATTATAAGGACCTGAAGCCATGCAGTTCCACTGGATGGTGGATACTTTATTCGTAAACCGATGAAGCTATTTATAGCACTGGATTTTTATAAAGGTTATATAATATAGATGAAAGCACTTTGTAACCAAAATGGGATGGTGCTGCCATCCCTTGGAAACCCAGACTTTAGCCTTAGGTCTAGACTGAGGAATTTAAAGGAAGGAAACCAACATAGACTGTAAGGAAGGACTGATGAGGATTCATTGCTGGCTTCCTGCCACACAGGATTGGAGTATATGAGGGAAACAGCCATTCTTCCTGTGACACAGGTGCTGTTCTTTCTGCCCTTTCTTACTTTTTTATTAACATGGTTCTACTTTTAACAGGTGTTTTTGTCTGAATCAAGTCCTCTGGGTGGACTTCTTGGCATGGAACGCATAGACTGTGCCTGCAAAGAAGCATGTGTCAGAGAACATCTGTTCCAGCTGTTAGGATCATTACACTGTCATCAATAACCATTGACTGAAATCTCATGACGCTGAAAAGATTCCCAGGTGACCGCCTTATGTCCAGGTGTTTGGCTGTTGATGTGCCAGATGCCTGGGGTTGAGTACTGGCATGTGCCTGGAGGTCAGAGGATAAATTGCAAGACATAGTCTTCTCCCTCCACTTGTGGGTTTTGGGGAGGACTCAGGACATGAGGCTTGGATCCAGACACCCTGGATACAGGCACCTCATTGCCCTCCTGCCTTTTTTTTTTTTTTTTTTTTTTTTAAGAAATAAATTTCATGTAGTCCTTCATGATTATTAGATACTCTGGTAACATAATAAGATTAATATAGGTGATCTTCTAAAGGAAACAGGGAGATGATTAATAAGTACTAAGACAGCCATATGAAGCCCAATACTTTTTATGCTAACTTAAAAAAAAATCTGTAGATGCTGTCACCTCCCTCACTAGTATGTGGTACCTTGTAATGAAAGCAAGCCTCAGACAGAGTGCTATACACAAATTCTATCCAAAAGGAGACGTGAAACATTGTTCAAGCAGAACTTTGTGGAAGTCCTAAAACATTGTCTAGATGCATGGAATCATTCTGAAAGGAGTCATACTGCTAGCAGAATACTTAAAAAACAGTGTTTAAAAAAATCAATTTGGTTGATATGTAAATGTTTATTTTTTTTAAATTTCATTCAGTATATTTTGATCACATTTTCTCCTCCTCCAACTCATCTTAGATTCTCCCTCCCTACCCAACCCAATGTTGGCTCTTTCTTTTTCTTTCCTCTCAACAAAACAACAACAGCAAAAAAAACAAAACAAAAACAAAACAAAACAAAAAACAAAGACCCTTCCTCCACACACAAAAAGATAATCTCCAAACAAAATTTAAAGCAAACAGGCAAAACACTAATAAGGCAAAAAAGAAAGAAAGAAAGAAAGAAAGAAAGAAAGAAAGAAAGAAAGAAAGAAAGAAAGAAAGAAAGAAAGGGAAAAAAGAGGAAAGGAAAGGAAAGGAAAGGAAAAGAGAAAGAGAAAGAGAAAGAGAAAGAGAAAGAGAAAGAGAAAGAGAAAGAGAAAGAGAAAGAGAAAGAGAAGAAACCCCATGCATTTGTTTTGTGTTGGCCTGCTACTGGGCATGAGGCCTACCTTGGAATGTGGTTGATGTATCCAGTGACACTCCACTGCTGAACACTGATACACTGATCTTCCCTTTGCCAGCAGGTGTCAGATACAAACAGCTTCTTGATTAGGGGTGCCACTTTTCGTCCATTTCCCGGTCTCTGTGCTGAGAGCCTGTCTGGCTGGTACCTGTGTGGGGCTTGTGTGTGCTGCCACAGTTTCTATGAGTTCATCAGTACCATCAGCAACACTGTGTCTGGAAAACACTCTTTCCTTGCTGTCATTTATCACCTATGATTTATAATCGTTTGATCTCCTCTTTCTCATACATTTCTAAGCCTTGATTCTTGGAAAGGAAGAGTTGGCTTTTTGATGTGATAGTGAGGCACTTATCTTAAACACTTACCACTTCCACAGAATATTAACATAACCCTTTATGTTAATTAATATAAAATCTGTAGTCAGATTTTACATTGTGACATTGAAGAAGTACTTGTGTATTCAACTATCCAAGTTAACAGCCCTTACTGTACAGATTAAAGATTTATGAATCTTCAAACCAAAATATTTTAAAGTACACAGAAATGATAATTAACATCAAGAAACAATGTGGCAAGGCAGAGGGTCATTTTCGAGAAGGAAGAAGTCTGTTTTAAAGACTCTTAGTTCTGAGCAACACAAAACAGCTATTGCTATTTAGGTAGAAATAGGTGATTTAAGTAGAAAATAAATTTGCTAGAGGATATTTGGTAACTCAAAGGACTCCTGGGGATCTAGGTCTAGAAATCTACAAACAGAAACTACAATTGGAAAATTAGTACAGGGGTCTATAATTGGCCCTGAAGCTATTCACAGACTGTTTAGTAGCCTATAAAAGTGATTGAAAGACGATAACAGGGTTATATTTGTAAATAATGAAAGCCAGATGCCACAACACCCGTACCCCTCACTATTGTCCTAAGAACTTAGCTCCATCCACTCCACTCCTGTAGCTGGAGCTTTTCTAAGTTATCATCTTCTCTCTGGTGTGGGGAGCAAATAAAGTCCTGAATGAGTGTGTACTGTTAAAATGGGCGTGTCCACGTTAAGAACCACAATGCTTCAGACCCAGGGGAATAGCTAGACCTTCAGCAAGTCAGGCTCAGAGGACTGGAAAGCCTTCCTCTGGTTCAAGTACAGATGGTTAAGAGCTATTGACCTTTAACTAAAATTAGTGTTTACAGAAATTATCAACCACAGGTTCCCCTTCTGGGATGACTACAACCAGAAACTATTCACCAACAGAGACCTCAGTTAACTAACTGGACTACTCCAGCACACAATCAGTATACAGTAGGTCTACTTCTTGTTCAGAGTTATATAATAAATGCCCCAACTTTTGAGGCTCCTGTGCATTTCCATCAGAGCACATGCCCTGCCTGAACCCAGCTTTTCTACTTGTCTGTCCTTTCTTCATTCCCTTGCCACCCACAGCAGGTCAAGTCTGAGAGCCAGGCAACTGAATAGTTTTTGTCATTTCAGCTTCAGCCACTAAACTCCTACGGTAGGAGTTTCTCCAAAGTACTCTCAGATGGTGGCATAAAGCAAATAAATGAAAAATGTTTAAAGTGCCCACAAAAGGCAAGTTGAATTGGAAGTAAATATGGAGGAATTGTTGAGGCAGGGAGACCCAAAATTATAGATTTGGTAGTCTGGTTAGGAAGGAGGATTAAGTCTACAGCCAATCATTTTACTCCATATGTGAAAGCTGAATCCAAGAGACTGGTTCAATCCTATAGATATAGCAGCTGTCACAACCACTTTAATAAATTGCACTTATTAAACGAAAATGATGAGATCCACACTTTATTGATGTTACCAAAAAATCTGGAGAACTCCAGGTAGAGCACCATTTGTTCCCAGGGAAATTGGGGTTCCTTCTTTGGGTTCTCAGTTTTGTTAACAGAAGGATTTAAAAGTGCATTCTGAAGCCCAACTACAATTTTATTAAAGTCAGAGAGAAAACAGGGCAAGCAGGTTGGTAGCTACTAGGAGGAAAGAAATGGCGAAGACAAACAGAGAAAGCCAGGCCACTTAAGTTAAGGGGACATATTCGGGAATGGAGGCCAGCAATAGCTCATGGCAATACTCAATTCCATGGAAAAAAGGGGGACCGCTTCAGAGAAACAGTGAAAAATCCCAAACCTGAGAGAAAACATGTGTAGACTTTTGGCAGTATCTGAAAATAAAAGAAGAGAGAAAACTCCTAACTCAGAAAAGCAGCTAAGCCACAAGGCAGAGCTCAGGGAGCAGTGAGATGGCTGGGGAAGAAAAGCACATTAGCTCACTAAGAGGATAATTATTCCTCCCATCGCCTTAGCACACAGTTTTCCTGAGGGATGGTCCTCTGACCAGATTATAGGCAGGCCCAGCTCCACTGACTCCTAAGGGAGGAGACAATGGCATGAAATGTTCCAACATTTGGAGCAGATCAGAATGTCAGGTCTCCAACCAAGGTCAGATGCAGATTCCATTCTTTTGACCAGGAGGAAACAGCTTTCCCTTAATGGGGCTCAACAGAGCGCTGGTGTCCTCAGTGATCTCCAAGGCAACCATAACATGAAGAGACATGGAAAAAAATACACAGATAACACTAATATAAATTAAGTGTTGAGAACTAGTGAGGGCAAGTAGGATTTGATCCCTTCGTGTTAAAAACATTAAAACACTAACTCTCTATCAGGAACTAAGCTGATATAACAGTGAGAAAAACTGGACAGGTGGGGGGCTACATTTGAGGAAATGAAAGCAGGCCGGGGAGTGTGTGGGAGTTTAAACTGGAGGTCGAAAGCACACAATTTGTATTTATATAAGGCTCTCTCTCTCTCTCTCTCTCTCTCTCTCTCTCTCTCTCTCTCTCTCTCTCTTCCTCCTCCCTCCCCCCCCCTTGCTTCAAGCCATCAGGCAAGCTAGGCAAGCACTCTACCACTGAGATAACACCCACATGCCCCTATTTAAGGATTTTGAGCTTTATCTGAAAGGATAAGCCATTTAAAGGTTGTAAGGTATTTTTAAAGCACACATTCTCCCTAAATCCACAGAAGAACCTTGTCGGATAGATGTTATCAGTATTTGTTTACACATGAGAGGACTAGGGTTTTGAAATGGTTTGACCTATATGAGGGGCTGCAATCAGTCGGAAATGGAATCAGAATGCAGGCAGGGACTTTTCGGAAGGAAAGGGCTTCTTGGAAAGGAAAGGGGGCTTCATGCTTCTTGCCTGGCCTTATTCTCTTCGGGCTTCACTCAAAACCTGTTGTGTTAGCAACTATATTGTTATGCCTCTTAAGTCATTGTCCGCCTTAATGCTAATGCGAGTCTCCATCCATCCCCTCAAGCATCCGGATGCCCTGATCCTGATCTTTAAATTTCCACTTGTACAAGTCCTCAATTGAATTGAAACCATTTTCTCCTCTCCATTGCAAGACGAATTTATAGCGGTCCGTACACTTACGGCGACTGTTTTAAACAAAGCCCTCCTTAACAACGTGTTCTTACACGTGTTGAATATTTTTAAAATTAATTCTGTGCATGGAGGGACACACTGTTTCCTTGTATATTCACAGTCTTGTGAGAAAGGTTTTGTTACCGTTTCATAGATGGAGAAACCAATTTCTACCCCTAAGACTGCTGCTCCACAGCACCTGTGAAATGCGGCGCTCATGTGTATGACTATGTTAATTCAAGTGCCATAAGAGTGCGAATTTAAATCATCTGTAGTGTTTGAAGGTCCGCTTAGGGCCAGGGAAAGCTAGGACTGTAGGTAGAATAAAGATGCTCAGGATGGGGATTAATAGAGGACTTAATTAGAAAAGCAGGCTGAGGCAAAGAGAGAAAGGCTTTGAAGGTTTGGGTCAGCATATGCAAAGCCATATATTATACCACCTATATGAAAGAGCAGCAACGCCTTCTACATATTTTTATAGTCCACTTGCAATTATCCCACTCTAGCTGGCCCAGTTTCGGTCCACCCCTAAGCGGTGACCTTGCTGCTTTCGGGGCTTGATCATCGGTGGTCTTCCGATTCCCTGCTCTTGCTGCTAATCCCGAGTGTGAGTTCAGCCAAACCCAGGTTAGAGCTGCCCGCCTTCCCGCAGCGTTGGGAGCACTTGCCTCCCTGAAGCTCGGGGCTGGGCGTGGAGAGACGCTAGGAGGCTGGACCAGGGAAAGGAGGAAGCGCGCGGCGCGCGTTGACCCTGACGGCGATCCGTAGCGCCGGGAGTCAGCGGCGGAAACATGGCGGCCGTGTCGGTAATAGAGAAAGTTTCTACCGAGGCCGTGTGGTGCTAGTGCGGGAGGCTTCGGGCTCACGTTCCCAGGCCACCTCTAGGTTCTGGCTCGGAGGCTCCGAACCCCTTTGCTTTGTGAGCTTCTCAACGGACGGAGAGAGGCTCGGTGGCGACCGCCGACTCAGGTATGGGGCATTGGAGGGCCGCGCGGCGGCGGAGGGCTGGGGCGCCGCCCAGGGTCCCGCTGACCCGGCCAGGCCCCGCCCCGTCGGGCTCCTGGTGGGAACGATGCCAGTTTGGGACTGGCGACCGCGAAGAGAGGGCTTCTCGGTGTCCCTCATCACCCCGACCCGGGAGTCGCGTTGGGTCGCCTTGTCCCAGAGCTAAGGGGTAGCAGACAGCCAGGGTCCCGGCCCCACTTCTCCATCTCTCCCCATGTGGTGGCCTAACGGGAGAAAAGTTACTAGAGCTGCTCAAAAGTGAGGCACTTAGGAGTCCGAGTTGCCATTCTTATGGCTAAGAGGTGGGCTCAAAGAGTTATTAGCAGGAACTCCGAGAAACAAAACTGCAGTTCTCCAACTCTTGACTGCCCAGTGTTGTTCTTTCAGGTTTTGACGCTTCCCCTACATGGAACAGAAATAGATTTCCACTGAAAGATTATGAAAGCGATACATTGTGTCTTGAAGTCCATTGCCTTAGATAGGACACGGGGAGGGCACTTTTCTGTTTTGGAAGAAATTTGGTGAATTACGTGAAGGCTGGAGTAAAGCCAAGAGCAAACAAGCCAAAAATTCCTGGAATCTCCCTTAACTACTAGTACTAGCTGTAGCATATTAGAAATTTGTTTATTTTATCTGCATTTCTTATGTGGTTGTTTCTATATTAGTCTCCCCCCCTCCCCCCTTAACAAATTGAAAGTTAACTTGACTCGGCTAGGTTGCCACTCACTGAGCATGCATTGTGAAAGACAGATCTCCCCAGAGACTTTGTGACCTAGTGAAGAATGCAGACATTAAACAAATACATGGTGAAGAAAAAGAGTAGTTTTCCTTTTCTGTTTCAGAGGGAATGGTCAAGAGGCTGTTCTCCTAAGAAAATAATTGAAAGCCTGAAGAGATTGACAGATAAAGAGCAGATAGGGGCAGGAGGAGGAGGAAAAGGAATGTGTCCAGAGAGGGCATGGCACTTATGTAGTTCCTAATTGAAGTATCAGTGTGCTTGGAATAAAAGTGAGAGGAACAGTGTTAACAGATGGGACAGTTACTCCTGTCCAGTGTGTAGTACTTTATAAAGGCACTGAAGGGGTTTAGACTGTAACACTGTGATGGGTGGAAAGCCATTAGAGACTTTTGCATAGTGGAACACAACACGGTAAAATTTATTCTTAAAAACACACTTTATGTAAGAAGGGCAGGAGTTGATAGGGAAGAAAAAACAACAACAAAGGAAACCATTCAAGAATGAGGTCATTGTCGCCAAAATTTAGGTGGTGATTTTGGATTTAGGGAGTAAGAAGTAGAAGAAATTTGAAAGAGATTTTTGAAAAGAAAAATCATGAACTGGTGAGGATTAAATCAGGGGTGAAAAGGGTTAAAATAGTAGGTAGGATTGAAGGTTGGGGTACTACTGTGGTCAAACCCAGCACCTCCCAAATACTACATATGCTTTCTGAGTTATAGCCCCAGCCTGAGATTTCTTTTTAATGGACTTCAGCAGTGATTTGCTGATTGGCTCCATTCTGCTTTTATTTGCCTCTGGAGTTTTCCATCAAATCATTAGGGAAGGCAGCTCAAGTAAAAACAATTAGAATGCTTTTTAAATGTGTTTTCATTTCTAGTTAAAGCTATTTTTAAAAGTCAGAATGGGTAAAACTAAGGCCCTTAAGAATGTGGCTGCATAGCATTCCGTGATACAGCTGTATTTGTGTCTTTCAACATTACATAGTCTATGGGAGCAATTTAGATTGCTCACAGCCTAGGGTTGGGATTAAGTTATCAGAGCATGGGTTGAAAGTGAACAACTTTCAAGAGAATCATGGAGAAACCACTGACTTGTGAAAAAAATATGGATTCTTAGACTTTAGAAGCCAAGGGAAGTTTCAGAAGGTGATAGTATTCATCAGTATGAAGGCTTGTAAAGAAAACATGCAGGATCCTGTAAGGGTTCCATCATAGTCAGGAACTTGCAGATCATTCCAGAAGTTACCAGAACAGTTGCACTGAGGGAATCCCACCGTTCAGCATTTTGAAGCGAGTGTCTGAGAACTTAATCAAACATTAGCTGTCAAGAGGGAAGAATGCTGAATGTGGTAGACGACATGGGAGAGCAAAGACTTTGTTGTCATTGTTTCTTTACTCTTTGGTAGTTTTAAAAACCGACCCACAAATGCTTACATACTAATGAGTAAAGGAGAAGTGAGAGTTTGGAGAGAGAATGACATTCTGGAACAGGAAGGATTTATACCAGGAAGGGGACTCTCTTTGACAGGCATGCAGAGACGCAGAGAGAGATGGATTTGTGCTATTGGAAACTTAAGGAAGTTTTTTTTTTTTTTTTTTTTTTCCCCCATAGGAAGCAGTCATATGGTTAAAATGCATTGAAATGTGGGTGTCAAGACATTTGAGAAAAAAGAGAGGTTTGCAGGGTCACAGATGAGGAAAGAGTGTTGACCAGGACACAGAAGGGTGTTTCATGAGTGTGGAGTGGTCCTTTTAGTGGGGTGTGGGAATTTTTCTCCCTCTAGTAGTACTTATTCTGAGCCTATATTCTACCATCAGTATTTTAAAGATCTCTCTCCCTCTCTCCCTCTGTGTGCTATAGGAGTAATATTTCATGAAACTTTTTTGTAGTCCATATTTTATCTGTTTGTTACACTTATGTAAAATATCTACTATAAACAACAACAGAATACTAGACATTTTTACTCCACATGGCAAGAAGTGCTTACATGGAAACATAATAGAGGAAAGTTACTTTGGGTACCTAATGAATATATTTAGAAATAAAAATATGTTTTGGAACATAAGAAAGTAGAAATAGAAATAGCACTTGAAATATGCTTGAAGTCCTGCTATTATTCCAGAAACATTCCTCCCCAGCCAAATGCTAGGTAGGGGTTAATTCTAAGTTATCTCATGTTTCTGTTGAGAATGTCCTTTATCGTGCCTCTGTTAAGAAAGTTTAAATAAACTGATCCCTGTGTGTGTTTTGGTGATGTGATTCAAGACTAATGCCTTGTGCATTTTAGGGAAGCACTCTAGCGTTGATATGCAGCCCTGGACCACAAACTATTTCTTTTCTGAGTATATGAGTTTTGGAGTATTGTAAGGTTATAAGCTATTGCAATAGATCTGTTCTTACAGTATACTGGAAACATTGAAGAACTACCTACTGGATGGATCAGTACTTGTGTGTGTGTGTGTGTGTGTGTGTGTGTGTGTGTGTGTGTGTGTGTTGTGCTCATGCTCAATATGTATGCATGCTTGTAGTGGTCAGAGAACGACTTATAGGAGTTGGTTCTTGTCTTCCACCATACCGCCATTTGAGCCTCAGTGATGGGACTCATGTAGTCAGGCTTCACACATGAGCCATCTCATTGACCCCCACAGTATATTTTTTTTAACTATTATTGTATTTTTAAGTCAAAGTCTTAACTTTGGCCTGGTAAGCATTCTAGTATTTGGGTTTTCAGAAAGAAGTTCAGCAATTGATTTACTAAATAGATAGTGTTTAGATGTGAAAAGTGAGTGATTATCCAATTAATTCATTTTGGTAGTAGTGAAAGTACAAGAATTATGGCTTAGCTTTTTGGACTGAATTACCATATAGAGTTAAATTTTACGTCTAGTTAAGTTTATTAGCTAAATAATGTAAAGACTGAAATTTTATAGCATTTTAGAATGCTCTTGTAAAAAGATGTGGAAGATTACAATAGTAATAATGGCTACTGCCTTCGTGCACTAGTGCTTTCCAATTAGAAGTAATAATGAAGTCCTTCATTTCATTTAAAAGTTGAGTGACATTTCATTGTGTCAAAGCCAAGTGCTTATGATCTAAGCCAAACTCAATATTCAAATAGGAATAGATTAGACAAGTTTAGCGTTAATACTGACAGAAACTTCGCTGATCCTTCATGATGCAGTTTTATCAATATAAATAGAAGTCATGGCATTTTCCTTTGTGTAACTTGGAGAGTGTGTAAGCCAGAAAAAATTATGATTAAGATATATGCAATTAGTCTTTGAACTGGATTTCAGAAGAACCTCTAGTTTTCTCTGATTAACTTATTTAGTATAAAGATGGTACAAAATAGTATATACAATTAACTGTGAAATATCTTTTCTTCTCTTTAGGTCACTATAAAGAAAACTTCTGAGAAAATGTTAGAATAGGCATTACCAACACATTGGATTTATTGGATGAAATACAAGAAGTTAATTTTTGTGACCCGTGGGAACCCCTCCAGTGCCAGAGTACATGTGTAAATCACTGCGTTACTGCTTCAGTCATTGTCTCTATCTAGCAATGACGAGGCTGGAAGAAGTAAATAGAGAAGTGAACATGCATTCCTCCGTGCGGTATCTCGGCTATATAGCCAGAATCAACTTACTGGTGGCTATATGTTTAGGCCTTTATGTAAGATGGGAAAAAACAGCAAATTCCTTAATTTTGGTGATTTTTATTCTCGGCCTCTTTGTTCTTGGGATTGCCAGCATACTCTACTATTACTTTTCAATGGAAGCAGCAAGTTTAAGTCTCTCCAATCTCTGGTTTGGATTTCTGCTCGGCCTTCTGTGTTTTCTTGATAATTCATCTTTTAAAAGTGATGTGAAAGAAGAAACAACCAAATACTTGCTTCTCACATCTATAGTATTAAGGATATTATGTGCTTTAGTGGAGAGAATTTCTGGTTATGTCCGCCATCGGCCTACTTTGCTAAGCACAGTGGAGTTTCTAGAACTTGTTGGGTTTGCCATTGCCAGCACAACTATGTTGGTGGAGAAGTCTCTGAGTGTTATTTTGCTTGTCATGGCTTTGGCCATGCTCATTATCGACCTGAGAATGAAGTCTTTTCTAGCTATTCCAAACTTAATCATTTTTTCAGTATTGTTATTTTTTTCTTCATTGGAAACTCCCCAAAATCCAATTGCTTTTGCATGTTTTTTTATATGCCTGATAACTGATCCTTTTCTTGACATTTATTTTAGTGGACTTTCAGTAACTGAAAGATGGAAACCATTTCTATACCGTGGAAGAATTTGCAGGAGACTTTCGGTGGTTTTCACTGGAATGATTGAGCTTGCATTCTTCATTCTTTCAGCATTTAAACTTAGAGACACTCATCTCTGGTATTTCGTGATACCAGGTTTTTCCATTTTTGGAATTTTCTGGATGATTTGCCATATTATTTTTCTTTTAACTCTTTGGGGATTTCATACCAAATTAAATGACTGCCATAAAGTGTATATCAACCACAGGCCAGATAACAATAGCCTTGATAGAATCATGGCATCCAAAGGAATGCGTCATTTTTGCTTAATTTCAGAGCAGTTAGTTTTTTTTAGTCTTCTTGCAACAGCAATTTTGGGAGCAGTCTCCTGGCAGGTAAGCTCATGGATTTTTGTTTATTTTCTTATGTCAGTGCCAATGATACCTGATAAGATCCTAGCTAGAGGTTCTGAATACTGAAGATCTCAGGATATCTATGCCCTTAAAAGCAATTATTTCTGTAATGAGAGGAAGAGACTAGCATGAAAAGAATTTAATCATAAACTGTTTATATTGTGACAAACTGTATAATTTGAGTACTTCAGGCTGGGATGCGGGCATACAAGAGCAACTCTTCTTGCTTTGTACCAATTTGTTGCTGCTTCTTGTATTATAGATATAAGTGTTAAAAGAAGATATAAAGACTTGCCTGGGCATGGTGCTTCTTTTCAGTGTGGGCTGCCTCAAGGAGCCTGTGTGGGAGTCAACTCAGTGGTGAAAACTTCTTTGCTGTTGCCCCGGGGCAGCTTCCTCATCCTGCCAGCTTGCTGTAGCTAGGGACTTTCAGAGTTAGATGATGTCTGACTTTAGCAAGACCTTCCCCCTCTTCCTCTTCTTTCTGGGTTGGCAACTTTCCCAGTCAGAACTACTTTTTCTTTGCCAAGTCAGCCTCATTCATGCAGGGTTGCTTTCCAGGTCATGAAATTCTGTTAACCAAGTACTTTCTTGGCCACTAAATTTTTCTGCTCTGCATATATCAGTGGATTTCAAGTAAAGTATATGTACCAATGGGAGTACACACAAGCTTTCTAAGGAATCTCTCAGCAAAGATAATGTTAGAACAGTCAATCTCCAGGTTATAACTTTCAGTGGGAGTGTTTCCTAAAGTTGACCTATTTGAGAAAATCACTTAAGTTGACCCTTAAGTGGTATCTCATTTGGGTTTTTATTTATAGGTGCCTAATGAAAGTTGTGTCTTTTTGTACATTCTTACACTTCAACATATTTTTCAATATTCCTTCAGATTTCTTATTTGACCCCTAGGTTATTTTTATCTTTATTGTGGGAAATCCTAATATTTGTGGATTTTCCAACATCAGTCTTGTTGATTTTTGATTTATCTTTATAGTTGGAGGACACAATTTGTATGAATTTAGCTTTTTAACAAAGACTTGTTTATGATCTAAAAAAAGATTACAGTGCTATTTGGCATACTATAAATACCAGCCAAGTCAAGCTGGGTAGGGATGTTGTTCTTATATCAATATCCTTCATGGTTTCTATCTAATTATATCAGTCCCGAGAGATATTAAAATGTATATTTCCTCATTTACAAGGTTAGTGTGCGTGTGTGTGTGTGTGTGTGTGTGTGTGTGTGTGTGTGTAGGTAGGTAGGTAGCTATAGATGTAGCTGTACATGCTGTACATGGGTGTTAGAATCCTTAGAGCTGGGCTTGTGGACACCTGATAATAGGTTTTAGAACTGTTTGTTACTTGATTTTACCATGATAGATGGCATACTTTAGTAGTTTCAATAAAAACCCTATTACCTGCCTGCAAAGCTTAAACTATTAACTATAGAAAAAGTGTACCAAGCTGGGCAGTGGTGGTGCACGCCTTTAATCCCAGCACTTGGGAGGCAGAGGCAGGTGGATTTCTGAGTTCAAGGACAGCCAGAGCTATTCAGAAAAACTATGTCTCGACACCCCCCGCCCCTCCCCCCCAAAAATCTTGAAAAAGTGTGCCAAACCTTGTTCTTAGTATCTGAACCTTTGAGTCAAGTTAAGTTTGTTAAAGTTCTGAAGACTGGCATTCAGTGATTGGGGAAGAGGTTAGGATTATGCTTTGTTAAAAGTCTTAAGGGATAACGTGGGCAGTCTGCATCAGCAATATACCTGTTAAATGCTTGTTTTTTAAAAATATTTTATTTATTTATTTTATATATATGATGAGTACACTGTAGCTGTCTTCAGACACACCAGAAGAGGGCACCAGATCTCATTACAGATGGTTGAAAGCCACCATGTGGTTTCTGGGAATTGAACTCAGGACCTCTGGAAGAACAAGCAGTGCTCTTAGCCGCTGAGCCATCTCTCCAGCCCCTGTTAAATGCTTGTTAACTTAGCTCTTCAAAACTAATGTAAATCCACCTGAATGGATTTACATTTCCCAACTGGCCGCTACTTGATAACTGTTGTATGTGATGTTGACATTGTGCCTTACAGAAAATTAGACTTTTCAGCATAGTTTTCACTTAATTGATCATAGAAAGATTCCAAACCCTTTACTCTGCCCAGTATTCTGTGAAGTGTAACTATACTTAGAGCAAGAAGAGGAGGAAGAGGAAGAAAAGGAAGAAGAAATACTGAAAGATATATCTTTCAGTATATCTATATCTGTCTATGAAACCTTTGTCTCTAAAGCTCACATGCCTTTAAACCTCAATGTGTGAGCTCTCCTTGGACTTCTGCTGAAGAGCAAATGTAACATTCATATGAAACATAATTTGGGAAACACCTACTGGTTCCACACAAGTTCCAGATATTTTGAATGATTTCGAATCAGAAAATTACACAGTGAAAGGGAAACAATTAAGGTCTTCATTGAGGTAAAACTATTTTGGAGAGAGTGACATTGTCAATCCAATTACATTCTCAGCTATTACAAATTATTTAAGTTGGATTTTAACAGATTTTTAAACTGAACTATTTTTACTTAACATTTCTAAATATAGCCGGCGGTGGTGCCGTACGCCTTTAATCCCAGCACTTGGGAGGCAGAGGCAGGCGGATTTCTGAGTTTGAGGCCAGCCTGGTCTACAGAGTGAGTTCCAGGACAGCCAGGGCTACACAGAGAAACCCTGTCACGAAAAACAAACAAACAAACAAAAATTCTAAATATTGTTCCTAATATTCTTATTCTCTCTCTCTCTCTCTCTCTCTCTCTCTCTCTCTCTCTCTCTCTCTCTCTCTCTCTCTCTCCCACACACACACACTCCACATGTCTGTAAGAATAATACTCAAGTGTTAAACTTTTTTCTTATGTTTCATTATTCTGTCCTTCAATTGATATCTACTGGAAAGTTTTTCACTGGTTGGGTGGGGACAGACCTAATCCAAAAAGCAAAGTAAGAAGTTAAAGTCAGCAGATCAGTTTGTCATCTACTTTCAGGGTACATAAATATAGAGATGGCATAACTAACTCCTCAGTTATTTTTCTTTTATGACTTTTTAAAATTGTAACTAAGAAATTGTCATAAACTCCATTTAAGTAGGTTTGCTTTTAGTTTTCCACTCTAATGTTGCCAGACGGAGTCAAGAGTTTCATTTCAAGTTACTTTTATTAAAGAGTTGGAATTTCATATTAGCTACTTTTCCTTTAAATAAGTCAACTAGAAAGGCACAGTATCATAGCATAGCTAGTGTTGCTGTTATGGTAATTGATAATTCACAGAAGGCTAAAAGGGAGACTGCATCTCACTTAAAATTCACTCCATTATTAGAAATGTTTAGACATGCTCTCTGGAATATTTCACTTAAGCTTTCATATGCCATTCCTTGCTAACCACTGCCATTTGAAGATTCCATGGGGATTTGATGCAGCTTTTTGTGGAAGCCCTTTTCACACAAACTAGAAAAGCCACAACACTGTTAATTTCACTGTAGGTGAAAGAGGGACCAGTCCTGAATCTGACGGAGTCTTAGTATAAGCCTTGCATTCAAAGAAGAGAGGTCTGTCTGTAGGATGACTTCACTTCTAGCAAAATGGAAGGACCAGCCTATCGTCTCTTAGCATGGGGAACAGGGAGCTTCCAATCTGCTACTGAATTAAAAGTGCACAGTATTTACATTTTTTTTTTTTGTTTCACTTATTTGCCTCAGTTTAGTCTAGGTTACAAAGGGGACATTATTTTTGTTTAAATTCAAAATTTTATCATGTTTTCTAGAACACTAAAACGGTATGAGCTATGTGTTCCTGTGGCAGTAGCACACAGTAGGAAATTTATAAAGAAATGCCATTTATTTTTGCACAGTTAAGATTGGGAAGCCCTGTTTCAATAGTAGAAGTTGGGGGGCGGTGTGAAAGGGAAGGGTTTAGAAACATCGTTCACAGCTTTGAATCCTCACATAAGAATCATCAATTCATCTGTGAAAGTCTATTGTAAGTTTTGTATCCGTACACTTCCAATTAGACCTCATTTCCTAAGATTGCTGTATTGAGGATTAAGTTTCCAGAGTATGCTTTGAGGGAACATTTTGAACCCACTTCAAAACAGTAGGTGTTCTTTCCCCACTAACCCACCCCAAACAATGGTCAGAATAGTGTTTTCTTCGTAAAGCATGAGTAGATACAGTTCCCAGCAGATAACTTCTGAGCAGTGCACTGTGAGCATCATAGCATACGCTTTCACAAATCTAAGTTACACGTCAGTCACTCTGTCTGGCCTGTTGATGCAGTCAGCAAACACAAAATGTGGGGCTGTTGCTGGTCAATGTGGCCTACCACTGTAGGTGAAAGAGAGACAGTCCTAAGTAATATGCAGTAAACCTTTTGATATGTAGGAAGTACAGGTAAATATGTGGAGCACTAACACTCCTTTACTCTTGGCTGTGTGCTGCTCTATGTAATTATAGGACTGACAGTGCAGGTTTGTTTACATACAGCACAAAAATGCATTACACTGTGTTACAAGATAGGAAGAAATGTTCAGTTTTGTTTACATGCACACAATTGGTGTATATGGTCAATAATTTACTGAAATGTTACATTGTGCATAACTCATTTCTTCTTCACCTGATTTTCCATCCTTTAAATGAGTGCCATGTGTGATAGTGTATGCTGTTAATCAGGGTAGAGGTGGGTGGACCTCCATGTGTTAGAGGCCAGCCTTTCTAAATGACAGTCAAGCTAAAACTACATCCTGAGACCCTGTTTCAAAAAACAACATGCAAAACAACTCACCAATCAATGAGGAAAAAAAAACCTACTAGATTATCTTCTCCATTTTAATAAGACCTGCCCTTTAAAAATTGTTCTGGGTGTGCTACCTCTGTTCTCTGTACTGTGTATGTATAAGTGTATTGAATTCTTGCAGCTGTTGGAGGTAGCTATCATTACTGTTCTCCTTCTGGGTCAGAAATGCTCTTGAGAGATTAGGAAGCTTGGCCATTGTAACAGGTTTGAATCTAGGAAGCCTTCACTCAGCCTTTACTCTCTAACAGACCATTGTACTTAGTTTCCCATGCTTTCACACTTGGCAAGACTATAGAATCACTTCATCTAACCACTTTTGCTGGTTATAGAGAAACCAATATAAGTAAGTAGATTTGCTTGAGATTATTCTGTAACTGCATTTTCACTCTTATAAAGGCTGTGGCTTTATATTTTGTGGTTTTATCTCGTTTGAGAGCACTCAGTCACAGGATAGATTTCTAATGCTTCTGTTAGGAATTTGATGATTGTACATCAAGTCTCCTATGTAATAATTAGACATTTAGATAAAAAGTAGTTTTCTAGCCGGACAGTGGTGGCACACATCCCAGCACTTGGGAGGCAGAGGCAGGCGGATTTCTCAGTTCGAGGCCAGCCTGGTCTACAGAGTGAGTTCCAGGCCAGCCAGGACTACACAGAGAAACCCTGTCTCCAAAAAAAAAAAAAAAAAAAAAAAAAAAAAAGTAGTTTTCTAGATTTCTGTTCTTCTGCTTCTTAAGACTTCTGAATTTTGTTTAGGGCTAGAGAGATACGGCTTTGCTATTAAAAAGTGGTTACTATGTAACCATGAAAACAAGAGTTCTGATCCTAGCTTAACAAATACAGTGTCTCTCAAACCCTATGAGTCCAGCTTCAAGGAATCTGACTTTCTGGCCTTTGAACACATAGGTGCATGTAATCACACACACATGTATACATACACTCACATGGACACACGTATACATAAACTAATGTATTAAAAAGATAAATCTTTTGTGTAGTTATTTTTAATGCCACAAGCACAAGCACTTTAATCCAATAAGAGCAAAGTCTTTTGAAATTGTGACATGTATTACATAAGAATTATGTATAAATTATACAGCAATTATATAAAGTGCAGTATATTTACACTGAAAGGGTTTCTGATACCATTAAGGTGGCAAATGGGTATGTAAATATATATTCAAATTAATGGCCTTCCAGAAATGTTATGTATTACTTTTTTTAGTAAAACAGACCTATATGTACATGCAAATATATATTTATGATTAAAATACTAAAAAAAAATTATGTGTGTGTTTTGTTTGCATACATGTCTGTGTACTGTGTGTGTATCTAGTTCCTGTAGAGGTCTGAGGAAGGTATTAGATCCCATGAAGCTGGAGTTACAAAACATTGTGAACTGTTTTGTGGGTGCTGGAAATCAGACTAGGGTCCTATGTAAGAACAAGTGTCCTCAACTGCCCAGTCACTTTCCCAACCTCTATGTTTGTGACTATATACATATATATATACGTAGTATATAATATATATTTTATATATATGTATATAATGAAGTATGGAAATAGTCTAATAGACTATTTGAAGTGATATAATCATTTATACAATTCATATTTTACAATGTTCATAATTGATTAAATAATCACTAAATGATTATAATTTACTATAATCTATATTATACAATTGATAAACTACAATGTACCAAATTGGTCAGTGTGTCTGTTTTTTTATTATGAATACATTTTCTCCTTTTGATATGATGAGCAACTCCTTAGTGCTGGCATTTGTTCCTGCATATAGGCTTACTATTTATGCAGCAGCAAGAATCTGGAATCATGCCCATATTAAAAAGATACAGTAAGTGAGTACTTCCCCCCCCTCATTTTTTAATATTTAATTTTGGCCTGACACTATTACGGAGGCTATGGAGTGCTCACAAAAAGGGACTTATCATAACTACCCTCCGAAAGACCCAACAAGCAGCTGAGTCAGATGCAGATATTTACACCCAACCAGTGGACAGAAGCTGCTGACCCCTGTGGTTGAATTAGGGAAAAGCTGGAAGAAGCTGAGGAGGAGGGGGACCCTATAGGAGGACCAGCAGTCTCAATTAACCTGGACCCCCCCACCCCCCCGAGATCTCTCAGACACTGGATCACCAACAAGGTAGCATACACCAGCTGATATGAGGCCCCCAACACATACAGCAGAGGACTGTCGGGTCTGGGTTCAGTCAGAGAAGATTCACTTAACACTCAAGAGACTGGAGGTCCCAGGGAATTTAGAGGTCTAGTGGGGTTGGGAGTGGGGTGGAGACATCATTGTGGAGACATGGGGGCAGGGAGAAGGTATGGGGTGTGGAACAGTTGGAAGGTGGACCAGGAGGGGAATAAAATCTGGAGTGTGAAAAAAATAAATAAATTCTTTCTGTGTTCCTGCTGATATAAATGTGCTTAATACTTTTTTGTTGTTATGATCTGCAGTTTAGATAAACTGAGTTTGGGGTTTTTAAAAGGTAAACTATTATATAAAAATGAAATTAATGTTTAAGGCTTAAGGTCTTGACTTTCCTTAAATTTTATTCTCATAGAGTCTGGACACTCTGAACTCTTGATGGGACAGGACAGAGTCTTTCCTGAAGTACTCTTTGATAACATAGTAGTCATGGTATTTGGAATAATGATGCATATGTGGGTTGAACATGGAGAAATGGTTTTTGCATTTTCTCTTTCATATTAGAGTTGTTATATTTTTGTTTTCAGCTTGGATGGAAGGTTACTTAACAAATTTTTAAAAGTATGTGCTGTGCTTTGCTACAACTTCCAAAAAACTTAGAGTTCTGTCATTGCTCTGGTAACTCATCTGTGTCTACAAATGTGTGCTTTTACTTACAATTGCTTTTAGTTTATGTCATCAGTTGTTTTTTTTTTACTTTGTGAAAATAGGGGTTGAAAACTGAGTCAATACACATGTATATAAATATCCACAAACTGTATAAACCTGTTGTTTTCTTATTTCCTTAGCCCACAAATGGGGTCTTCTTGAGCATGTTTCTAATTGTTTTGCCCCTGGAGTCCATGGCTCACGGGCTCTTCCATGAACTCGGTAACTGCTTAGGAGGAACCTCTGTTGGATATGCTATTGTGATCCCTACCAACTTCTGCAGGTACTGTGATCTGGTAGACTTGATAATAACTGCTTGACTGGTGGCATTCTCTCAATGATTATGATAGATTATATTTCCAGAATTTTATTGCTGTGGAATATAGTTCTCCTTCAATTCCTCCTTGTGTAGAAAGCTTGACTCTAAACGATAATGTAGTTTTCAGGATTAAATATAAATATGTCAATAGATATATTTAGCCTTGTATTTTAACTAGGGCTCAGAAAATCTGGATGAGCTTTTAAAGGAAAGGCCCTTCCTTAAATGGAGTATCATGAAAGTTCCTGTGAACCAATGTTACAATAGAATGTCTGATGGATTTCCAGTTCTCTTTTCCATGAACAGATTGTAATACTTTTGCACCTCAGTGTCCTTATCTAAAATAATAATGGTAATATCAAGCCTCTGAAAGGAAATTTTTGGAGAGCTGGTAAAATTTAGGATGTAGAAACACTCAGTTCTATGAAAAATTCTGTAAAAACATGAAAGATTAGTAAATAAGTTTATTAAAAACTTATTTTATTGTAATTTAATTCTTATAATTTTTTCCCTCAAATACAGGAGGAATTTGAAATTACTAACACTACTACCTTTAAATCCTTTAGTAGCTAACTATACTTACAATAGAAAAAATAGTTTCTTCCATAAATGAGTTCTGATGACTAAATTTTCTTTATAGTTCTTTTGGTTGGGGGGTTGTCTTGAAACATTTTTTTAAAATAATCTGGTTTCAGATATTTCATAGAAACCCCGAACTCAATTTGTAACTGTTCTGCATTGAAGGCTTGCTAGATGTAAAGGGGTCTCTTGAGAAATGAAACCATTTAGGAACGGTCTCATAAAGTAAGACACGGCAATTCTGCAGAAAGAATTTGTAGAAAGAGTAAGACATAATTTTTGCCCTATTAAAATTTTAATTTATGTGACTTAATTTTTTTGTTACCATTAAACTTCAGAAATATGTGAAAGATTCTATTTTAGTAAACACTGAAGCATTACTAGGATAGGACTGCTTGTACATGAAGTAAAATTTAGAGTTTCAAAATTTCTGAAATTTTGTTTTGGAAAGGAGAACAGTGATGATTTTCTTCCATAGCACGAAAAGCTTTTTAATGTCTGTCAGTTGTCGGGCAGAGTTCAATGTTTCCCAGGGTACCATTTGCTCCAGGATCAGGTCCATGTCTTCAGTTATTGTTCAGTACTATAGTGACCTATGTCTTAATACTGTTTTAAAGTGATCTTTGTTAATAGGTAACATCTGTTTAAGATTGTACTTTGAGTTAGTCAATTTGGAATGCATTACAATGATCCTGTGTTTTTCACTATAGAAATTAAATATATAATCATACTATATATTGCTTCCCCTGTTTTATGTGTAAATTTTTCTCCAAAAGAAAATATCCTTTCCTTTGTTCTTGAAACAGTACAATCTTGATTTTAAAAATTCTTATTTGTATCTGTCATTCAGTAAGAAAATACAAATGAGGCAAAGACTAGTCCTATTTATTTCCTGAGGTGTTATTATCAGCCTTACTAATAAGGAATACAAGTTTTAGAAATCATGTTTGATTTTTTAAAATTTACCTGTTAACATGAAAGGAACAGACCAAGCCTCAACGATTCTCCTTTTTTTTGTCTAAATAAAAAAGGCTCTTTCTCATAAACAATATACCCTAGGAACAATTATGAAATTATTATTAAAATTACTTAGTAAAAGTTACCTTAAAAAAGTACAGTCTGTTAATATTTTACAACTCAGGGAAAGTATTCTATTATCTTTCCTGTCTGGTGAGTTTAGAGGTCTGCATCTATATCAATTTCTATCCCAACCTATATTATGCTCCTAAAATTACTGTCTTAGACTTAGAATATCTTTTTAAATCCTAAATAGCTTAAGCTTTAGTCTTCAACCCCATCAAAGGACTGAGAAGGAAATAAGTATTACTTGTATGCAGGAAGCACAAGTATATAGCTTCCAAAAAAATAAAATGACAAGAGACAGCTGACCACTTGGACAGTCCCCAATATTCTCTATAACACTGGAACATCTATCTTCAGCCTTGTGGCTCAGAATATCGAACAGATCTTTTGTGAAGCAGGAATTATGAAGGACTGGCTTACCCTGTATTGGCAGAGCTTGGAAATCAAGTTCCAGAATTCTTTCTACAGATAAAGTTAGAACATTTTCTTTCCCAGTGGCTAGCTTGCCACAATTGAAGCAGTTTCATATGGAGGCCTTTCAAAGCTTATCATCTGTTTCTAAGTTGAGTGGGGCTGCTGCCAGGAGCTGCTAATTTCAAATGTCTCACTGTCAAAGAGGCCTTGCATTAATAGAAAACATCTTAAATGCCATATTCTGTGAGTCTCTGAGGTTTTGAAGACCATCTGTGTATTCATAGCTTATCTGAACAAGTGAATGTTGCTTGTCTCCACCTTCCTATTTTCTGTCCAACCGAGGATGCATGTGTGTAGTAATCCAAACTATAGTTTAATGTGTCTTAAGTTTGATTGGCTAGTAGCTTGCATTTCCAAATTATCCTAGTTTGGGTTTTTTTTTTTTTTTTTTTTTTTTTTTTTTTTTTCGAGACAGGGTTTCTCTGTGTAGCCCTGGCTGTCCTGGAACTCACTCTGTAGACCAGGCTGGCCTGGAACTCAGAAATCCGCCTGCCTCTGCCTCCCAAGTGCTGGGATTAAAGGCGTGTGCCACCACCGCCGGCTCCTAAACAGTTTGTAATAGCAGCTATTAAAAGGACTGGGATTAAACCTTGTCCTTTTAAATGAGCTGCATAGTCACAATACCTACCTAAGAGTTGAAACATACATATATTATGTTGTAACAGAATTAATCTTAAATTTGTCTCAGTATACAAAGATTTGTACCAATGAAAAACCTTAAACCTGTATCAATACCCAAAATTCTGTACCAGTGTAACAAAATGTAACCTTATTTTTATATCAATATACAAAATTTTGTACCATTGTAAGATTATAGCTATAAAATGCTTTTACTTTAAGAGTAGATTCAATAATGAACCTGTATTTGTCTAATTTCTTATATTTATATATTCCCCCTTCTCTTCTCAACCTCCTTTTTCTTACCTAGGAAAGAAAGATAGAAATCCCTGAGTCTAAGCTTCCTATTTTGTTTTCTCCCTATCCCAAAACATAATTATTTGTAATACCCCTTAACATGACAATATATTTATTATTCATAAAATAACCAAAACCATCCACCCTAACTTAAGGGACTGGAAGGACAGTCTTCTTATAATGCTTCCTGCTGATTTGTGGCAAAGAATTTCTTTTGGGGGGACCCAAGAATGTTAGAAAAACTGTTAGAGTCTAAGAATACAGCAAAGGCTGTAGCTTTTATTTTCAAGTATTTATTGTCTGTATGCTGAGAAAATGCAAGTATAAATGAAGTCCTGATTGGAATAGTCTGAAAGTCTGGACCAACTGAGCTAGCTGAAAATGTCCCAGAAGCAAGTCTTTAGAGGAAACAGCTTCGATGCAGTTGAGGCAGGATCAGGCAGGGAGCTGGAACAGCAGCTCTCGTTTCTCAGCAGCCCCAAGGCTAAATTCTGTCAGGGCTGCCCTCCTCATCTTCTACTCTGTAATATACAAACTTTACAAGCAATACATAGCTCTATAAAGACATCTGTATGAAATATGCTGGTTGCTCAGAACAATTAAGTATTATTTACTGCTCTTTGTTTGAGCAGGTAAAAAAACAATTGTATTTCTTTAAAAGTTAGTTTGATCATATAATCAAACCACAATATAAATAAATCTCCATTCATGCCATATGAAAGGATGGTATGCAATAATATGTCTGAGAATTTTGTAGCCAACAAGACTTATTGGTTATGCAAGATGAAGTTCTGGCTGGAGACATATATATGTCCCAGTCAGTTCCAGAATAATATTTTCTAAAAACCAGAATATTTTTTTCTTACTTTTGCAGTCCTGATGGTCAGCCAACACTGCTTCCACCAGAACATGTACAGGAGTTAAATTTGAGGTCTACTGGCATGCTCAATGCCATCCAAAGATTTTTTGCATTTCATATGATTGAGACCTATGGATGTGACTACTCTACAAGTGGACTGTCTTTTGATACTCTACATTCCAAACTGAAAGCTTTCCTTGAACTTCGGACAGTGGATGGACCTAGACATGATACATATGTTTTGTATTATAGTGGGCACACCCATGGCTCAGGAGAGTGGGCTCTAGCAGGTAAGTTTACTTTTTTCAGTTGTATACACACACACACACACACACACACACACACACACACACACACACACACAGAGGGAGAGAGAGAGAGAGAGAGAGAGAGAGAGAGAGAGAGAGAGAGAGAGAGAGAAACAGAGAAACAGAGAAACAGAGAAACAGAGAAACAGAGAAACAGAGAAACAGAGAAACATTAAAATTCTCAATTGGCTGCTTCACAGATGACCAAAGTCCAAGGTTATATGATTACTTTTAATTTTGCCAGGAATACTTACTTCATTTTAGTAAGCTGTAACTAGGATTTGAGAGTGGTTTCCTATATAGTATTTAGAGAAGAAAATAAAGTGATTGATTTGAGACTTAGAATCTCTCTGCCTTTAAAAGTGTTTTCATCTTTGGTACCTGGTATCTGTCTAGAAAATTGTCCATTTAATCTAGCGTTTTTAGTTTTGTTCAGTTTAGGCTTTTGTAGTAGGATCTGATGATTTTTTGAATTTCCTCAGTTTCTGTTGTTATGTCTCCCTTTTCAGTTCTGATTTTATTAATTTGGATACTATGCCCTCTGGTTAGTCTGGCTAAGGGCTTGTCTATTTTGTTGATTTTCTCAAAGAACCAGCTCCTGGTTTTGTTAATTCTTTGTATAGTTCTTTTTGTTTCTACTTGGTTGATTTCAGCCTTGAGTTTGATTATTTCCTGCCTTCTACTCCTCTTGGGTGTATTTGCTTCTTTTTGTTCTAGAGCTTTCAGGTGTGCTGTCAAGCTGCTAGTGTATGCTCTCTCCAGTTTATTTTTGTAGACACATAGAGCTATGAGTTTTTCTCTTAGCACTGCTTTCATTGTGTCCCATAAGTTTTGGTATGATGTGTCCTCATTTTCATTAAATTCTAAAAAGTCTTTAATTTCTTTCTTTATTTCTTCCTTGACCAAGTCATCATTGAGTAGAGTGTTGTTTCAACGTGTGTGGGCTTTCTATTGTTTTTCTTGTTATTGAAGACCAGTGTTAGTCCATGGTGATCTGATAGGATGCATGGAATTATTTCAATCTTTTTGTATCTGTTGAGGCCTGTTTTGTGACCAATTATATGGTCAATTTTGGAGAAGGTACCATGAGGTGCTGAGAAAAAGGTATGTTCTTTTGTTTTAGGATGAAATGTTCTATAGATATCAGTTAAATCCATTTGGTTCATAACTTCTGTTAATTTCACTGTGTCTCTAGTTTCTGTTTCCATGATCTGTCCATTGCTGAGTGTTGGGTGTTGAAATCCCCCACTATTACTGTGTGAGGTGCGTGTGCTTTGAGCTTTAGTTAAGTTTCTGTTATGAATGTGGGTTCCCTTGCATTTGGAGCATAGATGTTCAGAATTGAGAATTCATTTTGGTAGATTTTTTTTTCCTTTGATGAGTATGATGTGTCTTTCCTTATCTTTTTTGATTACTTTTGGTTAAAAATCGATTTTATTTGATATTAGAATGGCTACTCCAGCTTGTTTCTTGGGACCGTTTGCTTGGAAAATTGTTTTTCAGCCTTTTATTCGGAGATAGTGTCTGTCTTTGTCACTGAGGTGAGTTTCCTGTATGCAGCAAAATTCTGGATCCTGTTTATGTATCTAGTCTGTTAGTCTATGTCTTTTTATTGGGGAATTGAGTCCATTGGTGTTAAGAGAAATTAAGGAAAAAATGATTGTTGCTCCTTGTTATTTTTGTTTTTAGAGGTGGAATTATGTTTATGTAACTATCTTCTTTTGGGTTTGTTGGAAGATTACTTTTTTGCTTTTTCTAGGGTGTAGTTTCCCTCCTTGTGTTGGAGTTTTTCATCTGTTATCCTTTGTAGGGCTGATTTGTGGAAAGATATTGTGTAAACTTGGATTTGTCATGGAATATCTTGGTTTCTCCATCTATAGTGATTGAGAGTTTTGCTGAGTATAGTAATCTGGGCTGGCATTTGTGTTCTCTTAGGGTCTGTATGATATCAGTCCAGGATCTTCTGGCTTTTATAGTCTCTGGTGAGAAGTTTGGTGTAATTCTTATAGATCTGCCTTTATATGTTACTTTACATTTTCCCCTTATTGCTTTTAATATTTTTTCTTTGTTTTGTGCATTTGATGTTTTGATTATTATGTGATGGGAGGAATTTCTTTTCTGGTCTAGTCTACTTGGAGTTCTGTAGGCTTCTTGTATGTTCATGGGCATCTCTTTCTTTAGGTTAGGGAAGTTTCCTTCTATAATTTTGTTGAAGATAGTTACCGACCCTTTAAGTTGGGAATCTTCACTCTCATCTATACCTATTATCCTTCGGTTTGATTTTCTCATTGTGTCCTGGATTTCCTGGATGTTTTGGATTAGGGACGTTTTGCATTTTGCATTTTCTTTGACAGTTTTGTCAATGTTTTCCATGGTGTCTTCTGCATATGAGATTCTCTCTTCTATCTCTTGTATTCTGTTGGTGATGCTTGCATCTATGACTCCTGGTCTCTTTCCTAGGTTGAGTGGAACCTGACACTGGAGATGTGCTTCTTCACACTCAACTGGCTAAGAAAATAATTTTTGGAATAAGTGTTTTACATGTACTTCCATTAAGGATTTATACCTAATATAAATGTTTTTCAAAAAGGCTACATTTTCTTCTTAAATATTTTAAAGTTTATTTCAATCCCCTCTTTAAAAATAAATGGTACACATTCAGCTTACTAATATTTATATAACCTTTCTCTTTTCTGGAAGGAAAAAAATATAGATAGTATCTAAATTTGATATTGTTGAGTTTTATGAAGTTAGGAACAATTTCTGAGAACTTAATTTTAAAATAGAGTTATAATTTTGATAAATATCTAGATGTAGCATTATAGAGTAATATCTTTGTAGTCTTTGAAATATACTATAAGTAAATTGGCCATTATGCAATTTCTTTGTTAGCCAAAAAGTTTTGTTCTAGAGTTTATCATACAGAGCAAAAAAGGAAACTGCAAAGGAGAAATGAGTGGGGGGTATAGTGTAGTGAGACAATAACTACCCTGTGGCATCTCATACCTCAGGAGTGCATCCAGCCTTGGGCCTAGCCTGCAGCACCTATCTCATATGCAAGTAGTCAGGTTGAGCCTGGACCATAAACTCTTCAGATTGAGTTCCCATACCTGCTTGACACAAGCCTTCTAACACTGATTTTGCCTTGAAATCTGAATAGAGCACCCCTGCTGTGTGGAAACATTTCCACACAGGGAAACATTTTCCTGTGTGGAAAATGTTCTCATTTGTTCCAAATCAAATGCCAAAGAACTTAAACTCTGATAACTTATTAATAGCTATCTCTGGAAGTCTTGAAGTATAATCCATTAGCACTAGATTTTACTTGGGTTAACAAATTACCTTCAAGTTCAAAACAATATTACTTTGGGAACAAGAATCTCAATGTGTGTCTGTTCCATACTTTAACAGATACTACTTAGAATGTGTAGTCTTTTTAGATTATAGAGTTTTAATTTGTGGAGTTTAACCTGATCATTTCGCCTCCTTGCTTTAGGGCGTAAAACCATTAGAATAATTATCAGAGAGACAGAAATAAACAAAAAGTAGGATAGTTTATATCAATTTATCATGCATAGAACCTATAAAAAGCAGTCTCAGTTACTTGAAACATAGTGAATTACTGTTATTGGAGATAAAAGTTAAGTGCATTGAATCAGTGTCGAAAGCCAAGTATAGGATAGAAACTACAGGAAAGCAGAGGAAACACTACTCACAAGGCGTTAGTGCCACTCTACATGTCTTGTTGATGTTACAAGAGAATTAGGGTAGAATGTCCTGAAAATATTGAATATCCATGTGTGCCATGGTAGGCAGTGATGTTCTGTGCAGGGTGGAATTGTGTTATTGCTTGTAGTTTATGTTGTCTGTGTAGTCTGATGTCCAGAGACATTTAATAGGTCTGGAAATTATGAAAAATTAACTTTTGGATATTTTCTGAAAAACTAGAAGAATACTAGTAGTACATGGGAGCCATGGATTGAAGTCTGGCCTCTAAAACAGTGTGCATAAGTGTGAGAGCAAGGTGTGCGTGTAAAACAGTGTGCATGAGTGTGAGAGCAAGGTGTGCGTGTAAAACAGTGTGCATGAGTGTTAGAGCAAGGTGTGCGTGTAAAACAGTGTGCATGAGTGTGAGAGCAAGGTGTGTGTGTAAAACAGTGTGCATGAGTGTGAGAGCAAGGTGTGCGTGTAAAACAGTGTGCGTGGGTGTGAGAGCAAGGTGTGTGTGTAAAACAGTGTGCGTGGGTGTGAGAGCAAGGTGTGCGTGTAAAACAGTGTGCATGAGTGTGAGAGCAAGGTGTGCGTGTAAAACAGTGTGCGTGGGTGTGAGAGCAAGGTGTGCGTGTAAAACAGTGTGCGTGGGTGTGAGAGCAAGGTGTGCGTGTAAAACAGTGTGCACGAGTGTGAGAGCAAGGTGTGCGTGTAAAACAGTGTGCACGAGTGTGAGAGCAAGGTGTGCGTGTAAAACAGTGTGCACGAGTGTGAGAGCAAGGTGTGCGTGTAAAACAGTATGCATGAGTGTTAGAGCAAGGTGTGCGTGTAAAACAGTATGCATGGGTGTGAGAGCAAGGTGTGCGTGTAAAACAGTGTGCATGAGTGTGAGAGCAAGGTGTGCGTGTAAAACAGTGTGCATGAGTGTTAGAGCAAGGTGTGCGTGTAAAACAGTGTGCATGAGTGTGAGAGCAAGGTGTGCGTGGTGTGCATTCTGGCAACCAGCTGATGATTAGTTACACATAGATACTGTGACATAGCCTGGCTTCTGAAGTCCTATTATCAGCAGAGTTGCAAATTATGAAAGATACTCTTACTATTTTGATAGTTTAACAAAGATGATACTTTCTCTTAGTAGAAAAATATATTCCAAATATAGTTAGTTGGATTTTTGCTGGTAATTTTAGCATGTTAAAGCTTTTTCTAATTGTAAAAGTATCAGTTGTTCTGTGGAGAGTCCCAAGCAGGCTTTGCAACAGGCAAGGAACTAATCCTTGAAAAGATAAGAATGAAATTGATTCTGCCTGCCTTTGGTATGGGTGCTGGACAAAGGCTTCTAGAGTTTCACATCAGTTTCCATGTTTTGTTATATCTAAGAACACTTTTGGAAAGAAGTTTTCAGATAACAAACAATTAACTCAGTTCTGTGAGCACAACAAAGCTGAGGCATGCTACAGTGAAGCTGCAAAGTCCATATGGTTCCTCCACACTGGGTTCTGTTGCCTTAGAAACAATGCTCAAGTCGAGGGACTATGGAGGAAGATGGAGATCAACTTAATGCTGGCCCTAAGATAACATAGAGATCACTTAGATTGTTGTGAAGTACAGATAACATCTCTCACATGGATGACTTTTATGGCCTAGAAGTATGGGGCAAGTTTTTAGAGGGAAAGGATAAATAAAACAAATTCTGGAAGATATGGGTGGGGCCTGGCTCATCAGACAGCGAGGACCACCAGGTTCTAAACTACATACATTCCCAGCATTCCAGGAAGAGGACAGATTAAACATCTCTTTCATTTGAAAGATGCCTGGGAGTTTAACTTTTCTGCCTTCTCCAGTGCTTATATGCATGCTCAAGCACGTTTTGCCCTCTACAGTTGCTCCATCTAAAATTTTTGGAAAACAGAAAAAAAGTGTTTTGTGTTGGGAAAGGCAACAGGTTTCCAAATACCCAGTAATCCTTCCTGTTATAATTTCTGCAGATAGCTTCTGTGTTGTCCCTTGCTCTCATAATAACATAAAAATTCCCTCATAAAATTTTTGTAAGTTTTATTTTATTATAAAAATTTTTAAAGATTATTCTATAGTTTATTTCTGTCTTTCTTGTTGTAGAGTTTGTATTACCTTAGACAACAGTGGTAAATGTAAGCTTGCCTCTACTTCTTTCTGTTCTTTCCTTGGGATAGATTACTAGAATTACAATGATTGTGTCCTTTTGTCATCAAGACAGCCAGGGTAAGGTGAGGAAAGCTGCCTCAGGCACATAGCTGGAGCGAGAAGTGTGCAATTCTTTCATTTCCTATACCTAGAAAGACGAAAGACTCTACTAAAGACTCATAGAGCTGACAAAAATAGAGCATATTTGCAGGATTCAAACCAGCATACCTTTTTGTGTATCAGTAGTGAACTAAATCAGGAAAATATTATCACTGACTAAATAGACTCAGAAGAAAAAAAGAAGAAAACAAAACTGTAGGAATAATCCTACACAAGGAGGACAAAGACTATAAACAACTAAGAAATCAATTGAAGAAAGCAGTTAAAGATGGGAAATTCTCCCATGTTCATAGATTGAAAGAATGATATCACACTGCAAAAGGAATTTACAGATTAATCCAGTTTCCATTAAAATACTAATGAAATCCTATATAAATAAGAAAAAAATCTAAATCCTAAAATTTGTAAGTGAGGGCTCAGTGAAACCACGTAACTAGACATTTTGTGGGTAGAAATAAGGCTATATTGAGGAACTCAAACTGCCAGGGCAGAGAGAACAAATGCAGAAAGAGCTTTGCCAACTTCATGGGGAGCAGGCAGCAGTTGCGGGGAGGTGTCTGACAGAGAAGTCTGGGAGTTTGAGTAGCTGGTAGTGGGGTGGGGGCCCCAACAGCATGGGAGCTAGTGTGGGGACTTTGGTCTGTTACAGGCTTGTGTGAGTTAATCAGGAACTAGACACTCTTGCTAGAGGTAGTCGACTGGGGTGGAGGTGGATGGGGCAAAGGATAAGGGAAATCATGACTTTCCTGACAAACAGAAACTCACTTTATAAGGTTTCTGACAACTGCTAAGTTTGTTTTGTTTAATTGCTAGTCATTCTTCTGTTTACTGGGTCAAAATCCAGCAGGCAAAAAGCACTGACTCATTCAGGACAGCAGCAGCTGCAGTGTCCTGCACTTGTTGGGCCTGCTTTAGACCAAACAAAATTCACATGAAAACACAAATACTTTGAATAATCAAGCAGGCTGAGCAAAAGTGAGATGCCTACAGGCATGGAACAGGTGCTGGAAATGTAAAGTGCGTTGTATCAGCTTTACATATGCAACAGTGACTCTTCCTTAGCAAGTCGTTTCCAGTGCTGTGCACTCATGGTTTTTCCTTCTAGTGACTGAGAAGCCCCGCACACAGCAGGCAGCAGGACTTACTTGCTCTGTTTTTGTATTGTAACAGCCCCCAGTGTCTCTCCTTTTTATCCCTCTCCTCTCTTCCCTCCCATCTCTCCATCCTGTCTTTTTTGCCTCCATTTCCCCATTCCTAATTCTTAGTAGAATATTCCCGTTTCTGTACGTTTTGTTCAGGTAACCTCAGAACTTGGAAGGTTGTTATGTTGAGTCTTGGCATTATTAAGCTGTACTATCAGTTTGGAGGGACGTTCTCTTCATTTAGTAGGGGCCTACTTTACTTATTAAGATAAAGAAAACTTGTTCTTTTTGTTTGTTTTGTTTTTTCAGTGATATGCAGTGGGGATTAATAGACTATGTATAGGACCAGTTTAATATGTTGAGTTGGCATTTTCTAGAAATTAACAGCTACGTTAGTTTAAATTTCATTTTTTTTCTGATTTGTAAAAGAGTCATATGCTGTATTAAATATGCAAGGTTTTATCTGTGTGGATGAGATCATAGAAACTAGTGAAGTCTTTTCTAAATACTGGGAAAAACTTATTCATAATAATAATGTTTTAATGCTGTATTCTTAAAAAATGCAAAAAATTCACAGTGAGCCAGATAGAAACGTATTTACTTTAGAGTTTTGGACCTGGGGGTTTCTGTGTTCCTTGGGGGTTTTTCAGGTATAGCTCTGCATTAAATATAAACACACCATAAACTCTTGTCTAGGCTTAGGAAGTGCTAAGGATTTCTGAGGAGTGGCCCTGTCCTTACTCAGGAGCTGCTTGCTTTTGAAGGCAAGGAAGGGTTGGATTACCAAATGATTTTTGTATAGAGCCAATTATTTGAAGACTTTTACATCTTGAGCTGTAGAACCCCTGTAACGATAGTAGTTATGAGAAGCAAGAGGCAACAAAACTGGAAAAGGTGTGCTTGTATTCTGATGAAGTGATCTTTTTGGGAATAATTATGAAAATTGAATTTTTCTATATATTTAATGTTCCATAAAACCTTTGGATTTTTTTCCTATATAAAAATGTAATATCAATTCTTATGTCATAAAAGCCAGTTGACAGCTTGCATTTGACATTAAGAGCTCTTGTTTCTACCCAAGATTAGAATGTTTGCTTTCTTGTATAATTTCACTTTTCTTTTACTAAATTTATCTACAGACAGTCTCTAGCTTACAGTAGTTAAGCGTAATGAATTTACAGTGGTGCAAAAGCTGGATCTAGTCATTGAAAGCATTTGTTTTGTTTTGCTGTTTTACCAGACCGTCAGTGTGATACTAATGCAGGGATGCTGGGTAGTGTTAGCTAGCTTCAGCCGCTGCCAGTCCCAGTCCCAAAGGTAGACAGCTAGTGCTGGAAAAAGAAGTATGTTTAGATATTACAGTAAGAAAGGCATGGTGACAAGCAGCTCTGTGATAGAAGAAGCATGGGCTGTGACTCCTCACCACCTCTCATGTTAGGAGAAGGGGAAGCAGAGACAAGACAGATTATTAATGTTGAGTTCTGCCCCTAGGGAACTGCTTTCTGCAATGAGACCATTGAGGCTCTGCCTCATTGCCGTTGTATAATTTCCCAAAATAGTGCCACCACCTGAGGAACAAGTGTTCACACACATAAGCCTGAGTCCCTGTCTTAAAGAAGTTAAATGAAAACCAAACAAATATACATGACCTTGTGGGAACATGTCTCATTCAGACCGCGGCAAACCAATTGTGGGGTTAGGAAATGAAATAACTCACTTAAAATTACATAGCTGGTAAATGAAGAAGAGGAGAACTAGGATTGAAGAAAGATTACCTAATGTCGTCCTTAATTGATCCAATGTCCTCCAAAAGAGATTAAAGAATTTATGGTTTTTCCAGTGTCAGCTAATATTTTTTTGTGATTTTCTTCAAATTATTTTCTGCATAGACATTTCATTTTTGGTTTGGTTGTGATGAAGAATTTTGTTCTTGTTATGAAATAATGCCAGTGTTTATAACTTTTTAAAAAAAATTTTTAATCTTTTTTACAGTCCAGTCTTTATCCCCTTCCTGGTCCATTTTCTGACTGTTCCTCATCCCATACCTCTTCCCTCTGTCTCCAAGAGGATGTCCCCTACCCCCACCCCACCAGACCTCTCCACTCCATGGGACCTCAAATCTCTCTAGGGTTAGGTGTGTCTTCTCTCACTGAGGGCAGACCCGACAGTCCTCTGCTGTATATGTGTTGGGGCCTCATATCAGCTGGTGTATGCTGCCTGGTTGGTGTCTCAGTGTCTGAGAGATCTCAGGGGTCCAGGTTAGTTGAGACTGCTGGTCCTTCTATAAAGTCGCCCTATTCCTCAGCTTCTCCCAGCTTTTCCCTAATTCAGCCAAAAGGGTCACCAGCTTCTGTCTGTTGGTTGGGTGTAAGTATCTGCATCTGACTCTTTGAGCTGCTTGTTGGGTCTTTTGGAGTCATGCTAGGCTCCTGTTTGTAAGCACACCATAGCATCAGTAATAGTGTCAGGCCTTGGAGCCTCCCCTTGAGCTGGATCCCAATTTAAGCCTGTCACTCAATCCTTTTTCCCTCAGTCTCTTCTCCATTTTTGTCCCTGCAGGACTGTGGAGTGGTAACTACACTTGATGCCCTGTCTTTTCTACTTGAGGCGGACTCTCCCCACTATAGGACATTTAATCTATGGTTCCTACTTTGAGTCTTGAGAGTCACTCACCTTCCAGGTCTCTGGTACATTCTAGAGGGTCTCCCCACCTCCCACTCCCAGGGTCGCACATTTCCAAACATTCTGCTGGCCCTCAGGGCTTCTCTCCTGTCTCTCCTCTTCCCATACCAGGTCATGTTCCTTTTTTCTTCTCCTTCTTCCTTCCTACCCACGTCCCTCCCTTCCTCTGCCCCCATGATTGCATGACCTTTGGCTTTTTAACCGTCTTGAGTTCTGTAGACTGTATCTTGGGTATTCTGTACTTTTTTGGCTAATATTCACTTATTAGTGAGTACATACCATGCATGTCCTTTTGGGTCTGAGTTATATTACTCAGGATCATATTTTCTACTTCTATCCATTTGCCTACAAAACTCATGATGTCTTCATTCTTAATAGCTGAGTAGTATTCCATTGTGCAAATGAACCACATTTTCCGTATCCACTGTTCTGTCTTGGGACATCTGGGTTGTTTTCAGCTTCTGTCTATCATAAACAAGGCCTCTATGAACATAGTGAAGCACGTGCCCCTGTGGTATGATGAGGCAGAAAAGTTATTTTTTTAAAAGGTATTTTTGTTGTTGTTATTGCTGTTGTTTAAGTATTCTAAAAATTTAAAGAAATATACTTCAGAAATCACCACTGTTCCAACTTTTTTCTTGTCCACAGGTGGAGACATACTCCGCCTTGATACACTTTTAGAATGGTGGAGAGAAAAGAACGGTTCCTTCTGTTCCCGGCTTATCATCATCTTAGACAGCGAGAATTCAAGCCCGTGGGTGAAAGAAGTGAGAAAGATTAATGACCAGTATGTTGCAGTTCAGGGGGCTGAGCTGGCGAAGACAGTAGATATTGAAGAAGCTGACCCACCACAGCTGGGTGACTTTACTAGAGACTGGGTAGAGTACAACTGTAACTCCACAAACAACATCTGCTGGACTGAGAAGGGACGCACAGTGAAGGCCGTGTATGGAGTGTCAAAGCGCTGGAGTGACTACACGCTGCACTTGCCGACAGGAAGTGATGTGGCCAAGCACTGGATGTTACACTTCCCTCGTATTACGTATCCCTTAGTGCATCTGGCAAACTGGTTATGTGGTCTGAACCTCTTTTGGATCTGCAAAGCTTGTTTTAGGTGCTTGAAAAGGTTAAAAATGAGTTGGTTTCTTCCTACAGTGCTGGACACAGGACAAGGTTTTAAACTTGTCAAATCTTAATTTGGACATCAAGGAAGGGTATTATTGAGAGTTCATGTTACCAGTTATCAGTAACTTGCCATTTTTTTGTATGCCGTATTTTTATTTGTGGAAAGTATCTTGCTACATGTGTAGCTGCTCTCACTTTTCTTAAGTAATTATGGGATGTGTAAGATATTGGGAATATGCATGATTTTATACTAAAAGTACACAGAGGGTCATAAAAATGCTGACTGTAAATGTGTAAGAGATGTTAAAAGTAACAGTGCACTTTCAGATAATTCTCCATTTGTCTCCAGTGAAAAGAAACACAGTTGTCTGTGCTCGGACATGGCCAGTGGACAATTCCCAATGCCTTATTTTCTAGGCATACATGAGAGAATGTAGACCAGACAAATGTGTTTTAAGAGAACTACCAATTTACTTAATAGAAGATTCTTTCATGTGTGTGATTCATATAGGTTTGACCCCAAGACTGTTTGCAGAAGTATAAACTCTTGGAGCAGGAAGAGACCTGCTCATAATGACTGCAAAATGCCCTTTCTCCACCACACCCAAATGTCTTGGCTATGACCTTTACCAGTACAGCAGAGCAGCCCCAAATGCCTTTGAGATGAAAGCATTGTTAATGTAGGTTACAATAAGAGCTTAGAGTCTACAAAGTGTTCCTTCATGGGTAGTGAGGGACTTTGAAATACTGGGAATTTTAAGAGTCCTTCTCAGGGTAATTTTGTTTTTTTAATGAATAGTATTTCCAGCTACAAATTTCTTTCAAGTAAATTGCCATTCTTTTAAAAAAGTACACTTATAAAATAAATTTAGCCGTTTCTCATTGACCATTCTGTCTTAAGTATTTCTGAGGAGTTAGCGCTCTGCCATGAAAATTACTTTTCAGATCCTACTGTAATAACTTTTTTCTGCTGAAGGTCAAAGGATGGGAACAGATCATTTTGTTGTTGTTGTTGTTGTATACCTGTATTGTATTATGTAAAAAAGTATTCATTTTGGCAATTTTAGGTAAGCATAATGGTGTGGTTGTAATTTGTAAACTTTAATTCAGTGTTTTGTTGAGTAAAGTAGGCACTGATCAGGATATCTCTTTAAGAGGTAATTCACTTCCTGTTCCCTTCCAATAATCCTTACATTCTAGATTTTCATCTTGGAAAGACGGAGGTATAATTAAATTGGAGATTAGACTTTGTTACCATGGTGACTTCTTACCATTGAAGCCATTTGTCCATGCCCAGAGAAAGAAGGTAAGGTATCTACCATTTTCTACTGATGACTTGAAAACTGACGTTTTATTTAGAAAGAAGTCACACCATCAGGGAACTTGTATTCCGCTATCTATGCAGCATTGCTACAGCCTATTTCTATGTTTTGAATATTGTACTCTTAATACTTTGGGATAATATTTTGTTAAAAATTAATTTTTCATTTAATGTGAAATTAAGAGTTCTTGAATATTTTATTGTATTAAAAGTGGAAGTTATAAAAAATGCATTTGTTTTAGAGTTTATGTTTTGCGACAGGTTGACTTGAAAATACTTCCTTATTCCAGAATACTGAAGAATTGATATAACATTAAAAGTTAGTGGCATTCTATGCACAATATATTTTTTTAAATGGATAGTAAGTTCCATTGAATAAATCATTCATCTGTATGCATCTGGAATTTCAGATGGGTGCCATTTCAAATCAGTTTGGTATGATTTTGAGGTTCCTTTGGTCCACAACAAAATAGGGAAAATAGCGTTGAGATGTTAACTGGCTGTGCACAGTTATGTATATCAGTAGCTGTTCTTCCCTCCCTAAGTGGAAAGCATCGCTCTCTCTAGTTCTAACCTTTCAATTCCTTTCTTCCTTTACATATGAAACAATTTAATATGTGGCTATGGGTATTGCTTATGATTTTTAAATTATTGTTCTAAGTATTTTTCTATAATTCATTTTATTACATCTTCCCAAACACTCTTAATAATTTAATATAAAAATTTCTATTTTATAAATGATGAAACTATGACAGTGGACTCATACAAAAATGACAGAATAATAAACTGCTCTGAAGCTAACTTGAGACCCAGATTGTGTCCCAGACTCAACTCTGGCTGGAAACACTTTACTACTTTCCAGTCAAATGTGTATCTGCAGTGTCTGCTGTCATTTTCCTCTCACGACGGGATGAGCATTCTTGAGACTGATAGTGAACTCCTTCAGTCCTACATTATGTGGGTTATAAATGTATGTAATTTCAGTATGTACACACACATGTTGCTTGTGTACAAAATCTCACATTTTGTTTCAACTTTTTTACTTTTACTGTATATCAAACCCATAGCAACCCATGTCCCCCACATAGCAGTCTGCTGAAAATACTCCTGGAAACTCACCAGTTATCTCCCTATTGTCAAGTGAGTAGACATTATTTCTGTTGCTCACCATAGCATTTATTAATTACTTTCTCCCTTATGCTTGGTTTCTGCTGTACTATTGATTTTCTATTTGTCATGATGGCCCTTGGTATGCTCATGTATTTTCTAACCCTTCTCTTTATCGTTAGTAAATTCACCTGAAGGTATCACTACCTGTTCCTTCAGCTCTGTGCAGTAGTCTTATCCACGTGTGAGAGTTCAGCGGTAATTGATTATCCTCAGATGTCTTCCTTCACGAGTTGTCTCTGCACATGTGTTTAGCATTCATGTACTGAACAGTGCCATTCACAGATTATTCAGTTCAGCAAGTGCCAGTCAAGAGTCCAGCTTGCCTGTCACATTGCTTTATTCCCTTAAATCATATATATATATATATATATATATATATATATATATATATATATATATATGTATGTATGTATGTATGTATACCACTGGTTACTCAGAGCTTTCCCCTTGATTTTCCTGCTTCCTTATTCCCATAACATATTACCAGTGCTTTCTGGGATTTGCAGATCTCTCCCCTCGCCTCCCCTCCTACTGCCTTTGCCTTATAAAATCCTTTCACTTTCTCAACCATCTCAAGGCCTGGTTTTTGTCTTCTTTTAGCTTTGGTTTTGTTCATTTCTAATTTAATCTCCATATATTTGCCAGAGCTAACCTATTCCTTTTACTCTAAGATCATCAGCCTGGTTTCCCACCTCTAGTCATCCCTCATTTTGTACTAAAAAACTGTTTGCAAAATCTTCAGGAAAAACTATCCGGTTTCAAAAACATAGTTTCATGTGGACTAACACCATGCTGTGACATTAGTCCCAGTTAGAACATTAGCCTCCTTGGTAGAGGAGACAGACAGAGGTGCTGGCATAAATCTTGTGTGAGGTGGATTTTTCCCATGTCTATATAAATCACACGCATCCAGGAGAGGTAGAGTAGATGACAGGCATGAGCAGAAGTTAATGAGTATAACAGCTTGAATTATGAATATTGATTGTGTCATTGGCACCCATGACATGTTGGCGGTGGAAGGATCCTGATCAGGGAGAGGAAGAACTTAGATCTGGTGGAGAGATAGGCCTGGAGGACCAACCTTGGTCTACAGAGCTATGCAGCACCACCAAGTTCCAATTTACTACAGAAGCAGGAATACATTCCCCGTGAGCTTCAATAAAACATGTGGTCATAGCTATCATCTAGAGTGTGGAAAACAGAATAGGAACCACCGAAACCATGGATGAAATAACTCCCTTGCAAAACCAGGCTTGGAGATTTCTTCTTTGGCCATCTGTATACAGCTATGTTTCAGCAGAGTGGGAGGTGGAACGATCTGGTCAGCATCTGTGAGGTCCCTAAGTAGTTCTCACATGGACTCACATACTCAGAACAAGACTTGTCAGTTCATAAAATCAGAGATTCAGGGCATTTGCAAGTTAAGTGGTATTCTTCCCACTCTTTGATATCTAGTAACTAGACCCCGATATCCACAGTGGAAGATCTGGTCCCTACTCTCACCTTAGATCCTTTTAAAAGTTTGTCATAGACCTGAGTCATCAATGTAGTCAAGAAATAACCCAACTCTACAAAGAAGGGGATCTTACCCTACCATGCCCTTCCAGTGGTGTGAGCAGCTTCTTCTCAGAAGCATGAGCAGATTTGAAGTTCAGGCCTGCCAGGAGCCTCAAATATTCTTTTGTTTGTTTGTTTGTTTTTTGTTTTGTTTGGATATTTTATTTACATTTCAGATGTTATCCCCTTACCCCATTCCCCTCCCTGCCCAGGAACTCCCTATCCCATCCCCCCCCCCCCCCCCCCCCGCTTCTATGAGAATGTGCCTCCACCTACCTCCCCACTCCTACCCCCCCACCCTCAAATTCCCGCCACACTGGGTGCCCAGCCTTTCGTGGGACCAAGGATCTCCTTTCCCACCTATGCGGACAAGGCCATCCTCCACTACATATACATCTGGAGCCAGGGGTCCCTCCCTATGTGCTCCCAGGCTTGTTTAGACCCTGGGGAGCTCTGGTTGGTTGGTATTGTTGCTCTTGAAGCCTCAAAACATTCTTGGAGACATATTCTTACATGTCTCTTGCTAGATGACTTCAGACTGGAATCAGGCCTGTGTTCTTCTACCCTGTGGATTTGATGTCTAATGTGTCTACAGCTTTGATGTCCCACTGTTATTTTTTTTTAATTTTATTTTTTATTTATTCACTTTACATCCTGCCCACTGCCCCCATCCCGGGTAACCCCTCCCACCGTCCTTCCCCCATCCTGCTCTCTCCTTTTCCTCTGATCATGTAGGGGCTCCTCTGGGCCTCTCTCTCTCTCTCTCTCTCTCTCTCTCTCTCTCTCTCTCTCTCACACACACACACACACACACACACACACACACACACACTCCAGTCTCTGTGAGGCTAGGCACTACCTCTCCCACAAGGCAGCCCAGCTAGAAGAACATATCCAACATATAGGCAACAGCATTTGGGATAGCCCCCATTCCAGTTGTTTGGGACAGACATGAAGACCAAACTGTACATCTGCTACATGTGAGCGGGGAGGCCTAAGTCCAGCCTGTGTATGTTCTTTGGTTGGTGGTTCAGATCCTGAGAGCACCAGTGTCCAAGTTGATTTTGTTGATCTTGTGGAGGTCCTTAGCCCTTTTGGCCCCGCAATCCTTCCTCCTATTCTTCCATAAGAATCCCCTGGATCCATCCACTGTTTGGCTGTGGGTGTCTATATCTGTCTGAGGCAGCTGCTGGGTGGAGCCTCTCAGAGGGCAGCATGCTCCTGCCTGCAAGCATAACAAAGTATCATCTGTAGTGTTAGAGATTGGCACTTCCTCATGGGATGAGTCTCAAGTTGGGCCCGTGATTGGTTGGTCATTCCCTCAAGTCTCTGTGCCATCCCCTCGCCTAACAGGATAAATTTTGGGTTGAATATTTTATGGGTGGGTTGGTATCCCTGTTGCTGCATTGGGATCACTACCCTACTACAGGAAGTGTCTTCTTCAGGTTCCATATCCCCAATGTTGTGAATCACAGTTAAGGTCACCCCTACTGATTCTTGGGTGCTTCTTTTAACCCAGGTCTCTGTCTTATCCTGGAGATGCAACCCTCCCTCCCACCTCACCCCCATCAGTTTCAGATTTCCATTCCATTTCCATGTCCATCTAACCCATCTCTCCTGTCCTTCCCCACACTTGATCCTGAACCCCATTCCCCTCTCCATGTCCTCTCCCTCTCATTCCCCTCCCTCCAGCTGCCTCTTATGAAGATTTTTATTTTCCCTTCTAAGTGAGATTCAAACTTCCTCACTTGGGCCTTCCTTCTTGTTTAGCTTCTCTGGGTCTTGGGGGTCCCTCTGTTTTCTTAAGTTTATTTGATAATCCTTCATCCTGAGAGGCAGGGTGAATATTTAAGCAACCGCATGTTTTCTTGTTCACGTTTTTTTCTAGGCATAATCTGATAAATATAGTTTCAGTATACTTATAAAATAATGATCAAAGACCTCAGCTTCCCCAAAACTTTAGTTACTCCTACCTTCCTTATTGGGCAAGGAGTTAAAATTTATGTTTTCTCTAGTTTTCATTTCGCCTTAATGTTGGAGCCTTCAAAGGATGTGAGGGGGTGAGGTGAGGTAGGAGAAGTAAAGAGGCTGGAAAACTTCAGGAGTCTCTAACATCGTGACTTGGCTCTGTGAATCTGGGCAATATTTCCAGCTCAGTTTCACCTGCATTTTTTTTTTTTTTTTTAATACTCTTCTGTTTCGAACTCATCTAACACCATGCCTTCTCTCTGCTCAGATCTGTTTGCTCTTGTGGAATACTCTTACAGGGATGACCTATGTGATCACATCCTGATCCTGTGTTCAGGACCTTTGTTTAGTCAAGGGAAAACCAGTCAACCTTGCCCTGACAAGTCTGTGCATGCATACAGATCTGAAGCTACCCTTCAGCACATTCTTCAGCACCCACCCAGTTCTGCTCTGCTTCAGATTTCTCAGATGTGAATCAAAATGAATCAGCTGTTCTGTAATCAGCCATGAACTATTTATTGGAAAAGCCCTTTATTTATTTATTTTTATTTATTTATTTATTTATTTATTTATTTATTGTCACTTGCTATCATGGCAACAAAATACCACACAATTTAAATGGAGAAAGGAATTGTCTCCTGGTTGTAGTAAAGGTTTCTGTCCATGACAGGCTGGTTTCATTGTCTCTGAGCCTTTGTTGAAACAGCCATTATAGGGTAAAGGTAATTTAGTCATTCATTTTGTGGCTATTTATTTACTTACACAGGATCTCACTAAGTAGCCCTACCTGACTTCTGCAACTTGTTAGGAACACTATGCTAGCCTCAAATTCCTAGAGATCCAGAGATTCACTGGCCTATAATACTTACTGAGTGCTGGGATTAAAGGCTTGGAGCCACCACACCTAACCTAATTTAGAAAGTTTTATGTGCACAGCAAGTCCTTTTCGTTTGAAGACTTGTATCTTCTTAGAGCTGAAAACTGTAATGTTTTCTCTCATTTATCTTCAGGCTACTCACTTGGTTAATGCCCTGCTACTGGAGTGGGGTGTGGAGCGTAGGGTATTTGTTCTTTTTGATGTTGTTTTTTAGTTTGAAAGATTTCCTTCCTTTATGTTCTAGTATTTCTCATGGTACTTTCTCCTAAGCAATTACATTTTTAACTTCCAAGAACTCTTTCTGCTTGTTTACAACATATTTTAATATGAATTTAGTGTCATAGACTTTTTGAAATAATAATTGAGACTTCAAAAACAAAAACAAATCTCGTTGGATTTCCACAATGCTTCTCCTGGGATTGGTGTCTTTCTTTTCCTATTTGCAGTCCCAACTTCCTCAAACATCTGAACTCCATTGGCTGCCTGTTGGTGTATAAGAAAGAGTGATAGAAAGTGGATGGCTTCAGTTTCCTAGTCCATGGTAAGACCTGATAGCCACTGAACTTCACAGTTAAGTAAAATTATGGAAAGTCAGTTTGTATATTTTGATGATCCCATACATGGTAAGAAAAGGAAGATTTAGCCCCTAGGTGAATGCAGATACCCCTTGTAGAACTATTAGTTATTTTGCCTAAAATGCTATGAGAACAGATGAGATGGGTTACTGATTAGTATAAATAAAGACTTTTAACTATTAACTACAGAATTATGAATCCCCTTTGCTAATCCCTTTCTTGAATTATGAAGCCTTTCTTAATTCCTCCCTCAGTTTATCAATAGTCATTGATACAGGCAGTGGTTCTCAACCCCTTTGGGAGTGATGAAGAACTTTTCACTGATGTCTTAAGACCATCAGAAAGCACAGATGTTTACATTCCTGTTCATAACCATATCAAAATTATAGTTGTAAAGTAGCCACATAATAATTTTATGGCTGGGGTCTCCACAACATGAAGAACTAACTATATTAATGGGTCACAGCATTAGAAAGGTTGAGAAGCCCTGTGTTAGAGCCTTTCTAGAATTGTACTGAATGTCACTGACTCAAAGAAATTTCTTGGAGGCTGCTCAGCTACTACAGCTTGTTCCTCTCTCAAATTTCCCTTTGTGCTCCTCTGTTTTTATTGTCTAGGTATGTACTAAAGCCTCAGGTCTAATGATAGATTGTCACATTTTTTTTTTACATTTGATAGTGTAGTCAGTTTTTATTTCCTTGATAATTTTAATGTGAACTGGAGGGGAAATAAACAAAGTCATTGGGTGCACTATATTGAAATGTAAGTTGATGTCATCTTTATTTTCCACAAAATATGGTAAAATAGACCTCTATTCCTAGTCAGAATGTGAACTGCTAAAGAGCTTTCCTCTAGTATAAGTGTAAGGGAAATTCCAGATGAAATCAATGTGCTCTTTAGTGGAGTGATTACACAGTAGTTTGTACAAGCAAGTTCGGGTGAAGTAAGTGACAGAGATTTGAATTTCTGTCAGTAAGCAGGGGCCTATAGCAACAAACATATGGCCAAATGCATACCTGTATCTCTCTCTCTCTCTCTCTCTCTCTCTCTCTCTCTCTCTCTCTCTCTCTCTCTGTGTGTGTGTGTGCTAATAAGGACTGAGATTGCCATTATCTCTGAGAAACAAATGATGAAATGGGTTTTTAAAGTTTGTGTGGATCATCCAGTTCTCTCAATTTTTCTCCGGAACACTGGCAAGATGATCACAGTGGAGGAGGGCCTAGTATGCAGAGATTCCATGCAACTTTATACACTCTCATGTTGTTAGGATTCTAGTGTTTGCATTGTTGGAGGAAGCTAAATATGAATCAAAATGACCTAAAATTGGGCCCTTACTCTTCAAGTTCGAACACTGAAAACAATAAATTGTTCAGTCTCTCAGCAACCAAAGCCTGGAAGGTTAGGGACTTAGCTAACTGAAAGAGAACTCAATCTAATTAAAGCTGCAGCCTACCTCTGGCTCATTTTAACTTGCAGGGTATTCTAAAGGTTACATTTCTCATTCTTATCACCCAGAATAAAAAAAAAAAAATACGTGGTTCTGTACAGATACATGAGTCCTACACAGTCATGGAAGGGATGGTGGGACATAGTTCTAACCTCTGGAGCAAAGCCAGTAGGGTATGGGCCTCCACAAGTGTTAACATTTACTGGGCATCAGGATTATATATATATAATTCCATGTTCCTTCTTCAGGAAATATTCTTCCTGCCAAAGTTAATGACTCCATGGTAATCAGAGACAGCAAGTCTGGGAGTCAAGGGTGTGTCTGTGTCCTTACCAAAATGATGGTAGATGCTGACAGACCTTCAGAACAGCCCTTAAAACTGCGGGAAAGAATTCTGAAAACATGAATTCAAGAACACATAATATCTCAACTATGCAAAATATAAGGATGCAATGTGAATTATATAAAGGGTTTCACAGACCTAAAAGAACAGAGACAGCTGCACTATAAGCCAGCTTGTCAGAAAGATACAAAGGCAGCCAGATATAAAGGCAGGCCTGAGTTCAAGGTCAGCCTGGGACAGAACGATTTAAGCAAAGGCATGGTCCAAATGGTAATCTCAGAAAGGGATCCTACCCAGCTAAATGTATTGGTTATGCTTACACAGGCAGGCAGATCTCTGAATTCATTTGCAATGATTAAAAAAATAAAAAAGAACTTGCTGTCTTTTTCCAAGAATAAGGGAGCTAGAGTCAAGGGATACTGATTTGTGGAATAATCAAAAAGGAACCTGAAATAAATGACTGAAATAAATATGTAAATATGTAAATAAAAGATTGGGCCTTAGTGTGTGAGAGCTGAGGTATCTGGATGAGCTTCCTGGAGAGCTCCAGAGAAAGCTGTATTGAGCAGACTATACACCATCAGCTGGTACCCCACGATTTAGTTTGAAGCACTTTGTTTGTTTGTTTTCCGACACTCTCAAACACCCCTTTCTCAGGAACTCTTCTCTAAGCTGAGGCTGGTCCTTGGCACGTGTGCACATACATGTACATACTAGATGCTACTCTGCAATGTTCTTGGACTGTCAGGAAGAATACACCTAATAAAGGAGTGATATCAGACCTTTTATCAAGAGTATAGGGTCAATAGTAGTAGTGCTTTGAACATCATTCCCTATCTGGTACTCTAAAAGTTATCTTGCTTTCATTTAAGACCACAGCCCCCACAGTCTAATCAGAATACATGCTAGCCAATGCTCCATTACTGAGCTAAACAAAAGTCCTTGCCCATTTATTATTATTTTTTTGCTATGAACTAATTTCCAAATATTAATAGCTCTTGATTAGCACTGTATCATTTGTCATGTGGCATATGGGTATTTCTCATCTGGTTATTAGCCTTTTCAATTTCTTTTTTAAAAAATTTAGTGTCAACTATCTCATATCTTTTTAATTGTACTTTTAATTTGTGAAAATTCATTAAAGTATATGTTAGTTAAATTTTGAGGAAAAGGATTAAGGAGACATTAAACATAAATATCAGGAGGTAAAAATGAATTAAAATTTATTTTAAGAAATTTATAGGAAAAAAAAGATGTTAGGGTTAATATTTATAATGGCATTTTCTTGGGCTGACTAAGCGCCAGTGGCTCTGCTTAGCTCAGGCTGCCATGCACCGGCCTGAAGCCAAGAGCTCCACAGCTGGAAGCAAACACCACAGCTAGAAACAACCAGCCAGAAACACCGGCCCTGCCACCCACCACCCACCATCCACCACCCACAAGATGCCATCGTGGGAGATGGCTCTGCCAATCTCCCAGGCTGTCTCCACAAGGCTGGGCTGAGCCCAGGCCATCCCACCATCCACGCGGTACCCAGTAGAAATGAGACTCAAATGTTTAAAGATTATCCAATAGCTTTATATATTTGGTAATACTCAAATAACAAGAAGACCACACAATTAGAGGTGTTACCCAATACCCAACCTAGCTATTACAACTACCTTAGACTACTAGAGATGTGCATACATCCACCGCCATTTTCCCCTCTCTCTCCTGTCCTCCCCCTTAGCTCCTCCTCTTCCTTCTCCTTCCTGTCTTTGCTCGTCCCAACTCCTCCCACATTACCGAGTTTATTGTAAAATATCCAGCTATAAAGATATAATAGAAAGGAGATAGAAAATTTCAGAACCAAATGAAAAATTTAAATGAATAATTAAATTAAAATTTATAAATATATTCATATTTTATATATATTTAAATATTTAACCATTTAAGAGTAAACAACATTGTTTCCAAGAAGCTTTGATGAATGAAGGTATCTGATGTGGGGTTTTAAGGCATGAAACAGTATTCCACAAAGAGGAGTGATTTGGCATAGGGTGAGGAGGATGTGAACATCAAACAGAGGGTTGGAATGATGGGAGATCCACAACATGACAGGTAATATAGCTAAGATTAAAGCAAAGATAATAAAGGTAAATTCTACTGAAAAATTTGAGATTATAGGAATAGAGCTATAATGATCCCTAGAGTGCTGAACTAAGAGAAATGCAAATGTAATTGTTTCCCTGGCCTAGACCCTTTGTGGATACCCCAGTCTGTCTATTCCCAAGTTTCTCTTATAAATGTAGTATTTGTCTCTGCTATATACATACTTTTTTATCCTTTAAGTTATTTTTACATTACCTGTAATACAAGTAATTACATTGCATTGTTTAGGGAATAATGCCATATTTGGGGTAGACTCATTTTTGTTGCTGTTTGTTAGTTTTGTTTTGTTTTACCAAGTATCTCAACCTCTTAAGTAACCTTGAATACTCAATGCTGAACCTAGAATAGAGAAGATGACAATATATTTGTAAGGACTATAACTGGATCTCAGATCATGGCTCTTTGGTATTATTTTTTAGTAACAGGGTTATTTGGATATAAAATTACTTCTGCATACTTTTGTTGAATGTCAGAAGTACAAAATGAGTTTGGAATATTTTAATTCAAGAAATCTTCTTGAAGGAATTACCATTCTCTCTCTCTCTCTCTTTTTTTTTTTTTTTTTTTTTTTTTTTTTTTTTTTTTTTGGTTTTTCGAGACAGGGTTTCTCTGTGCTGTCCTGGCTGTCCTGGAACTCACTCTATAGACCAGGCTGGCCTCGAACTCAGAAATCCGCCTGCCTCTGTCTCCCAAGTGCTGGAATTAAAGGCATGCGCCACCACTGCCCGGCTGAGGAATTACCATTCTCAAAATCTCATTTGATGTTGTCAATAAGATATGAAGATCAGTTTGGAACAACTAAAAAAAGCAGGGGTGGGAGAATTTGAGCAACAGATACTGATAGAAATGATTCATAAAACCAAAAACTCTGTGATCATATTGATATAAATGAATAAGTATGAAATTTATTGAATATTCATATTAAAACAAAGGCATTAAAATCAATAAGAGAAAAATAGAAAACTTCAAAATTATTGGGTAGGTTTAGCAGAAATCAAGAATGAATGCGTAGGTTTAATAGACATAGCAAATAGCAAATAACAAGATGATAGATTTAAAATCAACTTTATTAACAATTTATAGAATAGTGCTTTTGATTTATAACATGAGAGATTGTCAAACTACATCAGAGAACTTTTTTACCCTTAATAATTTTTTTACATGTTTTGATATTTTGATTATATGTTCTTTCCCCTACTTCACCTCCTCCCAGATTTTCTCAACCTTTCTACCTACACAACTTCATATTCTTTCTCCTTCTTGCTAAAATAATAATAATAAAAAAAAAAACCAGACAGACAGACAAAAAACCAAAAAGACAAAAAATAAATACAAAACCAAATTCAAAAGGACACAAAACATATGGAGTCCATTTTGTGTTGGCCTACTCCTGGACACAGGGACTGCCCTGGAGTGCTGTTGATGTACATAGTGAGACTCCATTGGAGAAGACTCTTCCCTTTCCCAGTATCTATCAATTGTAAAGAGCTTATTGGTTGGGCTGGGACTTTGTGTCCACTCTCCTTCTCAGTGCTTGGCTTTTGTTAGTTGAACTTGTACAGGTCTTTTCAGACTGTTAACAGTTTTTGTGAGTTCATATATGTATCAGTCCACTTGTGTCTGGAACATGCAGTTCCTTATAGTCACCCTCCACCTTTGGCTCTTAGAGTTTTCTACTTTCTCTACCTACCTATATCTACCGTATACGTCCATCAGGGATATATATATATATATATATATATATATATATATATATATATATCCATGTGTAGCAAATAGCAAGGTGATAGACTTAAAATCAACTTTAGTAATAATTTACAGATTAATGATTTTGATTTAAAACATCAGAGATTGTCAAACTAGATTGGAGACAAGATTGAGGGGTGAGAACTTTGATGAAGATGTCCCATTTTAGGGTTGAGTGCTCCAAAGTGTATCTCTCTCTCTCTCTCTGTCTCTCTCTGTCTCTGTCTCTGTCTCTGTCTCTGTCTCTGTCTCTCTCTCTCTCTCTCTCTCTCTCTCTCTCTCGTCCAGTTGTAGGTCTCTATTCATTATATTGTCTACTGCAAGAAGCAGCTCGGATCGGGCTTATGCATTAATTTATGGGTATAGCAGTGTGCCATTAGGAGTGACTTCATTGTTATGTTCATTTAGCAGAATAATAGTAGTAGGTTTTTCTCCTAGGGCCCATGACCTGTTAGTCTTGGGTTCTTGGCTTTATTAACTGTTAGCTTTGTGTTTCTTCCCCCAACCAAATCTACCCTCTTTCTCCCCACCTGATAGTTTAGCATATTTTCATTATCCACTTATCAGTTGATGGGTATCTATGCTACTTATAAATTCTGCTTATTATGCACATAGCAGCAATAATTAGGGAGGAATTTGTTAATTAAGAAAAGGCATGTTTTAAATAATTAAATCATAAGAGTTCTTAAAGAATTAGCAAATAAGATACCTGAAATTATTTTAACCAAACCAGAGGCTCTAGGGTCCCCCTTGTGGAAGATTGTAGAATTTTGAAATATAAAATCTTTATTTTTAGAAAGAACACAGACCCTATTCACACAGATCCATTATCACCAGTATAGATGAAGGGTGATGTTTCAGACAAATGTTTGCAATGACGCCAAGATGCTGCTCTTCAGCTGATAACAGTTACTGTTGTCCCTTGAACTAACAGGACCACTGGCCACAGAGTTGTAGCATAGCTTCTCTGGATATTTCTACTTTAGATATGAATTACAGCTTTGCATTGGCCAGTTCAGATTCCTTCATTATAAAACCTTACCAAAATTCATGATTGCTTATGAGTGCCATGAAGTTCTTAACGTGTTTGTTCAGTTATTTGTATCTGGTTCATACAAACTGATGTTTGGATTCTTAAACAAGAATCCCTCAGAATATAACAGACATTTTCAATTATCTAACCCTAGGATCATAGTTTTGTACTCTTTTCTTGGTCAAATCTGCCATAGAAGACCAAAACTAATCTTTTCTCAGCTCTAGGATGTTTTTGGATAGTCAAAAGAAGAGGTTTGTTAAATCGTCTAGTTTTTTTTTTTTTTTTTTTTTTTTTGGTTTGTTGGGAAGTTTTCATTTTCTCTTTTACTTGAAGGAATGGAAAATTAAAGCAAGTAATGAGTAACATTTATTATCTAGGAGATACTGTAGAGGAATTTTAATCCAGCAACATGGTTACTCTGGCAAGGGTCAAAAGACCAAGGTCTTTGTGATCTAGCTGAAATACAGACAGGCCCTTGATCCTAAACCACTAATCCTAAATGAGAGGTAGACAAAGTGATGTATTAAAGAAATATTTGACAAGATGAGTCAGAGATAGGATATGCCCAACTCTCAAGAGAACAGCACAGAGTAGTGATTTAGGAGCAATGCAGGGAGAGAAAGGCAGTTTTGTTCAGTGAGTGATTGCAGTGCTGTGGAGTTGAGTTCGTTCATGCAATGCAGTGAGTGTCTGCAGAGGCAGTTGAAGCCAGAGAATGAGAAGAAGCCAGAAAATTAGAACAAATTGCCAGAAGTAGTTTGAGGCCAATCAGAGCAATTTAGTGAGACACTGAGAGAAGCCAAATTGAATCAGTCAGCTTGAAGAGGAGTCTGAGCTAGAGCACCTGAGTTGAACCAGCCACCAGAGTTCAGAAAGAACTAGAAAGCATAAGCTTATTCAACAGTAAGCCTCTGAGTTGTCAATTACACCAGGAGAATAAAAGATACAACTACATGATACAAAATAAAAAGCTCAGTGTTTGCACATTTTATAAATTCAGATATTGATTTTTTTCTCTGTGTATGTATATATAATCAGTATTGAGACTATAGTGTGGCCATGACTGTTATTTTGTTACTTATTTTGTTTGTGTAAATATTATAGTATAAGTAGGACCGAGCTTATTACTTTACCTCTGTGTCAAAAGAGATAATAAATAGTAGTGAGTATATATATATATATACATATAATATATATAATATATAATTATTAATTATATCTATTTAAAGCCCCAAGCAGCCATTTTCCCTTTTAACTCAGAAGAGATTGTCTTCAAAGGGTGATATATACTGAGAGTGCTCTGGCTTACCATTAGCAACAATGAGAACTACAGACAACAGAATTAAAAAATCAATATGCTGTAAGCAAATAATGACCAAAAATAAATTCTATACCACTAAAAGTGCCTCCTCAGAGATGAGGGTGAAATAAAGACAGTCACTGAAAAGTTTTACAGGTTTGCTGCCAACAGACTTGCTGGAAGAGAATAAGCATGCTCTTTGGGCAAAAGAAAAATGTTATTAGATTAAAGGTTATCTATGCAATCAGGAAATAATAACACCAAAGTAAGTTGTTAATTATAACTTTTAATCATAAGTGGGCACATCTAAATGAACATCAATTCTCTAAAATAGTATTATAAAGCTTCATAAAGTTCCATATATGTAGAAAGTTAAATAGTGTGTTAACCAATCATATATTATCTCTTTGTGTGATGAAATTAAAGTAATAATACATCATTTCTAGGATACACATAAACCTTTCAGACCAAGAAAAGAGAGGAAAAAAGTGAAATGAAATTATCTGCTGGGTAAGACAGTGAGAGAGGAGGGTGCACAGGAAGAGGGGGGTTATGCAGAAAGCTTGGCAGGAGAGCAGATACAAACCTACACTCACTGTCTGAATACTTTTGAGAATAATATAGAGGCTGGTGGGAAGGGTGCAGTCCATTTTGCCTTGCCTTATGGCGTCTTATTCAATAAGTTTTTCTAACTAGTAGTCTGAAGTCTACTTTGTAGACACGTTAGTTACTAAGAGCCTGTAAAGGCATTCTGCATCCATCATGTCCTTAAGGACTCACAGTGAACTTTCCTGATAGATTTTGAGGCCCCCTTTTAGAGGTGGGGTTTACCTAACATTTCTCTGGCAGTAAATGAAAAAATAAGAGAATAAAGAAAAGTAAGATCTGTTACCCCAAAGCATAACACATCCCACTGAAACAATTATGCATTTATTACCATTCAGTTTAGTCATGCCCAAATATATCCTAGGTTCTTAATTATCCAGAAGAAACAGATGGACAAACCTTTTGCCACAAACTTACCTTATTTTAAATGCAAAAACATTGAGATTTTTCAAGTTATAAAAATACATCTTCAAAATGAATATACTAAACTTAACCTATATCCTGCATATAGCCACTCATCTTCATATTAGGTATTCATGGCTGGGGTGTGCATCCTATTTTCTCATCTGTGCTCCTCAATGCCCATGCAGTTGAGCTTCTGCTTAGGTTGTCATTTAATTCTGCTTAAAACGGGCATCCATTTCTTGATTAAGAATTAGAGTTTTTATTTCCAAAATGATTTATAATAGACGACAATGTAATTATATTAGAAGACATTTTAATTTACAATTTCATTTTCAGCTAAAATTTATGCAAAATAAAAATCCAATTTATTTTAAAGAATATCAAACCTGCTAATCAATTCTCTTCTAATGAATTCCTGGGAAGAAACTAGAGTTGGCCATGATTCCTCACAGAGTTATCTTTTTACCGTATTGCTTTTTGAAAGTATTCAATCTGTTTTCAATGCTCTTTTTGGAGGGAAAGTTGTATTATTTATTTACCACAAAATGAAGACTTTGGAGCCTGACCTATAAAAAGGGAGAATTTTTGTTGTTTTCCTGTGGCCATGTAAATTCAGGTGTGTTCATTTAAATTCCCTTCAGATGAATTAATTAATACTCAAGTTCTGATAGTTTCTAGTAAAAATACTTTCTAGCTTAGCTGTATTTTAATATACAATTTAAAGCTGATGTGACCATAGCTTCTCTGAGGACCATTAAAAGAGAATGTGTTGAAGAAAGAAAAATTATTACAAAAAAAAAGATAAATGAACAGTGGAGTGGTTCTGAAACCCTGCTTCTAGTGGAAAATCTCATACGAGAGATGAAAAGTTACCAGAAAACATGAGTCAACTCATTAACTTTATGCATCACTTCCATCAGCAATTGATTTTTAATGTTTGCACTTATTATTTATGATCCCCAGAACTCTTCATATACATTTTAAATTAAGCTTAATAACATGAACTAGTTACATCACGATGCTCACTGCATCATCTATTTAAAGCATCTTAAAGAACAATCCACAGAGGAGAAACAGAAAGCTGATGGGCCCATGTTGTTTTGTGATGCAAATTACTAATTATTAAATGTCAAATGTGGCAGCTATAATTGCCACTTTATTTGAAGTGACCTAAAAACTGCTGACACACTATGAAGTGTACATTTGGAAAAGCAAGTTAACATTGCTTTCTTTTATTGTTGTTCAGTGAGATCTTTCTGCTTGGTCTCCTACCAATACACAGGTACACTGTCTGAACAACAGCTTATTTATGACTAATAGTAAAGCACACATTTTAGAAGTTTCTGCATGTGAAAGCAAAGCAGATTAAAATGAGCAAGATACATTAGTTTTCAAAGGCTGCTCTAGAAGTGCCAATTCAGTAGCACATTAAACAAGCCATTGAGTTTTATAGAATAGTTGAGAATAATTAATTCTTTCTAGTGGGAAGCAATTTCATTTCCAACTGAACATATTTTTATTTATTATTTGGGAATTTCTCATCATGCACCCAAAGCACACTCACTTCCCTTTCCTTCCAGGCCACTCCTTCACCTTTGTGATTTTCCCCCAAAGGAAAAAGAGACAAAGTTCAACTTGTGTGGCCCATATAATCACGGGAGCAGAGTTAAACTCCTAGTGGCCAGCTCCTTAAAGAAAACTGAATCCCTCCATACCTGAACCTCAGCCAGAAGTCATCAACTGTAGAGATCTCCACTAGTATCCTTATCACAATCTGTCAGAGTTCTCTGCAATGGCTTTCTGTTTAGGCTGTTACCTTTTTTTTTTTTTTTTTTGGAGGATGAAGTAGGGGTTTGGTAGGGGGGTAGGGGTTGTCTCAGAAGCTTTCCATATTCCTCTTTTTCAACTGTGTGTTTGCAGTTGAAACAATTAATAAGTAGTTTCCTTGTCATTTATATTCCTATAAATGGGAGTATGGATCATGGACTCTGAATATATCTGTTATTCAGAAGTGTACCTGTTTAAGAATCCAGCACAGCCCTCAACATGGCTTCAGGTGGCAGCACGAAGTACAGAAATGTCAATGGTCTTTGTTGGTAGCTCAGCCACAGACAACATTGATGAAACAATTAAAAAATACTGTGTTGTGGGTAATGATTAGCTCGCGCGTGGGTGCGCGGGTGTGAGTTCTGTTGGGTTGAGTTGTGTGGTTCCTGCATGTCTGCCACAGGTCAGAGAGGCAATTGTCATGTTAAAACACCATGAGCAAAGCAACTTGGGGAGGAGAAGGTTGATTTGGCTTACACCACTATATCACTTTTATTATTGAAGGAAGACAGCACAGGAACTGAAGCAAGGCAGGATCCTGAAGGGAGGAGCTGATGCAGAGGCCATGGAAGAATGCTGCTTAGGCTGACTCAGAATGGCTGGTTCAGCCTGCTTTCTTATAGAACCCAGAACCATCAGCCTAAAGTGGTACCACCCACAATGGATGAGACCTCTCCATCTATTGCAGATTAAGAAAATGCCACATTATAAGCTTGCCTACAGCTAGATCTTATGGAAACATTTTCCCAACTGAGGCTGCCTCTTCTAAGAAGATTAGCTTGTATCAACTTGTCATAAGACTAGCCGGTACAGTTGGAATCTCCAAATCTGTAGGTCCAAAATAAATCTTTGCTCTTTTTAGGGTGATCATCTGTGTTATTTTTTTTACTGCTATAGGAAGCTGACAGACACACACAGAATTCTATCAAATGAAGACAGGGTCACCACAAATATTAATTTTCAAAAAATTAAGGGCTTAATATCATTCCCATACCCCTTTTATGGACTTTTTAAAGTGAATACTTTGTCTTAAAAAGTTAAGAACACAAGTTCTAAGTAAAAGTTCTGTCGGTAGTCTGTTCTCTAACATTTTCTAGCACAGATAAGTTAATATAAAAGATTTATAGGTGATGATATTCAGATAATGTGGAAAATGGGTTGGGTTATAAACCGCTTTTCCTTATCAACAGCATCGGATAGAAATAGGATTACAAATCATAGCAGAAAAGATAAAAAGGCCTGGGTGGATGACCTGGTAGCATTAACCTTTTAGCTACATTGAAGGAAAATTAGAAATAAGATCTTATACCAGATTTTTCCCCCCAAAAGAAAAAGTGTCCCAGCTCTCTATTCCTGGCACAGTGACTCTCTGTCATGCCTATCTTGAAAGAAGTCTCATGCCCTCTGATCCATATCCACTGGCCTTGACTCAGCCCCGTCCAAACCCCTCCTGTTGCTGTTGTCACTGTGCCTATTCTGTCACTGTGTTCAAGTTTCTGCTCCTGCTGAAAGATCTGGCTCACACAGAGCAATTTGCCTTCATATGTCATTGAAATTCTCGGATACAAATAATACTTTTTCTGGTTGTTATTACTGATACTTTATTTATCATCATTTAAAGCTACTTTATGACATCACAAAGTAAACAATCTTAGATATATTTAAGTGCAAAAGATCATAATGTTTTTCAATTTCTCCTTGTTATCTTATATTGTATGTAACAGAGGGTTCCATTATGACATTCTTGTAGGCATACTTTAATTATATTCACATCATTAACCTTCCCTGTCCCCTTTGTGTTGCTAATGCCCTTCCTCTCCCCAACCAGGTCTCTTTCTATTTCCAAATGTCTCTTATTTTACCTTGTGGCTTAATGACTTTCATTAGGGTTGTGTACAGAAGCACAGGTGAGAATAGAACACAGGACCATGAAGACCTCACCAATGATTACAGCACTGAGAAAAATGGCTCCCTCCTGCCCTCCACCCGCTTCAAGCAACTGTTAACTGCATACAAATCTTTAGGGAAGGCTGAAACCCCACAGGGCCCTCCCTAGGGCCATAACATGGCTCCAATCTTGTGCACACAATTACATCTGCTGTGAGCTCAAGAGTGTAACAGCCATGCCACGCCCTGACTTCAGAATTGCAATTATTCAGTTTCTTGCCAGATGTTCCCTAAGGCTAGTAGTCAGGTGATGCAGATGTTCCCTCTGACTTGATGACCCACAGCCATTTATTCTCAGCAGTTTGGTAAGCTGTGAATCTCTGCAGTCTCCATTGTCCATTGTAAAGTAGAACTTACCTGACCACATTTCATAGAACAATTATTCTATGGACATAAATACAATTATTTCTCAGGCAGTTCGACAGACACATCATGTTCATTTAGTAGACTAGCAGAAGCAGCTTTCCCACTATGATCTATGGCCTCTCTCCTCATAGAAAAGATCACAAACACATAGAAAAGATAACACACAGACAGACTCACTCTTAGTTACTGTTTTTAGCTTAAATGTATATTTCTTTGTCTTTTACTCTACTTCCCAAGGAATTTTTCATCCCGAAAGGCAATGCCATGGGGCTGGTGATCCTCTGAATAAGCAACACAATTGAGACTGGAGAATTTATATTCCTGTCTGCTCTGTCTCTCTTTCACTGTCTTCTGCTTCTAACCTAAAGTGTACACTATTTAAAATTAATGCCTTTTCAGGTTAGACAGTTGAGAGATTATGTTATTCATTGGCATAGATGAATTGTATTTTGTTTATTTATGATTGGAATTTCATGTATCTATAACTTATTTAAAGGAATTAAAAGAAAAATAAGGAGTCCCAGTCCTCTCAGGCACCCTAAGCTTCCCTGAACAGTCTGCTATCCCTGTTGGACCTCCATTATCCCCCAACCTCTCTGTCTACTTTCATCTGACCTGTGGAGCCAGAACCATACAGGTTAGCTTCCATTCCCCACCCATCTTCCCTGCTTGATGAATACTCTCAGGCATTCTGAAATGCCCTGAGCAGTCTGCTATCCCTGGCAGACCTCCAATCTCCCACCACCTCTCTGCCTACCTTCATCAGACCTAGGAATCCTAAATCATACAGACATGTGGATTATGAACCATACAGACATACTTATCCCAAACCATACAGCTCAAGGATACCCATTACTGGCCTGCCACATAAGGACCACTGGGGTTAACCTCCCTCCCAATACCTATTAGAAGAGGAATATCCAGGGACCAGCGACATTCAGAATGCTAACTGTGGTTGAAAGAACACAATCAACAAAAACCAACGTAATATTAGATCTTCAGAGAATAGCTACCCTATGACAGCAAGCCCTGGATATCTGGACACAACCAAAGCACAAGAAATATAAATCCATAAATCCAGTCTTATAAATATGGTAGAGCCCTTTGAAGAGGAGATAAATAAATTCCTTAAAGAAATACAGGAAAATACAATCAAACAGATAGAGGTCTTTAAAGAGGAAAAAAATAAATCCTTTAAAGATAAACAGGAAAATCCAATTAAACAGGTGAAGGAAATAAATAAATCTGTGTAAGACCTGAAAATGGAAATAGAAGCAATAAAGAAAACATAAACTGAGGGAATCCTGGAAATGGAAAACATAGGGAAGAGAACAGGGACAGATGCAAACATCATCAACAGAATAAAGGAGATAGAAGAGAGAGCCTCAGGAGTAGAAGATATAGATGCAAGAACAGATGCAAAAACAACAGATGTAAGCACCAACAGAATACAGGGTATAGAAGAGACAACCTCATGCATAGAAGATATGATAGAAAAAAATGTATACATCAGTCAGAGAAAATATTAATCTAAAAAATTCCTGGTATAAAACATCCAGGAAATCTAGGATACCATGAAAAGTCTTAACCTAAGAATACTAGAAATAGAAGAAGGTGAAGAATCCAAGCTCCAAGGCACAGAAAATATTTTCAACAAAATCATAGAAGAAAACTTTCCCAACTTAAAGAAGGAGATACCTATAAACACCAATTAGACTAGACAAGAAAAGAAAAGCCTCCCACAACATAATAATCAAAATACAAAATCTACAGAAGAAAGAGTATTAAAAGTGGTAAGGGAAAAAGTCAAGGTAACATACAAAGGCCAAACTATCAGAATTACACCTGACTTCTCAACAGGTAGAAGGGCCTGGACAAATATCTTTCAACCTCTACAAAACCACAGATGCCAACTGTCTTAGTCTTGGACTGCTGTGAACAGACATTGTGACTAAGGGTACTCTTATAAGGACAACACTAAATTGTGGCTGGCTTGCAGGTTCAGAGGTTCAGTCCAATACTATCAAGGTGGGAACATGGCAGTGTCCAGGCAGATGTTGGGCTGGGGGGAGCAGAGAGTTCCACCTCTTGTTCTGAAGGCAGCTAAGAGAAGATAGCTTCCAGGCACCTAGGACAAGGGTCTTAAAACCCACACCCACAGTGACAGACTTTCTCCAAAAAGGTCACACCTACTTCAACAAAGTCACACTTCCTAATTGTGCCACTCCCTGGGCCAAGCATATTCAAACCACCATACCAACCTAGAATACTATATCCAGCAAAACTTTCACTCATCATAGATGGAAAACAAGATATATTTCAAGACAAATACACATTCAACCAATATCTATCCACAAAGCCAACCCTACAAAAAATGCTACAACTTCAACCCTGGAAGGATAACTATGTCTAAGCAAACACAGGAAATAAGTAATTCCATACCAACAAAAACAAGGGAAACACACACACACACACGCACACGCACACACACACACACACACACACACACACACTTTCTCTCTCTCTCTCTCTCTCTCTCTCTCTCTTTCTCTCTCTCTGTCTCTCTCTCTCACACACACACACCACCACCACCACTACCACCACCAATATCAAAATAACAAAAATTAACAATCACTGTTCATTAATATTTCTCAACATCAGTGGACTCAATTCCAAAAAACAAACAAACAACAACAACAACAAAAAACTAAACAAAAAAACCCCACAGGCTAACAGAATGGATGTGAAAACAGGATGGATCATTCTGCTGCATGCAGGAAACACACCTCAGCAATAAAGATAAACATTACCTCAGAGTAAATGGCTGGTACAAAGTTTTGCAAGTGAACAGACACAAAAGGCAATGTGGAGTAGCCATTTTAATATTTAACAAAATAGACTTTCAACCAAAATTAATCAAAGAGGTAGAGAAGGACACTTCATACTCATCAAAGAAAAAATTCACCGAGAGGATATCTCAACTCAGAACATCTATTCCTAAAACACAAGGGCACACACATTTGTAAAAAAAAAAAAAATTGCAAAGCTTAAATTGGTCATCAAACCCCACGTGTTAATAGTGGGGGACTTCAACACCCCATTCTCACCAATTGAGAGGTCATCCAAACAAAAACTAAGCATAGAAATAAGGAAACTAGTAGACAGTGAATCAAATGGAACTAACAGACATCGACAGAATATTTCACCCAAACATAAAAAATATATACCTTCTTCTCAGCACCTCACAGAGCCTTTTTCAAAATTGACCATATAGTCAGTCACAACGCAAGCCTCAACAGATACAAGAAAATTGTAATAACACCTTGTATATTATTAGACCACTGTGGGTTAAAGTTGGATTTCAAGAGCAGCAGAAACAGCAGAAAGCCTACGCACTCGTGGAAATTGAACAATTCTCTCCTCAGTGGTCTCTGGGTTGGGGAAAAAAGAAAGAAAGAAATTAAAGACTTCCTAGAATTCAGTGAAATCGAAGACACAATATACCCAAATTTATGAGACACAATGAAAGTAGTGCTAAGGGGAAAGTTGATCAAACTAAATGCCTCCATAAATAAATTAGAAAGTTCTCATACCAGCAGTTTCAAGGTATTCCTGAAAGCTCTAGAAAAAAAGAAGCAAGCACACCAAGAAGAGTAGAAATCAGGGAATAAGAAAAATTAAGGCAGACATCAATCAATAAAAAGAATCAATGAATCCAAGAGCTGATTCTTTGAGAAAATCAACAAGATGTACAAACCCTTAGCCAAACTAACCAAAAGACAGAGAGACAATATCCAAGTAAACAACATTTCATTTGTGATTACAAATGAAAATGGATAAATAACTACAGACACAGAGTAAATTCAAAGAATCATTAGGTCTTACTTCTAAAGCCTGTACTCCACCAAATTGGAAAAGATTCTTAATGAAATGGATGATTTTTCTAGACAGACCCCACTTACTAAAGTTAAATCAAGATCTGGTAAACTAAACAGCCCTATGACCCCTAAAGAAATAGAAGCCATCATCAAAAGTCTTTTTGTGCCGAATTCTATCAGACTTTCAAAGAAGAGCTAATACCAATACTCCTCAAACTATTATGAAATAGAAAGAGAAGGAACAGGGTTCAACTCACTCTATGAAGCCCTAGTCACTCTAATATCAAAACCACATAAAAACTCAACACACACGGAAGAGAGACTATCCTCCCAATTTCTCTCATGAACATTGACACAAAAATACTCAATAAAATACAACCTGAATACAGGAGCACATCAAAAACAGCATCCACCATGATCATATAGGCTTTATATTCTTGATGCAGGGATGATTCAATATACAAAAATCCATCAACGTAGTCCACCATATAAACAAACTGAAAGGAAAAAATTACATAATCTCATTAGGTCCAGAAAAGGCCTTTGACAAAATTCAACACCACTTCTTTCTAAAAGTACTAGAGAGACCAGTGATACAAAGCACATACCTAAACATAATCAAACTAACATTTAGCGAGCCAATAGTCAAGATTAAACTAATGGAAAGAAACTTGAAATTCTACTAAAGTAAGAGACAAGACAAGGCTGCCCAATTTCTCCCTACCTATTTAATACAATGCTTGGAGCTAGAATAATAAGATGACTAAAGGAGATCAAGTAGATACAAATTGGAAATGAAGAAGGGAAAGTATCACAATTTGTAAATGATGTGAAAGTATACATAAGTGACCCCAAAATTTCTACAAGAGAAATCCTACAGCTGATAAATACCTTCAGCAAAGTGGCTGGACACAAAATTAACTCAAAGAAATCAGTAACCCCCCTTATTCAAATGAAGAACTAACTGAGAAAGAAATTAGGGAAACAACGCCCTTTACAATAGCCACAAATAATATGAAATATTTTAGTGTAGCTGTAACAAAACAAGTGAAAGATTTGTATGACACAAAATTCAAGTTCATGAAGAAAGAAATTAAAGAAGGTATCAGTAGATGAAAAGGTAGGTTAATGCTATGGATAGGTAGGATTAACATAGGCAAATGGCTATTTTGCCAAAAGCTATATACAGATTCATTGCAGTCCCTATCAAAATTTCAACACAATTTTTATAGATCCTGAAAGAGCAGTTCTCAACTTCATATAGAAACACAGAAAGTTGAGGATAGCCAAAATAATCCTTAACAATAAAAGAACTTCTGGAGGTATCACTATTCCTCACTTCAAGCTGTATTACAGAGCAATACTAATAAAAACTGCATAGTATTGGTATAGAAACAGACAGGTGGATCAATGGAACCAAATAAAAGACCCAGTAATAAACCCACACACCTACTATGGACACTTGATTTTTAACGAAGTTGCCAAAACCACACAATGAAAAAGGGAGCGCATCTTCAATAAATGGTGCAGTATAACTGGAAGTATGCATGTAGTAGAATGCAAATAGATACATGTTTATTACCCAGCAGGTCCAACTAGATCAATAACCTCAACATAAAACTGGACACACTAAATCACATAGAAGAGAAAATGGGAAATAGCGTTGAAAGCATTGATATAGGAGACAATCCTGAACAGAGCAACAATGGCTCAGGCTCTAAGATCAATAATTGATAAATGGCACCTCATGAAACTGTAAGGGAAAGGACACTGTCAATAGGACAAAACAGAAGCTTGCAGATTGTGAAAAGATCTTCACCGACCCTACCACTCCTGGACATATACCCATAAGATGCTGTACCATCCCACAAAGACAGTTGCTCAACTATGTTCATAGTAGCTTTATTTGTAATAGCCAGAAACTGGAAACGACCTAGATGTTTCTCAGCTGATGAATGAATGAATAAAGAAAATGTGGTAATCTACACAATGGAATACTACTCAGCTATCTAAAACAAAGTCATCATAAATTTTGCAAGCAAATGGATGGATCGTGAGAATATTATTCTGAGTGAAGTAACACAGTGCCAAAATGATGTCATGCATTCTAAGTACTCACTTAAAGTAGATATTAGCCATAAAATGGAGGATACACATGTTACACTCCACAGACCCAAAGAAACTAAACAAGAAGGAAGGCCCAAGTGCAGATGCCTCAGTTTTACTTCAATGGGGGAATGTTAAGGCCTAGGTAACAGTTACCTGGATAGCTTGCCATTATAAGGGAACTTTTTCCTATGTTTCTGCTGTTACTAGGACACTTTCTTTCTTTCTTTTTTTTTTTTTTTTTTTTGCCTTTGTTAGTTTAATCTTTTATTTGGAAATATTTTGAAACTTAAAAAAATGCAAGGAAATCTAGTTTAATTGTTACACGAATTCTCTAATTACTGATATTTTAGTTTTTAGTGTACCTGTTTTCTTTCTTTTACCTATTTATTTTTCATCAATTAATCATCTATGTATCTATCCTATCTATCTATCTATCTATCTATCTATCTATCTATCTATCTATCTAATTCCTTTCTTTCACATTCTATAATCTATCAGTAACTTATCTATTCAATTATCACTTATTTACCCTTTATCTGTTTATTATCTATCTTCTATTATCTACTATCTACTCTTTATTTTTTTTTATTTTTTATTTTATTTACATTTAAGATGCCATCCACTTTCCCCATTTCCCCTCCCTAGAAAACCCCTGTCCCATGCCCCCCCTTCCCTTTTTGCTTTTATACAATTTTTTAAAAATGTTAATCAAAGGATTTATAAGTTTGGTAATGCTCAATCGGAAGCGTAACCCAATACCCAATCTAGATATAAAAACTATCTTTGACTGGTGGAGACCTGTGAACATCTGCCTCCATGCCCCCTCTCTCTTTCTCTCATCACCTAGCTTCTCTCCTTCATCTTCTCTCCTTACTCCATCTCTTCCTCTCAATACTTCTTCCCACTTAGCTCCACTAGGACACTTTCTAATGCCAAGATTGTTTACGTATTCTGTTACATTCTGTGCCTTTCTAACCAATCATGATAGAAGTCAGTAACTGTTTTGTATAAGCTTGGACCTGAACCAACCACCCAACAGCACTTCCTGCACTTGTGTATAAGCTTTTATGATATAAGCTGTCCCTGGGATGAACACCAGTATAAGAGAGATGCTTGCATCAAAATAAGAAACTATTTGGAGTAAGACTTTCATTATGAGTTGTGGTTCAGTAAAGTTTAAGTTCCCAAGACCTCCCTAGAAGCTGACATCCTACTTGGCAGAAAGAAACATGTACATGGGTAACTGACATCCTGGTTGGCAAGTTAAGATATAAACGCTAGACAAATCCCATTCTGGTTGACAAATTAGAGTAAGAATATTAGACAAGGCAAGTCCCCTGCCACAGTTGAATACTCCAACCAATGGAAGCAAGACAAGTATACAACAAAGACATGTTCCCAAGGAAATCCTTCTATCCCTAAATCCTGATTGGTGAAATAACTTGGCACAGATATTTGTGGATTTGGGGCTTAGAAACACTCTAACATCTTAACTCAATATTATGGTTCAGTTTTTGGAATTAAGGAATGGGCACAGTTACTAAGTTTTGTATCTCAGCACCCACTGTCTCTTTCCATCTGCTACATGATGCAGGTGCTTCACAAACCACAACCACGGGTTACCAGCTGGTTTACTATGAAGCTGTATCAACTGTGTGTGTGTGTGTGGTGGTGGTGGTAGTGGTACAGGTGATTAGAAGGTAAGGGCAAGGTGTAGGGAAGAGAAAGGAACTATGTGAAGCTTCCTATTCCTGGAAGCATAAAAGCCTTGCCTTCTGCTGCTCTCTGAGATGGCAATTTCCTCCCATCACATCATGGGCAGATACTGTCTATGCCTTCTCAGAGAAACCAGGACCAGCTGTCTGGAGAGATCTGCAGAGATGGGAGTTTTAGCTCTGTGGGGTTTCTTCTCCAAGCTTCTAAGTTTTACTATGGCCAGCCTCTTTCCATTGTTTCCGCGCCCAAGGGTGGCAGCTGGTTCTTGTGGTTGCTATTTCATGTTTCCTTTTTGCCTTTTCAGTCACTTAGTTAACAACTCCTTCCGCTATATTTTCTCTGTTAAATACCTAGTGTATAACAGCTGTAGCCTGACAGGTTCTTACTGGAGACAATGCATGTAGACCAAGTCTCTTATTATGTTCCTTATGCCTCCAAAGTCAGCCAATCAAACTTTTTTTGACCTACTGAATATTTACCATCACAGTTAATTATTTTTGTTAGACCCGAAGTTTCTTTTAACAACAAGAATTGAAAATATAGTTTCATACTATTTTTGGAGGAGGGACAAAATATGTTTGTTATAAAGCTTTTAATTTGCTTTCGTTAATGGTAAAGACGAACAGTTAGTCAGACTCATTACTTCATGAATTATGTATTAGTTAGAAAAACTCCAGACCCCAGGTCTACTTTCTCTATTTTTTATCTGGATAAATTACATGAAGATAGCAGTGCTCACAGCTTAAATCTCAACAGGAAGGATTTGTTTCTGATAATTTGCTATTAGAAAGATTAAGAGGGGTTTAGAAGGATGGTGAGACGTCGCTAGTTCTATAAAGAGAACAATGGTTACTTTGGGAGCCAATGATTCTATTTTCAAATTAGACTTAGCTGTTGGCTCTCTGAGCAAAGCAGTAATCAGTTTTTTTTTTTTTTTTTTTTTTTTTTTGAACAAGTGAAATAAAGTTGACCTTTTCTTCCACATATCAGTTCTATAATAAAGGGAGCATGTAATCACCAAGACCCAGGGGTGTCTAGGGTTAGTCAGAAATGTCAGGTCAGGAGAACCAACCACAGTGAAATAGAAAGGCTGAGATCATGAGGCAGAAAATACCTGAAATTTGATCTTAAGAAGGCATAAATCAGATCTGTTCAGGCTTACTTTAAGAGAAGAGAGTAGACAATGATAGTCAAAGTACTGGAAAAAAAACCTGTCAACTAAGGTTTGTGTATCTAGAAAAATCTGAAATAATTTAGATCTGCCTTACAAAAAATACTAAAGAAATTCTTTGGATTAATAGAAAATAATGGAGGATGATAACTTGAATCCATAAAATAAAATGATGCAGTAAATATGTAATTATTTGAAAATGTATAAATACAAATGTATTTGCTGTCTGAACTGTCTTAAGTGACATACATACAGTTGTCTGATGGAGCTATATATCCCTAATAAAAATATAGTAACCTAAAGACTAACTCTAAAAAAATAACTCATAAAATAAGCTTATCAGTTTGACAGTAAGGACTGGGTCTGTTAGTTTCTGTAATTCACCACATGGTAAGCTGATGCAGCAGAATTGGCATGAGTTCCAGCCAGCCTGGGCTACATATATAAAACCATTTCAAACAAAAGCATTTTGAGCGACCACAAAATGGTCAGCAGGTAAAGATTTTTTGCCATATTAAAGCTGGTGACCTGACTTGATCCTTGTACATCACACAAAGGAGAAAGGAGAGAATGGACTCCACACCTGTTCTCTGACATCAACACAAAAGCATGTAGCATGTGTCTCTTCCATCATATCATGTGAACACACACAAGGATGATATTATAAAACCGACAGGTATTGAAACAATACACTAAAAGTTTTGACACAAACGAACTTTGTTAGGAGGGATATGAACATGAGACATTTGGAAGATAGACATAAAAGGGCGAACACACTTTTAAAGAAGTCAGTAACTATCAAATGTGATTATACAACAATAAAGAAGCAGAGATACTTTAATTGGATAAAAATATATATAACATAGATTCCAAGGCACAACTGGTTAAAAATCAAAAGGCATTAACATAGCTGGAATGGATACATTAATATAAGACAAAAATGGAAAAAATAAATTACTAAAAATTACTAAAGACACCAAGACACCATAATAAAATATTGACATATCATTCAAGTAACACAGTTTTCTAACTAGACTTTTATTTCTCATTTTCACTAGTTGGTAGAACAAAAGGCATAAAATCAGAGGACTTTGTAAAAATCTGAATTTTTGTATTCTTTTATCTCAACTTGTGTGTTATATGTACTAGTTAATATGTATACTTCCCCACATCCCTTACACAGGATAAACATATATTAATTTCAAGCACATCTGGAAATCCCAAAGCCAATCTCTGAATGAATATTCTACAACTACTATGCCATTGAACTGCAAATCAATAACAGGAATAACTGAGAAAACCCTCCAAAATACGGAGAGTAAATTAATGCTTCAGAATATCACGCATGATTAAGAAAAGTTGAATGGTATGTTAAAAAATTCTTGACCTGAATGACAAAATGACATTCCATAACATAGAAAACAAGAAAGGCCTCGGTTAATGGAAAGGGTTTGGCTTTACCAGATAATATTTGAAAAGTAAAAAAAAATATCTCAAATCAATATTCTTTATTTTCCCCCTGTTTTTTGAGTCAGGGTTTCCCAGTGTAACCTTAGCTGTCCTGAAAGTCACTTTGTAGATCAGGCTGGCCTTGAACTCAAGAGATCCTCCTGTTTCTGCTTCCCAAGTATTGCGATTAAAGGTATGTTTCACCACAACCCAGCTCAAGTCAATATTCTAAATTTTACATTTAGGGAACTAGGTAAAGATCAAACTAAATACAAACTAAGGTGAAATAAGGAGGAACTAGAGAGGTGATTCAGAAGTATTCTTGCAGATGACCCTGATTTGATTCGCAGCACCCACACAGAAGTCTATAACCATCTGAAACTTCAGTATCAGAGAGCTCACACTCTCTGACTCTCACCAGTGCCAGGTACACACATGACACACAGGTATATCTGAAGGCAAACCACACATACTCAAAAATTAAAATAAAATTAAAATTAAATTTAAAAAGAAAAAATAAGTAATGAACATGGAAAATTTTATCAGTCATTCTAAGAGTCTGATGGTATGATTTTACCAACATATTTACAAAAAAATACTGAATCATATACTAGAAATATAACCCAGCAACACATAAAGAGAATTATCATGATATTGATCTCATGATATTCATTCATGAGGTGCAACTTGGTTAATCAATGAAAATCAATTAGTGTATTCTATAATATTTACAGGGTGAATGCAGAAAAAAATCCAATGGATTATTTTAATAAATTGAGACTAATAGTTAAAAAATAATCTACTGTCAATTCACAACTAAATCTCTCAAGCTAGAAATAGAGATATATTTTCAGTCTGCCTCCTAGTCACTGTTGTGGTCTGGGAATTGCCACACAAACTGTATGTATGTATGTATATCAATCTCAGTTAAGCAAGAATAGTTTATTGAACTCACAGCATAATACTGAATCTCCTGGACCACCAAAAGGACTTGGAAGCCTAATTGCAGTACTAGTCTGCTCTCAGGGTAGGCTTTGTTTTTGTTTTTGTTTTTGTTTTGTTGTTGTTGTTGTTGTTTGTTTGTTTTTCGAGACAGGGTTTCTCTGTGTAGTCCTAGCTGTCCTGGACCTCACTCTGTAGACCAGGCTGGCCTCGAACTCAGAAATCCGCCTGCCTCTGTCTCCCAAGTGCTAGGATTAAAAGCGTGCACCACCACTGCCCAGCCCAGGGTAAGCTTTTTAAAGAAAAAAATATACAGGTTCAGAAGTTTAAAGGGCAAGGAGGAGAGCAGTTGGCTTACTAGGCAAAGTATTATCAGCTAACATTTAAACTGATTGGTTCTCAATAAGGTAAGTGGGGGTGTGGATGGGTGGTGAAGAGGGGAATTTTGGAACATTGAGATAACAGAGCATTAGTATTATAAATGTAACATTTTGACTTAGTAGCATTCTTCAGTGTCATCCACAAAAACCACAATGAGCTAAATACATAGGTGCAGGAATACATAGGTGCCAGTGGTCAGCTCCGTCTCAAAGATATTTTAGACATAAGAGTTCATATTGATCTTTGATTTGATGGGTCCTACGTAAAGCTTTGTGGACTTTTTTAAGATTTGAAAACATCATACAGAACATACAGAATAAAACAGGGTAGTGGTCAGCGTGTCCTTGAGCCAAGTCACTACTCTGTGTCAATGACTGGCAGGCCTGTTACAGCAACAATATGAAATAGCTGGCAGGCACTGCACAAAGTGGCCACAGCTATTCTGGGGGTGTTCAGACCATAACATTTACCCCACCAGTAAGGGAGGAATTCCTGATGGAGAGTTTGAGAGATACCAGAAAACTCACTCACAAGGCGGTTGATACATGAGCTCCACAGAAGTATATCAATCCTACACATTTGTAGCCCATGCGCAAGAATAGGACACCACCTGTCATGATGGGCCACAGGAAGTGACCCTGGGTATAGAATGAACATTCTGGAAAGTGGGAGGCAGAGGCAGTCTTTGAATATCCAGGGCACTTGGGAGTCCCTGATACTGTTAGGATGATATCATTTTATTCATTGATTAATCCTACTGGGTTGAAGAGCTGCAATGTAACACTTTGGATACAATTAATGAATAGCACCTGCTATTTGACGAACATTAGTTGGCTATGGGGACTTACTTATTCATAGGTTTATAGCACTGAACTGTTAATCTTCTCTTTACTTTCTGGCCGGGGTGGCACGATTTCATCCGCGCCAACACTCTGGAGTCCCCAAATAAAAGAGACAAATGTACAGAGTTACTTTTAATATGTCCTAACTAGCTCAATGGCTGGGCCACTCCTAAACCTCCACGTGGCTAACACACTCCACTCCAATATTCTTGAGTTATTACTTTCTAAAATCTACACTTTATCTCTGCTACCCCAGACCCAGAGGGAGAGTGGCCCTGGGGCCTCTTTTCCCTGATTCTTACGTGGTTGGATCTCTGTCTTCCACAGCTCTCATTTTCTTTTTTCTGCCCTGGCGAGTCTTTCTCCCTGTCCTGCGTTTCCTCTCCAGAAATCCTCAAGGTCCTACTTCTGTTTCTCTACCCAACCGTTAGCCGCTGGCTCTTTATTGACCAGTCAAAAAACCAATTGTTGGGAAGGACTAGCAGAGACCGTGTGAATTCCCATATAAGCACAAATCAAATTCCCAACATCTCACCCTTTTGGTCCAATAAAAATGCCTCTTCTTTCATATATACATTGAACATAGTCAACAGTTATGTAAACTATAAGGTATGCTATATACTAATAATGTCCAGTCCATCAATTTTTGTCAATTATATACATTACTCTAACATGTACCATAACTTAAAGAGCTTACAATTGTATACCTGAATTACGTTTTGATTTTAACATGCATTACCATCTGAAAATCACCCTTTCAAATCAACATCATCTCCCTCAATGCTAAACTAAGTCTGATTATGAGACTATAACTATTCTTCAACCCCATCAGAAATCTGGGAATGAATTAAATATTACCTGAATATATAGGAAGCACAAAGACATAGCTTCCAAAACTTAACCAAATTGTAGAGAAAGCTGAATGTCTAAACAGTTGGAGCATCTGTCTTCAGCCTTCTGGCCCAGGATCATCTAATAGACTTTAAATGAAGCAAGAACTGTGAAGGAATAGCCTACTCTGTCTTGGGAGAGCTAAACTGATGACTATCCCTCATCGTATGTCCTTTCTTGGACAGTATTTATTATCTGTAGATGAATTAGGGCAATTCTTGTCCAGTGGCTACCTTGCCATAACTGGAGCAACTCTATATGGAAGTTATGATGCAGGATATCTTCTTTGAACCACGAAAGGAGTACTATCAGGAGCAGAAATATTTATAGTCAGATGATCTTTAATAATAAATTAATATTAAATGTCATATTTAACATATAAACTGTTAAACCTTGACCACTCTTAGCTATTTCTATTTGAATAATATTGAAAATGCTTTATTATAATTAAATCAGAATCTAATATAACCATGAGTTTACTATTTGGTCCTTAACTTGTGTTACTTAATCATCCTACTGTTTGTAATAGCAGCTATAGAAGGACTGGGTCACAGCCTTGTATTTTTAAATGAGTTTCATAGGCACAATGACTATCTAAGAGTAACAGTATTAATTTCAAATTTTGTATCAGTATTTAAAGTTTATACCAATGAAAAACTTAATCTGTATGTGGATTGTGCACCAATGTAAGGAATTATAACATTGATTTTGCATCTATGAAGATTTCTATCAATGTAAGATTATGGTCATACAATGTTTTGTTCAAAAATAAATTTAGTAATACATCCCATCTATTTCCTCCCTGCTCAAAATTATGACCATTTTCAAATTATCCCTTGGAATGAAAACCTATCTATAATTTATAAAATAACCATAACTAGGCATCTAAACCCATGGGATCAGGATTACACCTCTCCACTACTTCTTCCTGCTGAGTAGGAGCAATGAAAAATTTCTTCAAAGGGTGATGAGGGGTAGAGAAATTAGAAAAATTGGTTAGACTTAAGAAAGCTAGATTTAGCATCTGTTATCCAATCTCTGTATGCTCAGAAGGCTCAGGGCTTGATTGAAGTTTTGATGGGGTCCATGATGAATCGAGGTCATCTGGAGTCACCAGCTATCCCTGAAGCTGTTTTAGAAGCAATTCTCTGGAAACAACTTCAGGAGGTAGGGGGCTGGAACCAAAATCATATCAGTGTCCCTAAGGATGAATCTTGCCAGAGGTACATTCTACAATATATGAATCTCATAACCAAAATTTTAGCACTATAAAGATATTCATATGGATTGTGCAAGATACACAGATCAGTTAAGGGTAAAGTTTTGCTCCTCATGTAAGCAAGTGAAAAACAACTATCCTTTTAGTTAATTTTATCAATAACCAATTGTCATAAGTCTTGATTCATGACATGTGAAGAAGGGCATGATAAATCTTAAGGATTTCACAACAAACAAGAATTATTGTCTAAATTTAGCTGATGTTTTGGCTAAAGACATTTTCATGTCTAAGTCAGTTATAGGTCTGTTCCTATGTCAAGGAATCAGCAGACCAAGTTACCTGTCCAATTTGATTTTCTTTAATTTTTCTTTTCTGTAGCCAAGATCTTCAAGGGGGGGCTTCTTTTCCTGTCATATCTGATCCACATCACTCTGGAAGGGGTCCAGAGCCTCTTCTCCTTTCCTGGTTATACAAATGCAGAATCTCCCAAAATAGCATGTCCTTGGTCCAGTAACCCAGAATCACTGAAGGTATAGATTGATTTAATTTATTAACTTGACCTCTCTCCCAGAGGTTTTTAAATATCATTAATACCACCAAACTTATGATTGTCTTTATTTTCATAATTAAAACAATGTGAAGCAATCTAAACAATTATTATTATCTGTTGAAACAGTGCTACTTCACTACCTCCTGCTCTGACCAATATGAGATCAAAGCCTAAGTTTCTTCTATTTGTCTGAGATAAGCTCCTTCTTTTTATCTCCTTCTCCTGACTTACCATTTGATGAAAAGCCTCTATTCATCTATATATTTAACTTCAATTAAATTCCCTTCTACTTACTATATAAGCATATTTCCGACTCTAAATTTGTCCTACCAGGCTAAGCAATCCCAGACACCCCATATCGACCACATTCAAAGATACCAAGTATTGCCCTGGCAAGACTTTTTCAATTTTCTTTTAATGTATTTATCTTGTTTATTCTAGTTTATCTCTGTGCCTTTGATTCCTACATTTGATATGAAAGTCCTGGATTCCTTTATTCCACGTACTTAGAAACACTTAAACAATTATCATTACACTCCTTCGTATCCTTAAAAACAATTAAATCAAATTTCATTCATCTCTATTTTTATTTATCTGGTTGTGAGAGTCAGGGAGCTTCCACTACCTGCCTCTGCCTTGAAAATAGCCTGTCTCTTTGCACAGCAGCAGCTTCCAGTGCCTCTGAGCTCAAATGTTGTACTAATTCCAAACTGCAGCAAAAATCTGTAGCCTGCTAAGAAGCCAGTTCTCCTCAACTCCTAACCTTACATCATGGAGTGTGTGTATTCCATCGAGAATCTCTGAATTAATTTTTAAAAGTGAGTTCTTGCCCCAGTTTAGAATGCTGTCTTTAGTGGCAAACAGTTAATCTGCTCTTTATGTTCCTGCTGGGGCAGTGTGATTCCGCCTGCCCCACCACTCTGGAATCCCTGAATGAAAGACACAAACTCGTGGCATTATTTTTAATATGCTTTAACTAGCTCAGTGTCTGGGTCACTCCTGAACCTCCATGGAAGAGGCAGGCTTTGAAATATTCAGAGGACAGGAAGTCCCTGATACTGTCATTTTATTTATTGATTAATCCTACTGGGCTGAAGAGCTGGAACGCAACATGTTAGAGACAACTAGGAATAGCACCTGCTGTTTGGCGAACATTAGTTGGCTATGGGGATTTATTTATTCATGGATCAAGAGTGAAGAGGGGAAACTGTGGTTATGGCATTTGAAGGCTTTCCAGGTTTGCCAGGTTTCAGTGATAGTTCTGCCTCGAGTGTAGACTTTACACTTACTACACAAACAAACAAACATCGCCCGTAGCCACCGTGATACTGGTGAAAGAGTTCATGCTTCCTGGATGGCCACTCTCACTACTTCCATTCAACATTGTACTAGGCCTTTAGCCAACATGGCAAGGCAAGAGAAATTACTGAGCAGACTGGAGAAGATACAAAACTGTTTTATCTGCAGATAATTTGGAATTAGTTGGAAAAAATTCCTAGTGACTCTATAAAAAGTTACTAAAACTAATAATACTTAAATGTTTACAACATTTAAAAAACAATATGCATACACAAAACAAATTGTATTTCTGTATTCTAGCAATGAGCAATCTGAAAGGAAACTGCAATATCAATTTCCATCTCTTAGGAAATTAGATACCTCTTAATCATTGAGAATCATAAACTTTTCAGGAGAAAATTTCTGAGAAAATCAATTTCTAACCTCTTCCCTAGAACATTGCAAGAAGAAACCAGTGAGCATCTGGTAAGTAAGGAGGTGCAACATCTTTGTACACTGGAAGACTCAATGCTCCTAAAGTGACAATTCTTCCTAAACTGATCTACAGACTCAATGTCCTCTCTACTACATGGTGTCTCTTCACAGCAATAGAAAAGTAACAAAGATAGTGCCCTATTGCTTAGAACAATTTTATATTTTTATGTATGGGTAACACTTTTAGAAGAAACAAAATAGTAAGAAAGACTAATTGGCTTATAAAAAGATGTTCAGGATTATTAATGAAAAATAAGCGAAAAAATATTGAAGGCTAGCAAAGCATGTCAGTAGTAGACCTCGTGCCCAGCATTCATGAGGGCAAGTAAATAAACAATTTTTAAAACTAAATATAAGGAAAGCTAAATAAGGGGAATTAGACAAAAGCCATTAGTGAGACACTAATTCCAGTATTAAAGTGGCTATAAAAATAATGGGAAGAATAGTGAAATAGCTCAGCAGGTGGGGACACTTATAGCTAAACCTGACAACCGGAATTAATGAAATAAATAATACATTTACTTATTGTCTTATTTTGTTATATCTTTTAGATGCCTACTTCTTTTTTAAGGAGAAAGAGAAGAAATAGTGTGGATTTAAATGGCAGGTCAGGCAGGGAGGCTGTCTGCGGAGGAGTTGGGGAAGAGGAACCTCACAATATATTGTATACTAAATTATTTTCAGTAACAGAATAAAAATAAATAAATGTAATAAAAATGACAGACAATCCCAAGCTTATTCTCTGATGGGGATCTAAAATGCTTTGGAACCTTGGAATACACTTTGGTAATTATTATAAAGTTAAGCATTAACATACCATGAATAAATTATATTAATTTACCATGGATTAGCAAGTTTTTGTCTCCTAGGCATCTACCAAATGAAATAAAAAAAATGTCTATGTAAAGACATGAACTTAATTTTCAAAGTAGCATTATTCATAATAGCAAGACAACACACACACACACACACACACACACACACACACACACACACACACAGACATCTTGGAGAATCCAAATGTCTATCATTTAGTAAATAGACAGCAGTACAGAACATCCTTTCCACAGACTGCCTGAGTTTCTCTTTTGTACTTTGCTCCCCTCTTTTCCACCTGCCACTTCCTCAATCCAGCAAGTGATGTTTCTGTAATTTCTAACTGTAAAAAGTGATTATAATCCTGAACAGGATCCTTCAGATACTCTTGCAAATATTACATATCCTAGTAATTCTCTTTATTTTATTGTGGGTACACTCTGCACTCAATGGAAAACACTGGGGTTCTTTCCAGTATTTTCCTATTGTGAATAGAGACATGATGGACATTAGTGTTAGGTATGCGAAGACAGGGTTCAGTCCTCTTGGATGGATGTCCAGGAGTGAGATGCTGTGTCTTACGTGCACTTACGTTCCAGGAGTGAGATGCTGTGTCCTATGAGTAGTTTCAGATTTAACTTAAGAAACCACAATACTGTTTTCTAGAGTAGCTGAGAACTAACTTTTAAAACATGAAACTATTTATTCTTAATATGTCAGTATAAAGATGGAAAAAGTTTGCAACTCATTTTCTTTTACAGTAATAAGAAACCAGATGTTGAAGGTGGGAGAGGGCTGAGAGAGAGAGAATGGAAATTAGTGTGTGGGGGCATATCTGGGACTAGCAGGAGACCAGAGGTTGAAAAATACAAATTTCAGGTGATTTTTAAAAAGTAGTTGAGAATATTTTAAGCCTTGAGGCATAATATTCCCATCATGAAATTATTCCTGTGCCATCAAGTCATTTTGGGACTAGTATTCTCTTCAAATAGAGTATCAATAGGAAGTGTGTGAAGCAGACATTCACATTCTGTCTCTAATGGGCCTCTCTTAGTCACAAAGCAGCCCAGTTTACCAAAGATATGTACATTTTAAGCCAGATGTTGAGGCTGCTGCAAGACTCCTTCATGAAGATTAAGATTTTCTCGACTTACTAGATGCTACTGTGGTTTGATGACTGTTCTCCAAAAGCTCTTGCAATGGAGATTCAGTCCTAGATGTGGTGGTAGGCACTATGAGAGGTGAAGCATCCGGGAGTCTATTAGGAGGGTGCATCAACAGAGGGTATTGTGTACCCCAGTCTTTTCTGGTTTCTTGTTTGGAGCTTTTTACATTGGCTATTTTTTAGTAGCCAATTAGTAGTACAATGGCTACATGGTAGTTATCTACAATGGGGGTGTCACTGAAGCCTAAACTATGCTGTTTGGATTTCCAGCCTTTAAATGTGTGGATCAAATAAACCTCTTTCCTTTAAAAGGTCATTGTACCTTAGGTATTTCATTAGAGAAACACAAGCAGACTGCAGAATTGCCCATTGGCATTTCATGCTACTTTTTATACAACACCATTTAGTCCTGATTTTCTGAATGCAATGAAACTGTAAATCCAAAGACTTGAGCTGGGCAGGTCCCTAGAAGTCCCACTTGCAATTCTTGTGTGGTTTCCTGGTTCTTGTTACACAGACAAAGACTATTTCTCATCTTTAATGGCATTTTCATCTTTACTCCATGCATACGAAAGCTGCTGTGATATCTTTTTATTATTCTTATTTATTTTCAATATTCATCTCCATGTGCCATAGTTTCATTAACTCATCATTGTCATCTGGACAATAAAAGTTTTCCTTAAATGATTGTGCCTAATTAGCTCATGAGTATTTCCCCCTTTATTGTAATTGTTTACTAGATGAATTTTAATTTCTTATTACTGGTTTATAGCCTTCTAAAATATTCAACAAATGTGGCATATATTCACTGAATGTCTACTAGTCTGGATAGCCCTGTGGTGAAAAGATGGATGTAGTTTCTGCTTTAGTGGTGGAGACAGACATGGAAAGGATCATTACACAATTAACAAACACAGTAGAAATCACACACACACACACACATACACACTCACACACTCATGTATACACACACCACACACACACACACACACACACACACACACACACATGAAAGTGTCAATAAAATGTGTCAAGGATTGTAGGGTGTAAAGGTCACGTTTCAATAGCTCTAAAAATAATTTGGAGTAAGCAGAGTCAAGTGGAAGAAGTCTGTCCAGAGTGAGGAATCCTTCTTAGATAAGAGTCTAGTGAGTGTTGTTGGGTCTGGCATTCAGAGTGGAGGGGGGCTGGGAAAGAGGAGAGTGTGCCCAGTGACGCACTGCAGCATTTGATTCACATTGCACTGGAATGATTTTTAAGCAGGACATTGCCATTTTCATATATGTATATTGAAAGAATCACTCCTGAAAAATGAAGTCATTCTCCTGGCTTAGCTTAGAGAACATGAAGAGAAGCCAAGGAGAGGCTTTGTAGGGCAGTTCAGAAGAGTGCTGATTGATTTTGTAGATTATCATGTTGGGGCCAAAGAATGAGAAATGAGCCTCAGGGATAAAGCTAAGAAGATGTGGTTTGTATCCATAGCAACCAAGTGGGCAGAGCAGACAGGGTATACACATTCAAGTTGGAATATCATGAGTATGGGCAAGAATGTGGATTTTTAAAAGGACATGTTTTGCTGTTTTATTCATGGCTACATGCCAGTGCTTTGAGAGACAACTCAGTAGTGACATTCAGTGAGCCGATCTGTAGACAGGGAGAGGATTTGGGCTAAAAAACTGTGCAAGTCTGCTCTTTCCAGCTTCTCTCAGAAGCTATGAGAGTGGTGAGTTCCTCAAGTGAGCAGAGAAAAGCTGAGTGGGAGCAGACAAGCTCTAGGCCTGGTGGTTGCAACTCTCCACAATACCCAGTGTGGTGGCCAAATCATTTGATGACGTTTTCCCATCAGATTCTGCATGACAGAGGTATGTGGTCCGCCTCTGTGGGTCTTGATCACATTCTGGTCCTACTGTCTGCATTACAGCATTCAATTGGACTCAGCCGCAGTAATATTAATTCCTTCATCATTATGTTACTATTCTGTTAATCTTGCTCCTTTATGGAAACTAAATGGATGTCAGGCAAGTGGGGGAGAGAAATACAGGACAAAATACAACATGATTATGAAATGTGGGTTAAAGACACTTTGTTATTGAACTGGTCACACCAGTCAGGGTCAGGTCAGATGTGTAGTAGGCATTTTTAGCAGGAAGGCATTTCCGTGCTGTGTATAGTAAAGCCACTTCTCCAGCCACACTTCCTTCTCCCGAACCTGCTTCTCATCTTTCTTCATGCACCCAGGGCAGGATGAAATTTGCCTCATGTGCAAAATCCACCTGTTACCAGATTAATTTATAGTGAAAAGAGAAATCACTGATCTCATACACTTTATCTAATTCTTTTACATGGATATGGATGTCAGAAGCATCACTAATAATTATAGATCTTACAGGTTTTGAGCATGCCCGTTTTATACATAATTTGTCTGTAATAAAATGAGATTTAATAAAGAAATCTTTTCATAGTATAAGGGCTGCTAGCTAAAGCCAGGAAACATGGTCATGAAACCAAATCGCCACCCTTGAGTAAGAATTAATTCCAAATGTAGTTTATTTTACTCAAGTCCCAAATTCATTTTCTATGAGAAAATGAAAAAATGCAAATAAGAATATAAACTTGCCAAGTGACCAAGACAAATTGTAATCATGATGGAGACACCATAAATCATCCCATTTCACTTTTAAATACATTTAACGATAATTTAAAAATAAATATCACAGAACTATGCTTTGTATGTCTATAGTAAATAAGAATTACCATCCCCAAATTATACAATTTCTTTTTAAATCACACACAAAAAAATCCTTACAGAGACATTCTAAGACTTTCTAGTCAGCACGTGACCTTCCCCAGTTTTAATTAATAAAGCTCATTGAATACACATTGCCATTACTGAAGTCATATCAGTTGATGAGTTGGTTTTTAATTTTTCCCTAAATACTACTAATATACTCACCACTTACATAAAACCTGTTCATCTGTCGACAGCATTATCAGCTGAATGCAATGCAGACAGATCAGCAAATGAGAACTCTGATGAATGTCCTGAAATATTGCTGTGAGGACTCACGGAATTAACATTTGAAGAGCAAGTTTACTTTGGCTACTTTTGCAGTCATTGCTACTCACACTGCAGTTTCTGTTTACTCGACACCAAAGATTATCATCAGCCTAGGCATCACAGGTACGTTGGAATTATAACCATTTAAATAAATGTGTTATATTGGCTACTAAACAAGAGTTCTGGGTATAAATCAGTTTCTAAGCTACCAGAAGAAGCCCCTCTCAAAAGAACGTTGTAAGCACACAATCGTTTTTTCAGGAACATCAAAGATGCTCATAAGAAAAGCAAATTTCCTTTCCATTACCACACTCCCCAGGCAGCTGTTCCAGATCTCCTGTCTTACAGCAGGCTCTGGAATCCATTGCAGTTTGAGTTAGAAGGGAATATTTGCAAGAGGTGAGATGGCAAATGACTTTGGATTTCAACACTCCCAAGTCTGAAAATAACCTGATCTCTTATCACTCACTTTTACCTTTTTAAAAATTGTTATTATTATTATTATTATTATTATTATTATTATTATTATTATTATTATAGGACGTTTTATTTATTTACATTTCAAGTGTTATAACCTTTCCTAGTTTCTGCTTCAAACCTCCCCCATTCCATTCTCCCCTCTCCCTGCTTCTAGGAGGGTGCTTCTCCATCCACTCACCCACTCCTGCCTCATCACCCTAGCATTCCTTACACTGGGGGAATCCAGCCTTCATAGGACCAAGGGCCTCTGCTACCATTGATGCCAGACAAGGCCATCCTCTGCTACATATGCAGCTGGAGCCATGGGTCCCTCTATGTGTACTCTTTGGTTGGTGGTTTAAGTCCCTGGGCGCTCTGGAGGGTCTGTTTGGTTGATATTGTTGTTCTTCCTATGGGGTTGTAAACCCTTTCAGCTCCTTCAGTCCTTCCCCTAACTCCTGCATTGAGGTTTCTGTGCTCAGTCTGATGGTTGGCTGCAAGCATCTGCATCTGTATTTGTCAGGCTCTGGCAGAGCCTCTCATGGGATAGCTACACCAGGCTCCTGTCAGCAAGCACTTCTTGGCATCAGCAATAGTGTCTGGGTTTGGTGTCTGCAGATGGGATGGATCCCCAGGTGGAGCAGTCTCTGAATGGTCTTTCCTTCCGTATTTCCTTTAGACAGGAGCAATTCTGGGTTAAAATTTCGGAGATGGGTGGGTGGCCCCATCCCTCAACTGGGGAATGGGGGCATGCCTAACCTCTACATGTTCTCCTTCCCCTTTGTTGGGTATTTCAGCTAATATAATCCCCATTGGGTCCTGGGTGCCTCTTGTTTTCCTAGCATCTTGGACTTTCTGGTGGCTACCCCCAGTTCCCCATCTCCCATTGCTACACAGCTCTGTTTAATTTCTCTACCCTCTGTACATCTCCCCCATCTCCTCCCATACCTGATCCTGCCCCCTTTTCCTTCCTCTTCTTTCCTCCTCCCAAGTCCCCCTGACCCTCTACCTCCTGTGATTATTTTGTTCCCTCTTCTAAGTAGGACTAGAGTATTGACACTTTGGTCTTCCTTCTACTTCAGCTTCATATGGTCTGTCAGTTGTATCCTGGGTATTCCAAGCTTTTTCCTAATATCTACTTATCAGTGAGTGCATACCATGTGTTTTCTTTTGTGACGGGGTTACTTCACTCAGGATGATATTTTCTAGTTCCATCCATTTGCCTAAGAATTTCATGAAGTCATTGTTTTTAATAGCTGAGTAGTATTCCATTGTGTAAATATACCACATTTTCTGTATCCATTCCTCTGTTGAGGGACTTCTGGGTTGTTTACCTTTCTAAATGGTCGTAGCTGACTCTCTGTTTGATTCTGTTCTTTACCCTTAGTCATTACTTCTCTTAGTTCTTCTTAATGCTTCCTGACTATAAAATGGGACTGACCACTGGACTGTATCTCCTCACTGTTGTAATCTCTCCTTGATTGAGATATCTCCATTGTAGCCCAGGCTGCCCTTGAACTTGTTATGCTCCTACCTCAGCTTCTTGATTGCTGGAGTAATAGGCTTGGGCTAACTCTCTTGTCCTCCAATCCCGTTTAATTCTTCTCTTTAATCAGGCTGAGGTCTTGGCTTCTTGTCCGTCTGTCAAACTTGTCTGTTGACAGCCACGCTCTAAAATAGCAGCGTTAAGGAAACAGCCGTGCACACAGAGGTTTCCTTATCTGTGAGCTGGATTATCAGCTCTCAGTTCTTCTCTTGCTTCCCATTTCTTTATCTTCTTTATCTCTTTATTTTTTTATGTTTTATTTCTTTATCTTTTTGTGCCTGGATATTTTATTGTTGACATTCATTTATTACTTTATGTGTATGAGTATTTTGCTTTTGTGTATGTATGTGTACCTCATGCATGCCTGACAGCTCAGAATTCAGTAGAGAGGACACTGGATTCCCTGAGACTGCAGTTACAGACTGTTGTGAGCCATCATGTGGATGTTGCAAATCAATCATGTTTTCTGTAAGAGCAATAAGTGCTCTTAATCACCAGTCCAATTCTCCAGTCCTTGACAGAACATTTTATAGGTAATCCAAAAAATTCTGGGCATGATACTGAGCAACTTGCTGTAAGTAACTGTAAGTCATTTCAAATTATGGTCACATGTGTGCATGAGTGTGCACACATGTATACACACATGTCTGTATGTGCACACACATATACATACTACAGCCTTCAGAAAAGGGGAAGGCTACTTAACTTCTGAAATTCTATGAGCATATTGAGAGCTCTGGAAAGGACAGATATAATGTTTTTGGTTTTTTAAGGTGAAGAAGTCTAACTTGTATGGTAAAATCTTCCAACACATACATCAGTTGAATACCTGCTGTTTGGCAGATCTCAGCCTCATTGCAACACAAACAGGATAGACAGACTCACAGTACCAGTTCTAGGGAATGTTCTACCAAGTCCAAGGAAATAACCTGAATCCGAGGACAGTCTAGGCTTCTAAATGCTGATAGGCCTCTAAGAGAGACATATCACGAGAAACTAACAAAGGGCATTTCATATATGTATATATATATATATATATATATATATATATATATATATATGTGTGTGTGTGTGTGTGTGTGTGTAAAATAAAATATGTAAATAAAATATGTAAAATAAAGTATGTAAATAAAATAAAATTATTTCATATATATACATATACATGAAATAATTTTATTTTATTATTTTTAATTGTTTTTCCTTTTTTATTATTATCAAATCATAATTTTTACTTTTTAACACAGTGGTCATAAACACAAAAATGCATGATGTGGGGATGACACAGGAGCATAGGCGTTCAGGGGGAGTACAGATATCTTTTAGAACAGGGTATCAGCTGGGTAAAAGGTTCAGGGGTCAGGTCACTATGACTCTGCCTGTGATTCACTTGTCCTTATCTAAGTTGGTACTATCCGACAAGGCTACCTACTTACAAGTTCTATGATTACTCAGGCTGGTAAATTTCCACAAAAGCTGGCTGTTTACAATAGCTTATAGCCATCTGTTTCAGTGTTTTTCCACAGAGACCCAAGACTTTGTGTTAGCAGGCATGTATGTCAGGCCTATCACTGATTTTAGGCTTATGGCTGATTTTAGGCCTTTGGTGTATAAGCAGGGCTGCTCCTGACATCTCCCTTCTCCAAGTATAGAGGGGCCGTGGCGATTCTAATCCTGCCAAGGTGGGGATAGAGGCCTGACCTCCAGTAATTAAAGGGGACACAAAGGACATTTCTAATATTTCATTGTTCACTGGCTTGCAGAATTTCTGGAAGCTTCTCTACAATAGTCCTGCAGTAGACCCAGCACTAAGTTTCAGAAGTGCTATAAGTCAGTACAACAACACTCAGAAAAACTATTGACATACAAAATAGAAGAGTTGAATCTCACAATAACAATATTGAGTAGAAGAAACCAGGCCAAATAAGAATACATGCTATGATTATACCAATTGGAAATTTTAGAAAATTTGACTATAGTGAGAGAAAGCACATCAGTGGTTGTACAAGGTTGTACACTAAAACAAAGAAAAAACAGTGAATTATTTCAAATACACTATTCTGTACAGTATTTATTATTCAAAATCTACATGGTAGTTCACAAGAGAATCTTCAGAATATTAGATTCTCAAAAGTGTTCACAGTGGATCTCTGTCTGTTAGCTGAAAAACCTTTCCCCTTATTAAATGAACCCATGTGCAATACACATATGGCACCAGAAGGCAATCAACTGATGCATAGTTGTTCATCTATGTTCTTAGAAAAAATTTAAGACCTTGAGGATGTTCAGAAATTTGTATGTGTGTGTTATAAGGGTTTAGGTAGGTGTGTGTGTGTGTGTGTGTGTGTGTGTTTCTATGCATATGTCAGAAGTCAAAGTCAATGTTAAGAGTCTTCCTTGATTAGTATAAACTTTACTTTTGGAGATAAGGTCTCTCTCTAGAGTTCACTAGTTTCAATAGATAGCCAACAAGACTCAGGTACCTTGTGTGTATGCCTCCCTGGTGCTGGAATTATAGTCATGTGCTGTTGTGCCTGAGATGCTGAGAGTCTGCACTTAGATTGTCATGTTTTTATTGCAAGCACTTTACTGACTGAGCCAGTGAGCTTGGCTTTCCTTCCAATCCTAGAGACCCAGGTTTGTTCCCTAGAACATATGCAAAGATGGAAGGAGTGAACCTAATCCACAAAGTCGTCCTCTGATTTTTACACAAGTGCTGTGACATGTGGACCGCCATACATCATATATACTCTCTTACTTGTAATTCTATTAATCGTTTTTAATGTCCTGATTCCAATTAGAAACAAATGAGAAAGACTGGGGAGCACTAAGTTCCTCACCTAGAAATAGACCAGTTTGAGAAAGCCATGTAGCTCTCAGGTCCTTGGCCCTCTCTTTTTTGTTCTCTTTGTTTACCTGACCCTATGTGTATGTATCTATTCAAGCTGTTCATTTTGGCCTACCCTCCACTCACCTTCTAGACGTTTGCTAGCCAGACAGAGAACATAGCTTTAACTACTCTCTTCTACCTCCAACCCACCATGCAGAAGACCACATTTGTGGTATTGAAGAGTTAGGTTCCTGTATAAAAGCCTAGATATTCTAGGTTGGCTGTCACTTCTGAGACTTTCTCACACGAACCTCACAAGGGAACACTGTTCTTGCCACAACAGATGAGTTACACTGCTGCCAGTACTGTTGCCTTCTCTTAGGAGTGCTTCTGTGAAGGACTCAGGCCCAAGCCAACCTGGATTTTATGCATACTTATATTTATAGCCCCAGCACTCTTTAGTTAAGGTTTCTGTTGAGCATGGTGGGCTAAAATCTCTTTGTAGAAGTTTGAGAAACTTAGCCAAACACTAAAACTTGACTAAAGTTTTTTATTCCTATTCCTTTGAATATTCATTAAGCTCCTTAGGGTTAAAGAGTCTTTGGTCTGTCATCCCTCAACAGAGAAGGGATATATTGGATCCTTGACTGGCACCTGTTCCCTGGGAGGAATGGCACAGTGGGTAGTGAAAACTTTCTCTTACCCAAGCCCCACCCAAGCCCCGTGCTTACACTATCACAGTAGAGAGAGATGATCTGTGGCTTCGGTTTGGCATGTTGCTTTAATTAGATACTCTGAACACTCCCACTCTCAGGCTTTGGCAAATGCATGATAGTCTAGTAACCCACGAGCCCAAGTCACTTATTTCCAGACACTATGTCAGACAGTAAACATTGCATGTTTCAGCTGCTCAACTTTGGGATGATTTGTTACATGGCATTAAATATATAAGACCTTTCTCATTTCATAGGTACATCTTCATTTTCATCATTTCAATGTATTTTGCACATCTATAATCCCACTTCTACCTAAATATGATAGTATCTAACATTGATAGAAAACTTGTTTTTGCCTATAATGTCAGAACTTGGGAGTCTGAGGCAGCAGGATTAAGTGCCCAAGGACAGCTTAGACTGTATCATATAAACTTCTCTAAAAGTTCATTAAATAGCAAAACTTACTTTGATTAAGATACTGTATTAAGTATTTCACATGTTATATTATACATGTTACCCAACAACTCCCTGAGATGACTCTCTTTTTATCAGTTCCTTAGAAATGAGATCAAAACATTAAACATAATTCCCCTGAAATTATGTGAACTTTAGGAAGAAAAGATTCAAACTCTTGGTCCTATCATTAATCAAGAAAACAGAACTCAGCAATGTGAGGCCACTTTCTCCAGGATTCAAACAGGTTAAACATTGAGATAAAATGAAAAAAATTCTTCTCATCACTTTCCTAATATGGGGAGAATATGGAACAACTATTAGAATTTATAAACACACTCAGAACCCACTCTTAGTACCCAGCTAGAAAGAAAGACTTTCCCCGGGTTTGGTGGCAGGAGATAGAGTAAGATATGATCTCCTTCACAACCTATGACTTTGTCAGCAAACTAGGCAGTATCTACCGAGACACAGAGCCTTCTCCACTTGGAGATTGATGCTGTTCCCATCTCATCTCTACCACACAAGGCTGATTTTGGTTTAGTAGGAATGATAACAAAGGGTATCACATACAATAGGAACAGAAAGAGAACATTATCTCTGTGCGAGGTGGTTCTAAGGACATGCTGTGGCAGTGTAGAGGAATGGGAAGAATTTAGGGAGATGGTTTTGAGGAATTAAAGGCTCATTAATTCTGACTCATTAAATTGGCATTTGTGACCATTTTGGGGAACAATTGGAAAATGATGCAGGTTAGGGCAGAGAGAGTAGTCCTGCATATCCATGTGTGGACATGAAACCATTTGAAAGGGAGTGATTAAAACTATTTGAGAGGACAAAACATCACATTTTTCAATTCTTTGAAACACATAACTTGTTCTCTCTGGGATTAATTGGACAAGGACTTAATTCAGGTCTGGCTTGGCCTGGAACTGGTACTAGTCTGTCATCCAAGTTACTCCAGAGGCTGAAGCAGGAGAATCACAAGGTCCAGGGCACATGGGCAACTTAGTGAGAACCTATCTGAAAATGATAAAAGAGCTATAATATAGCCCAGTACGATGTACATGCCCTAGCATATTCATGAGGATCTAGGTTCAGTTCCTGGTATCACAAAAGTATAAGTAAATAAGATAACAATTAAAAAGGGCAAGTCCAGTAATGTGATTCTCAGACCCTTTCAGATTGGATTGCTAGAATGGCTTGTGCCCTGGACAGCCAGTCCTTATGGCACCACTTCTGATGCAATTGACTCTTACCAGCTGTTACCAGATTATGGCTTATCACACAACCCCCATCTTATATTTATTAAATAAGATCCACTAAGGACTTCCAGGCCCACAACTGCTGGAATTGAGAAATGGTATAAAAATGATTTTGAAACTTTTCAGTTCATATTTATATCATTTTATTGACCTATCACTGCTTATATAGTTAATTTTATATTAGTGAAATTTCATTTGCAACCATCTTTTCTCCCTTTTCTACAGACTCAGAACCAGGACAATATTCCTAGAACCTGAAGGCAGTCCACTCCAAACTCATAAAAACAGATGTAGGTCAGTAAAAGTGAATGAGACAACAAATTTCTACTGCACTGCATGGGTGGATGGCCTGGGAATGGTTCAGTGCTTAGGACACAGTCTCAGGAAAAGATCCATTAGTTTCAGAACAGGCAGTCTTTTCAGGTTCCCTGGGACTCTTATCAATTTATCAGTGATTCAGCATAAGGTCCTTTGAGCTTCTTGGTCTGACTTCTGGACTTCTGGTCTTCTATTTGATTCCTATAAGGCTCACTGCTTGACCTGAAGGTCACCTAACAAGTGAGCTTCATTGTCAATTGTCACACTCTGTGTAGTCTGGCCATATTTCTTGAAGTTTTGTAAATCTACACATAGCCATGGTTTTCTGAAACAATTTCTTCCATGTTTGAAGTATATGTAATTTCCTTGGTTATAATCATATACAAGTCACTTCTAGAAAAAGCAACTCTGAACCAATTTAAAATATAAAATGAGTTACTAAAATCCCAACCTTCATGTTTTAAAGATAATTTTTTTTGATATTTTAAAGAGATTCTTTTGTGTTTTATTCATCATGAATAATGGATGATCCTTCTTTTCACATGTCTCCTTTCACTCGCAGCATGCAAGTATAAAGTTCCCGAGAATGGCCTCCTGTCAAGCACATATGATTTCTATTTGTCTGCTGTTAATGTAATTGACTAAACACTCGATTCGACTGATTATGCTTCCCCTTGTAAACCACTTACTTTATGGGCACAAGCAGCTGTGTTTATGCTTCTGTGATTTTTGGGTTTCATTACGAAGTTTTCAGCACTCGATTCAGGAGCACTAGGCATCCTAAGCACCCAGGCACCAGCTGGCAAGTCTTTCCAGAGAAAGGCAACCCTTCATCAACATTTGTACATATCTTAAAGAGAAATACATGTATGTCCACATGCAAAAACTGCTGCGAACACAGTAATTACTAACATGAATAAGGAAACAAGATGAACTTAAAAGAAGTATCAACAGTGGACATCCTGGGTTTAGTCAAGGGTACCAGTCCTTCCTCTCCTGCCCTCCCTTTAAGATGAGGACTATGAAGAAGTGTGTGTGTGTGTGTGTGTGTGTGTGTGTGTGTGTGTGTGCACGCATATGCGCACACACGTGAGAGAGAGAGAGAGAGCTCATGTATACCTGAGGGTGCATATGCCTATGGGAAGGCATGTGGAGGCTAGAGATATCTTCCTCAATCATGCTCTACCTTAATTTTATTGACATTTACCTATTTTTGAATATATGCATATGTATATGTGTGTGCACACATGCACCATATTGCATGAATATCAATGATGTGAAGAATTGTTGGCTCTCTCTTACTATATGAACCCCAGTAACAGGAACTAGGTCAACAGGCTCAGCGGCAAGCACCTTTACTTGCTAAGTCATCTTTTTTGGGACAGTGGCCTACTGAACCTAGAGATTGCCATTTCAGCTGTGATGGGTGTTCACAAGTCTATTTAACAAACTCTGTTTTTCTACTGGAATTACAGATATGTTTAATTCTGCTTGGGGTTTTTACAGAGTGCTAGGTTTCTAAACTCAGTAAGCATTTTTCCATCAAGTCATCTCCCTAGCCTCCTCAAACTTGTTTTTTTTTTTTAGCAGTTTATATTAATATTCAGAAAAGGTACAATTAAGAGAGGCATAGAGAAAGAGAGAAATACTGGTAGTAGTCAATAAGAGGAAATCCATGAAGATAAATGGGAAAAGCTAGAAAAATAAAGAGTTTGAGGGAAAGTAAATAAGCAAGGAGCTCAGGACCAATGTTGCTCAAGAGCTATTTTGATCATTTTATTAGTTATAAGTAATGAATAAGTTACAGGATGACATGTTTAGAGTTAACAATAAGGTAGGTAATATGTACTTAGTATTTTTGTCAAGAGAATCAATCTTTGTCAAACATTTCTGTTTTTGTTTTCTGTTTTTGTTTTTTCTGAAAGAGAGAGAGATGAGAGAGAGAGAGAGAGAGAGAGAGAGAGAGAGAGAGAGAGAGAATTGGATGGGTAATTTGGGAGGAAAGCTGGTGATCAGAATATATTGTATAAAAAGAAATTCATTTTTATGGAGAAAAAGATGACAAAATAGATTTAAAACATACAAAAAGAGAAAGACAGAAAGACAGAAACAAACCTTAGGAAGTGACAGATGCATCTTAATGGGCTTATGCTTATCATGTAAGTGTATGTATGCATCTAGCTCATCGAGTTGGCACCATTATGTGCAGCTGCTTATAGAGCTGTTCTATGTCAATAATAAAGCCTGCATCAAAATGATTATACACTGCAGCTTAAAATCATGTCTGTAGCCTTATTTACTTCCATGGCCTTATGAAGAGGAGCCAGTGTTACACCATATGTGTGGAGTGAAATGAGGGAGTAAAAGGAATACTGACAGCAAGCACAGTGAGTCTGGACCTTACATTCCAACTGAGAAAAACACAAGCACAGCACAAGCAAGGCATTTTATCTTCGGAACAGGAATGACAGGGATCATGCACATGCACGCAACTGCTAGGATGACTAAGTAGAGAGACAATGTTACAAAACCCAAGAATAGCAGTGGGATGGTTACTTCTCAATAATTCTTGACTGCCTAGGAGGAGAGCAGGTACTTCATTATCCATGAATATTGATGTCTCCATCATCAGGAGGGCAGTGTGATTTTGGTTTATTATTTTCTTCCAGATATTTTTCTGGCCTGGGGTAATTAGAAAGGGTGTTGTACTATCTGAAGTGATAGGAAACTCTCTTTGTTGTATGCACTATGATAATAGCTATACTTACCTTGACCCTGGATAATGCTTCCTTGATAATTATCTAGGCTTAAAAAATTTTTTTTATTGGATATTTTATTTACATTTCAGATGTTATCCCCATACCCCATTTGCCCTCCCCCCCACCCAGGGACCTCCATCCATTCCTCCCTCCTCCTGCTTCTGTGAAGATGTGCCCCACCCACTCTAACCTCACTACCCTCGAATTCTTCCACACTTGGCATCCGGCCTTCATCGGACCAAGTATCTCCTTTCCCACCTATGTCCAACAAGACCATCCTCCCCTACATATACAGCTGGAGCCATGAGTCCCTCCCTATGTGCTCCCAGGCTTGTGGCTTAGTCCCTGGGAGCTCTGGTTGCTTGGTATTGATGCTGTTCTCATGGTGCTGCAAATCCTTTCTGCTCCTACTCTCTAACTCCTCAATTGGGAACCCCATGATCAGTTCAATGATTAGCTGTGAGCATCTGTTTCTGTGTATGTCAGACTCTGGCAGACATCTAAGGAGACAGCTATATCAGGCTCCTGTCAGCATGTACTTCCTGACATCTACATCAGCGTCTACCTTTGGTGACTGCACATGGGATGGATACCCAGGAGGAATGGTCTCCAGATGGCCCCTCCTTCAGTTTCTGTCCCACACTTTGTCTCCATATTTGCTCCCTTGAGTATTTTGTTACTCCTTCTAAGAAGGACCAAAGCACTCACACTTTGGCCTTCTTTCTTCATGAGTGTCATGTGGTCTGTGAGTTGAGTCTTGGGTATTGCGAACTTTTGGGCAAATATCAAATTATCAGTGAGTACATACCATGTGTGTTCTCTTGTGATTGGGTTACCTCACTCAGGATGATATTTTCTAGTTCCATCCATTTGCCCAAGAATTTCTCAAATTCATTGTTTTGAATGGTTGAGTAATGCTCCATTGTGTAAATGTACCACATTTTTTGTATCCATTCCTCTGGGTTCTTTCCAGCTTCTGGCTATTATAAATAAGGATGCTATGAACATAGTGGAGCGTAAGTCCTTGTTATATGTTGGAGCATCTTCTGGGTATATGCCCAGGAGTGCTATAGCTGGGTCCTCAGGTAATACAATGTCCAATTTTCTGAGGAACCACCAGACTGATTTCCAGAGTGGTTGCACCAGCTTCCAATCCCACCAACAATGGAGGAGTGTTCCTCTTTCTCCACATCCTTGCCAGCATGTACTGTCACCTGAGTTTTTGATCTTAGTCATTCTGACTGGTGTGAGGTGGAATCTCAGGGTTGTTTTGGTTTGCATTTCCCCGATGACTAAGGATGTTGAGCATTTCTTTAGGTGCTTTTCAGCCATTCTAGTTTCCTCAGTTGAGAATTCTTTGTTTAGCTCTGTACCCCATTTTTAATAGGGTTATTTGGTTGTTTGGAGTCTAACTTCTTGAGTTGTTTGTATATATTGGATATTAGCCCTCTATCGGATGGGGGATTGGTAAAGATGTTTTCCCAATCTTTTGGTTGCCATTTTGTCCTATTGACAGTGTCCTTTGCCTTACAGAATCTTGCAATTTTATGAGGTCTCATTTGTTAATTCTTTTTTTTTTTGATTTTTTTTTATTAGATCTTTCATTTACACTTCAGATACCATCCCGTTTCCCCATTCCCCCCCCTTAGAAAACCCCTATCCCGTGCCCCCTTTTCCTTTTTGCATTTATACATTTTTTTAAGAAATGTTAATCATAGGCTTTATAAGTTTGGTATTGTTCAATCAGAGGTGTAACCCACTACCCAACCTAGATATATCAACTATCTTTGACTGGTGGAGATACATGAACATCTGCTTCCCTGTCTCCCCCCTCTATCTCTCTTTCATCACCTAGCTTCTCCTCTCCTTCTTCTTCTCCTCTTCTTACTCCTTTTCTTCCTCTCAGTACTCCTCCCACCTTAGCTCCTCCTACACATCACCCTTCCTGTTAAAAGGAAACTTTTCTCTCAAAATACAATTAGAGCATAATTATGCCTATTTGTACCAGTGAGGTACAAGATAGTCCTAATACCCAGTCCATCCTTTAGGGAAAAGTAGTGGTTTTGTCGGAATAGAGAGGATTAGCTAGGGTTTATTGCATAGCCATAACCTATTAGTAGAAATCTGTATAATTAATATCAAGATGAAGATATAAATTCTTAAATGGCACCAATTTACTTTGTTTACAAATTTTAAGGTTTTCATTGGCATGAGCTTCTTAGTGATATAAGAGTGAGATGAATATTGTTACTCTCATAGGCATTGTACCAGTATAACACACTTAGGAATACAAAGCTTAGACCCAGTCCTTCTTTAACTTTTTTAACTGATTTGAGATGGTCAGCCTGTGAGTTAAGGGACTATAGCAAATTCATGACTTGGAGTTTATTATAAGGGTGTTCTCTATGTTTTATTTAGAAATAGCTGAGTGGAGTTAACAGGCAACAGTCCAGGTTACCTTACATGGATAGCTGGTTTTCAAAACATCAGAAATCCTTAGAATTGACATGACAAACATTTCAGTATTAATGTTCATTTTCATTAGAGACCTGTCTGCTCCGGACAGCTTCCTATGTTAAACTCTAAGAAGAAATTGAGCATCCTTGGAGTTACTCCAGTTGTGGTGAGACAGCCACTAGGCAAGAATTGCCACTTTCCTTCTACAGACAAATTACTGTCCAGAAAAGGACACACTTGCAGAATAGTCGACTGATTATATCTGCCTAGACAGAGTAATCAGCCCTTAATAATTCTGCAGCACTAAGGTCTGTCAGATGATCCTGGGCCAGAAGGCAGAAGAACAGATGCTCCAACGTTTTGAAGTAGAGCGAGTGTCCAGGTGTTCAGAGGTCTCTATAAATTGGCTAAGTTTTAGAAGCTATGCTTTGTGCTTCCCACAATTACAGTCAACTCAGTCATTCTGCATTTCTGATGGGGTTGAAAACTTATAGCTATTTACTTTGAGAGAAAAGATCTGAGTGTATGGTCATCAGCTGACATTCATCCTAAAGCCAAGGAAAAAGCCAGGTTCAGAGCTAAGTGTTTTAGTTAGGATAGATGACAGAGGTGCTGGTTAGTCATTTGTTAATTCTTGATCTTAGAACATAAGCCATTCGTGTTCTGTTCAGGAACTTTTCCCCTGTGCCTAGGTATTCGAGGGTCTTTCCCACCTTCTCTTCTATTAGTTTCAGTGTATCTGGTTTTATGTGAAGTTCTTTATTCACTTGGAGTTGAGCTTTGTACAAGGGGATATGAATGGATCGATTTGCATTCTTCTACATGCTGACCTCCAGGTGAACCAGCACCATTTGTTGAAAATGCTGTCCTTTCCCCACTGAATGGCTTTAGCTCCTTCGTCAAAAATCAAGTGACCATAGGTGTGTGGGTTCATTTCTGGGTTTTCAGTTCTATTCCACTGATCTTCCTGCCTGTCTCTGTACCAATACCATGCAGTTTTTATCACTATTGCTCTGTAGTGCGTCTTGAGGTCAGGGATGGTTATTCCTCCAGAAGTTCTTTTATTGTTGAGAATAGTTTTCACTATACTGGGTATTTTCTTATTTCAAATAAATTTGCAAATTGCTCTTTCTATCTCTATGAAGAATTGATTTGGAAGTTTGATGGGGATTGCATCAAATCTGTAGATTATTTTTGGCAAGATGGCCATTTTTACTATATTAATCCTGACAATCCATGAGCATAGGATGTCTTTTCATCTTCTGAGATCTTGGATTTCTTTCTTCAGAGACTTGAAGTTCTTTTCATACAAATCTTTTACTTGCTTGGTTAGATTCACACCAAGGTATTTTATATTATTCGTGACTATTGTGAAGTGGTTTCCTAATTTTATTGATCCCTTTAAGTAACGAGCTTTTGGTTTTTTGATTCCCTGCACTTAATGAATTGATTTCTTGAGATTGATGAATTGTTATTTCCTTTAACTTGCCTTTCTTGTTTTCCATTTGCTTGAGGCTTCTATTGCTTTCCTTTCTTTAGTTCCCTGGTAGAATCTTAGATAATTAATCACAAGTTTTCTGTTTTGCCTACATTTATTTATTTATTTTATTTGTGTATTTATTTATTTATTGTTTTTTTTTGAGACAGGGTTTCTCTGTGTAGTCCTGGCTGTTCTGGAACTCACTCTGTAGACCAGGCTGGCCTCGAACTCAGAAATCTGCCTGCCTCTGCCTCCCAAGTGCTGGGATTAAAGGCGTGCGCCACCACCGCCCGGCCCTTTTGCCTACAACACATATTCAATGCAAAAAAAATTTCCTTTTACTTCTATTTTCATAGTACCTCACACATTTTGATAAGTTGTTTTTCAATGTTTAAATTGGTTAAAATATTTTCTACCTCAGAGATACATTGTAAGGCACTGTAATCAATCATCCAATTACTTATTTTATTAGTGTTGATTTATTGTTACTATACAACAAATTGTTTAATGTTATTTTAAAAAGTGACTTTTTTTTTAGAATCCTTTAACCAGTCTTGTACTTACATCTTTAAATCTATGTATTTATCTATCTTTTAATGCATAGGTAGCTGAGATTTATGTATAAAAATGAGGACCTGTTTTTTTATATGAAAACATTTATAATATAGATAATTATTTATATAATAGGAAGTAGTAGTAACTGTGGGATTTCCACTGCTATATTTATTTTCAATACAGTTAATATCAATTATCTGCACCATTCCTTAAGCATCTGATTTTCTTCCTCAATGAATAAAATCTCTTTTGTCTTTTATATTGAAAATATTACTCACATAGTAGTGCTTTCTTAAAGTGAAATGTATATACATGTCAGGAAAGGGTGAAATATGATACTATAAAGAATGTAAGGCAAGTAAGTGTTCTGAAATTCAGTTGTATTCAATAGTTTGTATTAATATATAAAAGTGACAAAAATATTTTTAATGGAGAAAACATGTAATGGAAGAAATAACAATGAGAAAACAAGTTTAAATGTAGTACTAGAGAAGAAACCAAGACAGAAGAGTCATCACATGAGATCACTATAACAGTCTCTGATTACTCACTGTCAGAAGGTTTTATGACCCATGCAGTGATGGACATGAAAACATGCTCTTTCTGTGAATATAATTTTGTTTTCAGTTAAATATGTAAAAAGACATGCCAGAGAGAGCACTAGAGGCAGATCTTAAAAGAAACAACCACAAATATTGATTTATTAAAGTTGGGTTTTAAGGAAGGCTCTATGAAGGGCAATAGTACACTGAAAATGAGACAGTAAAGTATTCAACCATCTTTCAATGCACGTGTGTTAGATAAGAGCCAGCAGAAAAGCTCAGCCCAGAGACCTGATGTGTTTATAGCCCCACAGCTATAACTTACTATGTTGATTGGTATGCCTTGCTTGACATATTTTGGATGCATAGTGAGAATGGCTTTGTCTAAAGGACCTGGAATCAAGGGTAGATTGAGACAGAACAGAAAAGTGTGGTATGAATGAACCCTCCATGTGTCAGGAATATGCAATCCTCCCCAGCTTCACTTATTATACCAATAATGTCAAACACCAACAGATAGAGCACAGCATACCGTTATTATAGTAGGGTTACCAAATGGTAAGAGCACCTGAGCTTAACAGTTTTCCAAGAAAACACTGGAATATTGATACTGTAAATGAAAATTATAAGAACAAATTTCCAAATGACTCTGAGATCCCACCTTACACCCATCAGAATGGCTAAGATCATTCTTTGTTCTTTATGGCTGGTATCCACTTATAAGTGAGACATAACATGCATGTCTTTTTGGGTACCCCACTCAGGGATGACATTACCTAGTTCCATCCTTTTGCCTGCAAATTTCATGATGTCCTTATTTTTAGTAGCTTAGTAGCATTCCATTGCATAAATGTACCACATTTTCTTTATCTATTTTTCAGTTGATGGACATTTGGGTTGTTTCCAGTTTCTGGCAGTTATGAATAAAGCTGCTAATAAATACAGTTGAGCAAGTGTCTACGTGCGATGGTGGAACATCTGGGTATATGCCCGGAAGTGGGAGAACTATTCTCAATTTTCTGAGAAATCACCAAATTTATTTCCAAAGTGGTTGTACAAGTTTTCACCCCCACCAGCAGTGCAGAAATCTGCCCCCCCCGGCACACACCACACTCTACATCCTCAACAGCATGTGCTAACCTGCACCCATGGGGGCTCTCAGAGACTCAACCACTAATCAAAGAGCAAGCATATACCTAGGTCCCCCGCATATATGAAGCAAATGTGCAGCCTGGTCTTCATGTGAGTCCCTCAACAATTGCAGTGGGGGCTGTCCTTAAAGCTGTTGCCTGTTTGTGGATCCCATTCCGCTCACTGGCCCACCTTGTTTGGCCTCAGTGGGAAAGGATGTGCCTAGTGGGACAGTGACTTGATGTGCTTGTGGGAGGTGGTGCCCAGAGGGGGCTTCCCTCATCTCAGAGAAGCAGAATGGGTGAGGGGAGAGACTGTGTGAGGAGGAGACTGGGAAGAGGGAGGCTGTGATTGGGATGTAAAGGGAATAAATAAATAATGAAGAAAAAAAGAATGAGTTTTTGCCTGCCACCTACACAGTAGCTTTTCCTTGTCTCCCTCTACTTCCTACTGTCTTTATTGATATTGCTTCTTGGAGTCTTCTAAAAATTGAAAGAGAGGATAATTTCTTTTTTATGGCCTTGTGCAAAAATTTCAGAATATGGTATATTTTAAAACAAAGTATAATAAGAATAGCAGTAGATTATATTGTAAGAGAAAAGGTACAGTGAGTGCTACAGTCTTTATTCTATTCTGCACTTTTGTCAATTTTTAAAAGATGATCGGGTATTTCCCTTAAAATCATAATCAAAATAACAAATGTCTGATTCATGGAAATATCTATTCCATTTCAGTTAGGTAATTTTTAAAGTTATGGTTCCCTTATGTATTGAAAATCTGATTATCATTTGCCTTATACAACTTGGTATTGGTTAAATAATTACTTAGAGAACCCTAAACACATTTCTTTGCTTAAACTTTCATATAATCTGAGCACTATAAACAAGCTGGATGTTAAGCAGAGAAAACTAAAGACTGAATATCGAGTCTAGAAAGGGGAACCAGGGAGGTAACATTAATGTGCTGTAGAAGGGTGCTTGTAAACACTCTCAAAAAACGTTAAAAGTTATAAACTGTGAAAAAAGAAGAAATAAAAAGAAAATAAAATTATACAGGTCGTGAACTATCAAGTTTAGAGAAATTCTTTCTTGGGTGGAAAGGAATGAAGGCTAATCAGAGGACAGACACCCTCAAGACTGCAAGCTTTCCTAAGGTCCAAGCCTACAGGAGTGTGGATGATCAATTATACCCTAATACCTAGAGGAAGGAGAAGAAACAAAGTTGAGTATTTCAGCTCTTACTTCTGTAAAGTGATATAAATGTATAATTGCATTGATGACTCTGTCTATGTTCTTTTTGTTTCAACCATAAGCATTTTTATTTATTAATGTTATTAATATCTGAGAGAGGTGACAGATACTTTGTGGCTGCTGAATCATAACTTTCTTGTCACATCAAGAGGCCACTCTTTGAGAATTAGAAAACTTTTGTCATTGAAAACTTGATCTCTGGTAAATCAATATATATTACCTTGTTTGAGATGGCCAAGTTCAAACTGGGACTATTTTTCCTTTAATTACTGAAGTAACTATTCAATATTTGCCTTTTTGTTTTCTAAGCAAGTAATTAACACTTTTCTCACAAACATTTTTGTATTTGTGTAAATGTACTTCCTACTACAAGAATAAACGTTTAACTAAATGAATAGGAAGAGTGAATGTAAGTATCCAAATATTTATTATTAACATTTCTGTTAAATTTTAGGCAATCCCTGCCTATTAATTCAATAAGACATAGAACTGCTTATGTAAAAACAGTAACTATCACTAAATACAATTAGCTCTTATTAAAATAAAAGTCCATATTATAGTATACCTTATAATCAGACTAGTGCTTTTGGAACAAGGCAAATTTTTAACTGTGAACTATTTTTAACTTGATCACCCTGAGCTATACGATGATTCACATCAGGCGTAGAAGGCTGTTGTTCTTGCCCTTTGAACTTTATGTTCTGATGCTGAGAAATCTTTTTTTTTTTTTTAAGATTTATTTATTTTATGTATTCATCATTGCTCTCTTCAGACACACCAGAAGAGGGGATCAGACCCCATTACAGATGGTTGTGAGCCACCATGTGGTGGCTGGGAATTGAACTCAGGACCTCTGGAAGAGCAGTCAGTGCTCTTAACCACTGAGCCATCTCTCCAGCCCCGATGCTGAGAAATCTGTACAGATTTGCATTTCTGCAGCCCTGCTATCAGACCTAGAGGCTTACAGAGGCTCAAAGGAAGATCAGGATTAATGGCTGAGGATTTTCTAAGATTAGCAGTCCATATAAATCCTATCTCATTTCCATTATATTTTACATAGACTTGGAGCCTGGAAAATGGAACATGAATATTTCACATAAATCTAAGACAAATGACATTTGGGCATGAGAGTAATGGTGATCTTCAGGGCACAAGGGTCACCATTCACTTCCCTCCTCTAAGATAATAATTCTTGTCTACCTGAACTCATGTGCAGTAAGGCTACATGACTGTGACATTATGATTCTCTGTCTCAGTGATTTCTGTTACTGCATAGGAAAGAGGAGATACTTTTTGTATCCTCAGACATGGTAGTGGCCTGTTATTATGTTCCTTAATTGATTGTCTAGAGCTCAGATATGGTTCTGGACCACCTCAAGGGCAGTAATTCTGTAGGTGGACAGTCAAAGTCTGTACAGCTGAGGGTGGAGCCTGTGGGGCATAGGCAATTACCTAAGACATTTGATTTGCAAGTTGGACTTCCTCTGTCTTCCTTACAGTAGTAACAGGGATGAGGCAGCACTTCTTGTCTGCCTTCTTCAGAGTAAGTAACAAATGGTGTACTTATGCTGGGGTAAACCATAGGGTCTCTAATCCTCTGTCGTCAACATCCTTCAAGAATCCTCTTTTAAATTTTCAAGTACAGCCCTCCCACCCCCAATCTAATAGATAAGTACACGTGTATGTTTAGCCATAAATACCATAGTTCCTCTTGTATTGACGGGCATATGCAACTGAAATCTTTATTCTGGGGTGAAAGAGGAGAATGGAACATCTAAAAAGAGAGAAAAGACAGAGCATATGAGGGCACCCTCATATGCTCTTGAGCAACCTCTTGAGAATACTGCAGCTTTAAATGAGATCTAAAGGTTTTTATTTAGTGACCTTTATATATGATTCTTTTAGAAACATAGTTTTTCAAAATACCCATGTTGTTAGTGAAACTATCGTATTAGTCTATTAAATAACTCTTTGTTAATGAGAGGATAGTTCATCCCACCAGAAGATGTAGTTGGATTTTTCTTCTCGCTAATTGATTTTCTTTTAAAAATGAAATTTTGGACCAGTGAAATGGCCTAGCAGGTAAAGGTTATTTGATGATCTAAATCTGATTCCTTAGTTCTCATCCACAGAACTGCACACAAAGATGGTTATGGATCTGAGGATAGTTCAAGGGAGAGTAAGAATGAAAGGGAGGCATAGGCTGATTTGGGGAGGCTCAGTAGGCAACTGCCTTTGGAACACTGGCCCTCCTCCCCGTGTAGGCTGAGCAGTGAGTCTTCTGCTCTGGAACTCTGCTTTTCTCCCTTCAGCATGGGTAGATGTGGCAGTTGCTGAAAGTGTAGAGTTGTTCTTGTCATATTAGCAAGTCTCTCAGTAAGTTTTACTATTGGTTTTATTGTATACCATCCCTCCAGGAAATGAGTCCCACACCCATCAAACAAATAATGACTTACTCTTGTCAATATAATTATGCCTTGCCTTTTGTCTGCAATGACCAGAGGCAGGCTAAATAAAATAACCATATCGCCAGTTTGGAAAAAAAATGCATATTCAGGTTCCTTAGGATTTTACATGCAGTTACTTCGGGGGGGCTAACATCTAGCTTCTCCTAATGCTAAGTTGCCTACACACATTTTCCATAGCTTAGTCTATTGGAGTTCATCTGTCCAAGAATCAGGAACTTTTTTCTGTAAATGAATATCAGTGTCACTGAAGTCAGACTCAGTCAAATGCTTTGCAGAGATGCTGAGAATAATAAAGATAAGCAGTAATCGGTTTTGTTTCCTTTTAAAGGAGTTCTTTCTAAGCCGTATCAATCTAGATTAATTACTCCCAGTCTCTTGAACTGAATGATCTAGACCTAAGCTCAAGGACCTAAGTAAGTTCTGCCTACCCCTTAACTCTTCGTATGATCTTGAGGACTCTTTGTATCCACCAGAAACTCAGGAGCCTAAGACATTTCACTAGATATGGGGCTCCACAGTCATGATACTTAAACCCCTCTCAGGACTCTTTCAGATCTTCACTCAACAGCAGTTTGCACCCTCCTAGGAAGACCAGCCTCTGCCAGAGTGTATGAGTCACACATATTAAACATTTATGGATATGATCAGAACTATACAGATCCTTTTACAACTTTGTTATCAAATCTCAACTGTAATGTTTCCATCACAGTTCAAATTTTATTTAAGATAAAGACCAAGTAACCAAGTATGAAAGCCAAGTTTCTTTCTTTCTTTTTTTTTTTTTTTTTGGTTTTTTGAGACAGGGTTTCTCTGAGTAGCCCTGGCTCTCCTGGAACTCACTCTGTAGACCAGGCTGGCCTCGAACTCAGAAATCCACCTGCCTCTGCCTCCCAAGTGCTGGGATTAAAGGCGTGCGCCACCACTGCCCGGCGAAAGCCAAGTTTCATGTGTCTGGTTTGTCTTATTTTAGTCTTGTCCTGACAGTTCAGATTTTTCTTCTTCATTTTCCCCCTTTGTTTCATTCAAGGGGCCCTTTAAAGATAATCACCAAAGAAATGCATTCAAATTTTTTTCCACACCATCAAACTGTGCAAAGACCAATTCTCTGAATACATTCTCTGTTTTCTTTCATTTCCTTGTCCAGTGCAATGAAAAATTTAAAACATGAAGTCTGGGCAAGTAAGACAATTGAATGTGAGGAGATTGATAACTTGAAGAATCAGATACTCAGAAAGAAATGAAAAGGAATGCTTCATAGGTGTAGCATCTGGGTAGGACTGGTAATTGCTTCCATTTACTGGAAGCTTGAATAGTTTCTGAAACGATGGAAGTCAGACTACAGGAAAGAGGCTTTTAGGTCAGATCTAGCTGGAATCATCTGAGTCCTGTGTCCTATGTATGTGGTATCTTCAGTAATAGGGGCCAACCTCACCTCCTGAGAGGCATCCAAGAGCTCCATCAATAATCTATTTTATTTTGGGATTCACTGCCCTGGCAAAGCATTTGAAAGATTTCTCATGTTTCTTGCTGGGGACTTTGTTAGTCTATGGTTCTTCACTAGCTGTAAGTTGTCCACTACCAGGCATGAGTTTGCTTTTGTTTAGTTGGTCTTAAGTTCATTTAAATAATGGTTGGTTACTGCCAAAATTATAAGTGCCACTATTGTATCTTTAGGCATATCTTTCTGTGCTGATCATTGCTATGGCATTACAGCAGGTAGAACTATTGACAATATTTCTTCCTTAGCAGGTTGTGTATCTCTTATGTAGTATGAAAGCTGGATATCCACAGAACTCTAAATAGTATGTCTTCACCAAATCCCTCCCCGCAGAGCTCAGGAAAACTCTTAGGAGGAGGTGGAAAAAGGTGGAAGACCTAGAGGTGTAGGTCTGGGAAGACCTAGAGGGGATGGAGAACCCAGGAAAGCAAGACCCTCTAAATCAACTGAGCCAAGCTCATATGAACTCATAGAGACTGAAGGAGCAAGCACATATGCAGGTCTGCACCAGGTCTTCAGCATATATAGTATATCTTTAAGTTGAGCATTTTTATGTAACTCTTGAGTATGTGAACAAGTGGGTCTCTGATTCTGGTCCCTTCTTTTGGGGGCTCTATTCCTTCTGTGGCTCTATCCAACTTTAATATGATGGGGTTTTTTTGTTTTATGTTATTATATTTTATTTTGTTATGTTTTGCTGTTGTCATTTACAAGTTTTTCTTTTCTAATGAGAAACAGAAAGGAAGTGGATCTGGATGAGAGGGAAGGTGGGAAGAACTAAAAGGAGTATAGAGGAGGAAACTGTAATCAGGATCTACTGTACAAGAAAAAAATCTATTTTCAATAAAGGCATTTGTGGAGAAGCTAGTTCTCAGGGAGAAGCCTTTCAGGTCAACTCCAGGTTGGATGTTTGGTAGCCTTTGTCCAAAGTGTTCTGAGGGTTGTTTTCTTATTATCAAGTTAGTTTCAGTTCTTTCAATGGTTTGGATGTTGGTAATTTATTAGATATGTGGTTTACAAATATTTTCTCCCTTTCAGTATGTTTTCTTTCCACATTCTTGTTGTTGTTGTGCAGCCCAGCTTGCTCATTTATGCATTTGTTGTCTTCGATTTGAGGGTCAAACGCAAGGTGGTCACTATCAAGAAAAATGTCGAGGAGCTTTCCGAGAGGTATGCTCCTGGAAGAGTTTTAGGGCTTCAAGATTTGATTTTAAAAGAATTTAATAATTTCAATCTAGTTTTTGTAGTTTCAAATCACATTTATTTGCATGGAAATATAGTGTCTCTAACAGCACTTACTGAAGTATGTTCTTCTCTCATTGTATGTTATTGCCTCTTGTGCAAAAACACCAGCTGTTTGGTCATTATTGGTCCTATATTCTCTTTCTTTTTTAAAATTAAAGTTTTCCTTTTTGAAAACACCTTTTTTCCCACATAGTCTCTTCTGATTACAGTTTCCTTTCCTTTTATTCCCCCAGTTTCCCCACCATCTCCCTTTCTCTCCATGCCTACCCCTTTTCTGTCTCTTATTCAAAAATAATTAGGGTTTGAAAATGTTATATAATAAGATAAAACAAAAATTAATGTATTGGAATAAAACAAAGAAGCAAATGAGCCCCAAAAGGCACATTTTGAAGAAACAAACACAGATGAAGAAAGCTGTTCATTTGCATAACCAGTACTTCTATAAAAAAGTAAACTGAAAGCCATAATATATACATAAAGGATCTATAGGATTAAAGAGAGAAAAAAAATATAAAATCAATATTAAGTTTAAAAAAGAAAGTTGTTACAGACATTATGACATAAGGAATCTATGACGATGTAGTTGAGTTTCTTGTTTCTTGAACATACAGAGCTCGGTTGCAGCCTACCCTTAAGTGTAGTTTGTTTCCTCAGTTAGAATCCCTTGGAGAAAATTAAACATTTGCTTGAAAATGGCTATCAATTGGAGACTGTTTCTGGGTTAGGGATAAGAAAATGCTTCTACTTCTCTGGTACAGGCCTATGCAGGCCATGTGTATGTTGCCTCAGTCTCTGTGGGATTATATGCACATTATTCTCTTGACAGAGTGGTCCTTGTTTTCTTGGTATCCTACATCCCCTTACACTCTTGCTACTTTCACTTCTGCAGGGTTGCCAGAACCTTAAGGGAAAGGATTTGATGCAGATATCATTATTAAGTATTAAGGATGAATGTTTCAAAGTCCCCTACTCACCGAGTAATGTATGGTTTTAGGTCTCTGAATCCCCCCCCCCCCCCCGTTGGTTGCAGGAAGAAGCTTCTCTGATGATGGCTGACCAAGGTACTGATTTATGAGTACAGCAAAATGTTATTAGAACTCATTTTGTTGTTATGTATTTTATTTTGTTTTATTTTAATAGTAGTATTTGGTCTTGTCCTAGGTCTCTGGGCTATCTAGTCTCAGGGACTTAGTCTCCTAAGCAGTGTAGGGTATAGGTTCCATCTTGTAGACTTGGCTTTAAGATGTTAGATATTGGTTGTTTTCTCCCATGTGCCAGCATTGCACTAGCATATCTTGCAGCCAGGACACCTTTGTAGATCAAATTTGTGGCTGGATTGGTGTTTACCCCCACCCCACCCCCTCTCCTTCCCTTCCTCCCTCCCCCTTCTCTCTCCCTCTCTACCCCCCCCCAACTCTCTAGCTTTTACAGTACCTTCATGTACCAAAGATGCTAGCATGTAAGATGAAGGCTTTGTGTAGGAAGCAGTTCAACTTGTTTAATAAATTGTATATGTGTTGTTTTCAGCAATGGGGTCTTGTCAGTTTTCATAAAGCCTTTAGTCTTTACAATAGTTTGGCTTCCTTGCGAATAGGCTTTAGAGACTGGGGGTGTCCACAGGAAGGAGGAAAGCAGTTTGATCTACCAGGATCCGCTTTTCCCCCTGGGAATAAGGGCAGAGAATAAGGAGAGGTCACAGCAGAAGTTTTGGAGCTTCAGAGATGGGGCTGAGAATGGTATCTTGGATATGGAGGAGAGGAGACTGAAAATCTGAATCTTACCTTCTTACATCACTGGCTTATTTGCTTTTCTGGCAGGCTTGGCTAGAGGATTCCCAGGATATGGCTGCAGAAGTTAGGAGCTGGGATGACAGGATAAGTGGTGAGGAAGGTTGAAGGAAAGGATGTACATGATCCCCTGGAAATGGAGCATCAGGGGAGGGGAGGCTGGAGCACGTGGGCTGTTACAAAAAGGGGGATTAGAATGGGGGAATGGAATTGGAAGAAAGGAGGAAGACCAGGAAGACGTACAGATCTGCAGTTAGTCTACCTGCTTCCCTGGATAAAGTGATCTCTATTCTGTTCTGTTGGTCTGTGTCTGACTTTAAGGCAGGAACAGACTACTTTTCCTACTATAGTTTTATAATATAATTCAAAATTATTTGCTTCATGTTCAAGTCTGTTATATCTATTCAGTCTTTTCTAGCTTTTTAGGAGTTTGAGGATTCATTTTTCTATTTATCTAAAAAATATTACCAGACATTTTATTATCTGTAGACAACTTTGGGTGGTATAGAGATTTCAACCAACATCACCCTCAGAGAATGGAAATGTAATCTGACATGTTGACTCAGTATTCTGATACTTTTAAAATGCCACTCATATATATATATATATATAAAAGATATCTAAAAGGCCATGCCACCTGTAACCAAAATCATCTCATTTTATTTACATGTGCCTGTATTTTACTTTTATTCCTGCCTATTATGGTGACCAGAACTTCATATGTTTAGAAGTGCTGACAGTGAAGACAATCCCCTTCCTAATACCTTGCCACCATTGAGGCTGGTGTTTTCTGGTACATTCTCCTACTATCTAATGCAGTAGCAGTTTTTTTCTTTTATCATGGAAGGATACTTTTCTCAGATGCTTCTTTTGTTTGAGATGATTACATTTTCTGATATGTAAAGGTCTATGAGTTGTTTTGATTTGTATGTGTTGAAATATTTACACACCTCTTAGGTTGTGCAATTTTGTGTCACTGATGTAGTAGCATGCTGGTATTTTGCTGACTGCTTCTGTTTATCAGAGACACTGACCTGTAATTTTTTTTTACTTGCTGCATCAATGTGTGTCCTACGTACAAGGACACATTTTGCTTTATTAAAATAGGTTTGGAAAGTATCCTGTTTAATTTTTTGAACTTTGAGAATAATTGGTATTTATTTTTTCTTGAATGCTCAGTAGATTCCACAGTGAAACAACCAAGTTTTAGACATTTCTTGGGAGACTTTGAGTTACTGATGTACTCTTCTTGTTTTTTTTTTTTTGTTGTTGTTTTTTGTTTTTTGTTTATTCTCTTTACATGTTTGATTTTTTAAATTACTTATGCCAGGCAGTTGAAAACTTTTAGGAATTTCAGGTTTCAAAATCTTCTTGTTTTATAGTATGTATATTAGTCATCACTGTGGCATCAGTAGTAGTGTCTAATCTTTTATTTATAATTTTTCAATCATTTTGTCAGTGCTGCTAGTTAGTTGGTCAACATTACTTTTTCACAAAAGGTTCAGTTGTTTTTATTGAGTTTGTTCATTTTCCCCTTTCTTCTGTATCATTTATTTACATTCGAGTCATTATTCTTTTCTTTATACTGCTTCTTTGTTCCATTTATAGACCCTTGAAGTGGTAGCAGTACATTATTTATTTTAGTTCTTTCCTATTTTTATTACAAATGCTTTCATAACACTCCAGCATATTTATTTATTTAGTATTTTATTGATGTTTTAAAATTTGACCCGCTGCTTCCTTAGGATTTCATTTAATTTCTAAATATTTATGAATCTCCAAATTTTCTTTTATTATTCACTTTTGATTATATACCCCAGTCCTGGTATAATTTCCTTAATTTTTTTTGGTCTCTCTACTAAGTGGTTTATCCTGCCAAATGTTGAAAGAAGCATGCGTTCTCATTTGTTGATGCGAAGCTCTGCATACTTCTGTGAGGTCCATTTTGTCTGTTGTGCCATACAAGTCTTATGTCCATTGATTTCTAACTATCTGATGCCTGTTCATGGCGGGATGTTAATATTACTGATTGGTATATTATAGCGCTTTACTTCTCCATTCAGTTCAGTTAATATTTGTTTTATATTTTTGGAGCCTTAATGTTTATGTATTGATAATTATTACATCTTGCCTATAATTGACTGCTTTTTTAAATTATATGATTGCCTCATGGTCTTCTATGACCTTTTTGTTCTAAAGATTCTTCATTTACACACAGCCCTTTATATTGTATTTTGGTTGCCATCCGTGGACCATTCCAATACCCACTTGCCAACTTGTACATAACCTTTAAGCTAAACTGTGTCTCTCATAAGTAGCAAAGAGTTAATATGATTTTTAAAGGGCTTTTTGACACTCAAAGTCTTTGTATTGACTAGTTTAACTCGTTTTAATTTAAAGTGATTATTGGTAACTAAAAAGTGTTTTTCCTGTCTTGTTGCTTGTTTTCCAACTATTACTCTCTCCTTCTTCCTCTTACCATTTTCCTTTTGTGACCTGACTGTCCCTTTGGGGGGTGTTTTTTTTATTGGATATTTTATTTATTTACATTTCAGATGCCACCCCTTTTCCCATTTCCCCTCCCTAGAACCCCCCTATCCCATCCTCCCTCCTCCTTTTTGCTTTTATGCTATTTTAATTAAATGCAAGTATTAAGGTCAGTTCTAGGTTAAGGAATCAGCAATACAATAGATGCAAACAGTCAAGGAACAAGCAAGAAAATAAACAAAAATAGTTAAAGAACAAGCAAGGCAATCAACAAAATTCCTTGAACACTCCCGTGGTGATCACTGTTTCTAAGGGCTTATCAGGATGACCAAAATATCTGAGCCAAGTTTCCTGTTCTAGCCCAAAGTCATTTTCATGTCTGAAGCCTACTTCTTTGTTCTGGCCTAAAATTTAGTTCCTGCCTGAAATTACTTCTTTGTTGTAGCCTAATATTTAGATTCCTGCCCGAAATTACTTCTTTGTTCTAGCCTAATACCAGATTCCTGTCTGAAGCCCATTTCCTTGTCCTTGGCCAATGTCAGATTCCTGTCTAAAGCCCATTTCCTTGTCCTTGGCCAATGTCAGATTCTTGCCAAGCAGCCCCAAAGGCTCTCTGCCTAGCTCCTGTTTTTATTTCATAAACTTGACTGTGCCTGTCTTAGGTCATTCTGATAAGAATGCTTTCCTTCTCCATCATGGAATATGCATTATCAAAAGCAATGCACTTTTGTCTTAGGTTTGTAAGGCTCTGTGTCTTACCTATCCTTGGCTTGCCAGCCTGTTAATTTAATAACTCTGTCTGTGTTGTGGCCGAGCTGCCCCATGCTTGGGGGCCAGAAATGTTGAGAACTGCATTACCCCACGTTTGGGGGCCAAAATGTCTCGGACCGTTCTGTCAATGTTGGAACCCACACTGCCAAAAGCCTTGGGGGCAAAACTGTTAGAGCCTGCACTGCCCCAAGCAGCTCCAGTCTGCGGGTCGGGGTTCAGCAAGAGAGAGAGTGAGGATAGACATGAGGAATGGAGATCAGACAGAATGTGATTCAATCCTGTTTATTCTTCAGTCTCTCTTCTTAGTCCAAGTCCCAAGTCTTTAGTTCCTAGTCCCTAGTTCCTAGTCCCTAGTGCCTCCAAGTTCCAAGTTCCTAATGTCTATTTCCAAGTTCTTCCTCCAAGTGCAGAGTAACTAATGTCTAATAACTCTTCTTCCGAGTTCTCTAGTCCAAGTGTCTTCTTCCTCAATGCCTAATTCCTACTCCAAGTTGTACTCTAAGTTGTACTAGCTAACCTAATTCCTAGTTCCAAGTTGTACTCCCAAGTGCCTAATAATCTGTTGCATTCTTCTGTATGCCTCTCGCCTTTTATATGTCTCACTTCTATGCCATGCCTCTAAGTCATGCCCTTAAGTCATGCCCTTAGGCCTTGTTTCTAAATCTGATCTCTAAGTCACTCCCTTAAGTCTCGGCTCTAAATCACAGCTTTAAGTCTCACATACCCAAGAGAAGATCCTGGGCATCTAAAGCAAGATGGTATCAGAGTGTGCTCAGCTGTTGTAGGCTGATGTAATCAAGTCTCTTGTCAGGGTATATGGCTCAAGATGGCTGCAAGGATGATAGCCGCCTTCTGTCCGCTCTCCACATGTCTGGGGGTTCATTTTCAGGTTCAAGCCTTTGGCTACCAACAGGTTAATGTTGTTAAAGAAAAGCTTTAACACAATGGGCAGGAACAAAAGTATTATCTGGACAAAAAGGGCTAGCATGATCAAGCTATATAGGCCATTCTTGAAGCTTGACCAAAATAGAAATAGTGACCTCAGGCCATAGGTAATTTTATCAGCAGTATCTTCCACATCAAAGCTAAGCAGAGCAGCATTCTTTAAATTCATAAGCTCACTATTTAAAGTTAAAACATTCAGAGAGGTGTTACAATTATGCCAAATACACTGCAATTGTCTTTAAACTTTTTTTCTAATTATAATGACTACCACTGTAAGTTTTAGAACTAACATGAATCCAATGGTATTTGACATGACACTCGAGATGGCTCCTTACTCTTAAACTCTGAACCTCCTTCCAATAATTTGAATAAGATAAAGAGCATCAATTTGTTGTTCCAAATGCCTATCTAAATCCTCTTGTATACTCAACACATTAGTAACATTTGGGTTTCTTTACTATGGTTTTTATAGATTCTGCGGCAGAATTGTTTGTAACAGCCAAAAGCAAAAGACACATGCAATGTCTATCAGTTAGTGAAGGCAGAAAAAACATGTGGCATGTTTATCTGATCAAATAATTTTCAGCCCCAGAAAGTAACAGAGCATGGATATGTGCTTCCACATGGATAAATCCAGAAAACTTTGTACTAAGATAAGCAAGATAATGATATAAGCCTGTATATAACATGGTGTAAATGATATAAAATGCCCCAAACATCTAAATATAAGCAAATATAATATATTTAACTGGTTAACTAGGGTTGTAGAAATGAGAGGATTAGAGAATAATAATGAAAATGTACAGGATTTCTTCATGATGTGATGAGAATATTCTAAAATTGGTAGTGACTATTCATATATATATATATGTACATACCTAAAATTATTTCAAGTGAGTTATGTGTTATAAATTACATTCCAAGTTTTTAAAATCTTACAGGAGTTGTTAAGTCTTGTTGCTGATGGCACCAATTTTGTAACCACTAGATATTTTCAGTAGAAACAATAATTCTTGTCTCTCATAGCACTTAAAAAGCTATAAAGTATATTCAACTATGACTTGCTATTTATGGCCCAGTACAATTTCTGCTAATGAAAGATGACACTCCACAGATTCAACTACCTCCAGTTTTATTAAATACAAGGGAATCTCTATAGATAGCATTCATCCGTGTAGTGCCTGTTGTCTCGTTGCTTTATTTTAACAGAATTTCTATCTTCCAGGACAAGCACTTACCAGGTCAATAGCACAGACTTGCCAGTGACTCAATAGTTTATATTGTGTTAGTTAGTAGTTGGGCTTTTAAAGATAATTTAAAGGTATTTAAATGTATATAATGTATATTTTATGGACTAGGCTATCTTGCAACATGAATAAACTTTTATGAGAAAATCCAAATAACAAATGTTTCAATTTTTATAGCATTTTCATGTCTTCTCTACCCTGCACTGTCATTTTAGAGCCAAGCCAAAAACTATGTTGATGAACAGTCATATATATATATTTATAAGTTTGGACATTAACATTGTATTTGGAATTTCATAGTTTTATATGATCATTATTTAATATAAAATTTCTCTTTGATTACTTTCAAACATTAAAAACATAGTTATTTTTGAGTCTGAGTCTCACCATGTAGTTCAAGCTGGCCTTCAACTCATATTTGTCTGCTTTAGCTGCCCACATCCTGGGATTACAGACAAGTGCCATTGCACCCTGCTGAAGGCATCCTGATGTTACAGGACTTGTAAAAACAGGTGGCTAGCCAGATCTGTTTGACCCATGAATTTAAGTTTGCTAAAATTGTCTTTCTGAATAAATAGAGACATAGTAAAGAAAAATTTAAAAATAATTAGTAGCTTTCAAAAGAAAACGATGTTCTTCATGGCAGCTTATAGTGAGAACAGGTGTGGTTGGTTCTCAGAAAGCTACCAAAAGCATTGCACTTTTGTCTTAGTTCTTAAAAGCCTCTCAAATCTAATCATGTCCAATTAAAATTAATTCTAACTGACTGAGAACACAAATACAAACAATCCCCAAGGCTGTTTCATAATCTGCTAGACAGACCAAAAATTGGAAACCAATTTTCATACTCTACAGCTGAGTGAATTTAAATCCTTGGGGAATGAGATACTCTAGTGCGTGCATGCTTCTCTCTCTCTCTCTCTCTCTCTCTCTCTCTCTCTCTCTGTCTCTCTCTCTCTCTCTGTGTGTGTATGCATCTCAGTCTCTGGCTCTTTGTCTCTTTTTTTTCTCTATGTCTCTGTCTCTTTCTGTTTGCCTCTCTGTCTGTCTCTCTGTCTCTGTCTGTCTCTCTGTCTGTCTCTCTCTGTCTCTGTATGTGTGTGTGCGTATATGTGTGCATATGTGTGTGTGTATGCATCTCAGTCTCTTTCTCTTTGTCTCTGTTTCACTCTGTCTCTGTATCTCTCTTTTTGTCTGTCTCTCTGTCTCTGCCTCTCTCTCTCTCTCTCTCTCTCTCTCTCTCTCTCTCTCTCTCTGTGTGTGTGTGTGTGTGTGTAGACTGGTCAATGATATACAGTAGGAGCCAAGACAAATTTAATTTTATTTATCTGTGGTTGTTTATAAGTCTTCAATTCCCATTATTGTATTAGTTCTATCAGGTCATAGATAAGTAACAGCTACTGGCAGAGTATGTCAACTTAATTTTAAGAGTATTGCCATTGATAGGTGAACTATATTCTAGGAAAATGCTATACAGTCACAAATATAATTAATATAATATAATGGACAACCCAAACCAGACTTGGGTGAGAAAAATAAAACAGGACACATGTTTGTGGGGAAGAACAATATGGGTCTAGGAGGAGTTTGGGAAGGTGGATGAATATGGTCAAAACTCAAGTCAGATTCAAAATTATCGCAGAATTTAATATAAAGTAATATATATAATTTAAAAAGTATTCTGAAATAGAAAACTATTTGAAGAAAGGTGAAATATTCAGTTTCTCAAATTATAGATTTTCATACCTACACAACAGTTTGATTGGATTTTTAAAAGTGAACTGGCAGCCTTCACCTCTGCTCTAACTCACAGCAAGGGTCTAAACTTGGCTTTTGCTTCTGTTTGTGCTTCTGGTTGTTTTACCTATGGCTGGAAAACATTGTTTTCATGACCTGAACATCAATAGCAGGGTTTCTGCAATATCGACTTCCACTATAAAACTGGAAGATACAACGCTGAAAAATGAGGTAGGGTGTTCTGATGGTTCTGCTCTTCTGACTGTAAGGATATCCAGAGACTACAGAGTCTAGAAGAAAATCTTTCAATAAGCCAAAGATAATTGTTTCCTTATGTCCTCACATTTTCTTTATAGCATTTGTTAAAGATGATGCAAATTTCATGTTTTTATGTAACATCAATGGAACAAAATATCCTCCATAGGAAAACTCACTAAATCTGAAGGAAACAACCATGTTCCCATCACAATTCAAATTCAATATAACACCAAGAAGGCAAGTCATATTTCTATATCCTGGGAGGAAACAGATTATTAATCAAGCTGCATTTTGTTCTACTATGGGGCCTGATACATTTGCAGTCATTTGGAGTGAAAATGACGTAGGTTTACAACATGTGTTTTCATTTTTCTGGTATTCTTTTTTTCCCTCTAACTTTCCTCATGTTATCTCTAGGCTTCTCTGACAAATTTAGAACTGAAAGTGCCATAACCATGGTGAGTCAGGGGTGTAATCAACATAAAATGAGTTATCAGGATGCTTTTAAAAATGTTTGTGTTAATCCCTTCAGTATATTTTGGTATCTGTATGAAAATGGTTAATGAGATTTTGAAACTAAATTACCTCTGGCAGGGAAAAATGTAAAATAAAAGTTTGATGGCTACAAGCATATGAATTAGATTGCAGTTTTTCTGTGCTTTGGAAGAGCTAACAGGGAATACTGAATTATGCATTGCTTCCCTAGGCAAATAAAGCTCCAGTGTTAGGAATTTCTATAAGAAATTGCATTTTAAGTTCTCAGTCTGAAACCATAATGTTCTTCAGAATGTTGGCTTACAAGTTTATAATGTCATTAAAGTCACCAGATATCAAGCTTAGAGGTGTTGTGGACTTTAGTACAGATACATTTAAAAACCTTCAGCAAGAGTAAAGGCACAAATTGTTACATATCAAAACAGTCTCCAGCCATATTAGAGAAACAAAAAATGAGGCCAAGAAATGTTCAGTCCATCATGTTCTGTCTCTTTTCTCTGTCTCTGCACAAGTTTAAGTTAATACTGACAGCTCCGGTGTAATGCCCACATTGGATAGGAGTTCAAGTGAAATAGCTTTTCGGGATGGTCATGAGTTCACAAATGTTTTACAAATCAGGAAACCCTTTCCCATGAGCATAAAAATGTGCATGAAATTCCAAGTCTAGAAAGTACACTAAATAAAATCAAAAGAGCTTCCTTCTTAAAATATGTGAACAAGGAGCTCGGATCTCCCAAGTTAGAGGTTATCCACTGATATCCAAGAGCCATTTCTAGCCCACCAAATGTTTTTACGCAGTGCATGAGTTAAAAATGAGCTTTCCATTTTTAAATTGTTGAAAGTCATCAAAACAAGACGAATAGTTCATAACACATAGAACGTACATAAAATTCAGATGTCAGTTTTCATGAAGAAAAATATATAGAAATGTACAGTGCTTATACTATTATGTATCTATTATGTACAGTTGCCTTTAAACCTTAAAGAGCTCTAACAAAGCCCTCAGCTTCATAATGCTGAAAAGACTTTCTCATGTTTTATAAGAAAAGGTTGTCAACTAGTGTTGCTAATGAAAACATTTTAGATCACGCTTACAATTCATTTTCTTTTTTGTTTCTATATGGAACACACTGCTGTTTGTAAATATCACACATCATATGTTCTTGAAAGCATTTTCATCATGGGTACACAAGATGTGTTTGCTCAGCTCCTCATTTGGCTCTGTAGAAAATTATGAATATATATATATATCATCCTATGCCCCTACACAGTGTGTAAACTAATATTTCATTCCATGTTAAATTAAATGTAAGCTCACCTGTTTTCATATAGGCAAATCAAAGTGAACCTGGGTAAAGAGGAGATGTGTCTATGCCAGAAAAGGAAATAGTTTCTAATTGAACGACAAGTATCCTTGTTCTTAGCTATCCCTCATTTTGTGTGGCTCTCTTTTTGCCTTGGTCTTTCTTAGGCTTAATTGTCTCTGGGAAAGGAGAAAGAATGGTTATTAGTGAGAGAAACATGAGCAAAGGTTTGGGACTTGAGGCATAGGCAGTGAAAGAACAAGCCAGCTGGAGATAAGGAAAGAAGGCCAGGGAAAGAAGCAAGAAATAGACAAAGGGCCAGGCAGTGAATCAATGAGAGACACTAAATAATTTTATCTTAAGACTTTATTACTAAAAATATTTCTTAAAAGATTCATTCCTGTGTGTGTGGATTCTTTTGCATGTGTGTGTGTGTGTGTGTGTGTGTGTGTGTGTGTGTGTGTGTGTGAATTGAGGCTAGAGGGGGGCAAACTCAGGTCTGATTTGTCAGAATCTATTTTTCAGAGTTTCTCATTGGCCCTACAGGTTACAAATAGAGCCAGTCTGGCTGAGCAGCGAACCATACTTATTCATCTATCTACATATCCCCAGTGTAAATGGCTATGAGTGCCTACTACCACCATACCTGGCTTTAAAAGTATGGGTTTTAGTGATTAACTCAGGTCTTTGAGCTTAGAAGGTAGGCACTTTCCAAACTGAACTATTTCCATGGGCTCCCTTTGTAATTTTTTTTTATAGGTGTGTGAGGAACATGGTGCCTTCTGATGGATGGTGCCTTCATGTGGATACTGAGGCTGTATTTAAGGGGAACACGTTTAAGGCTTATGGCCAGACAGGAGAATACCACTATAATCTGTGGGAATTGTGCTGGAAGCTAGGGCTGTAGTGACATCAACAGGGACAGAGTGAAGACAGCCACGGAGGATAGAGATGCAACAGCTAGAGGGAAAGTGATACAGGACAGCTTCAGGAGGCAAATGAAAGGAAAAAGAAGGAGATAAAGTTTGAGTATAGGTATGTTGAAAAAATGCCAGGAACATTATCAGAAATATTACTATTTTGAAAAGCAAATTTGTAACTAGCACCTCTCCTGTATTTATACACTAATTTAATGCTCTTTGAGAAAAACCACATACTCACATGCAAGGTAATGGAATAAGGTTAGTTCAGTGGAGAAGGGAACTGTCAGTGACTCAATTCTCTGGACATTTCATTTGTCTCAGAAGCTCTTTGGAGACAAGACAGTCATTCTCTAGGGACCATCATCTGCCTGTCAATGACTACAGGAATAAGTCATAGTGATATGTCTCATACTGGGAAATGCAGCAGAGACAGTATCAGAAGGAATCCCTTAGCAGTGTAGAAAGTGGTAATTTGTAAACCCACTCCACCAATGAGCATTAGAAAAACCCGAGGATTTTCTTGTTAAGTCATAATTCTGCAAAGAGGAAATGAGGCTGAGAAGAAGCAAGTAGTGTGAGAGCTATGCTTGATTCACATTTTTATTGAATTTATGACATTGTCCCCTAATTATATAAAATTGTACTATCACTGAGATTATACTTCAGGTATTCTTTTCCAGTTCTCCTCCACTCTACAGTTCTTCTCAAATTTTGGGTCATGAAAATTCCTGTTCACTCTTTGGATACCTTATAAAGAAAAGCAAAGATTTTCCAAATTTAGTGCTAAGCAGATTATAAACAAGGAGTCATTAAAATGTTTCAACAACCCTTTGAGTTTGGTAGTTCTCACCTCTAATCACAGAAGAGGAGACAAAGATGAAAAATTATTAACAATTGGTTCTGTCCCAGGGATCAACATACATGGTGCAGTGTATCAATTCACCCTCAGTATAGCTGTAAAAAAAGCTTTGACAGTAGGTTTTTCCATAGTGATCATATGGATACAGAAAAGAAACGCGTGTGTTAAATATGTTTAATATTTTCAAGGCAAAATCAAGCCTCATTTTCTTTCCGTGACTCTCCAATAAGCTTTTCTTAGCAATGGAGCTCCATTTTCTTTCCGAAAGCACAGTCTGTGCTTACAGGGCAGAGCTCTGGGTCTTTGGATGTCAGCATGCTCTCTCTGTGACTCTTATACTAATTAAGCCTGTCACTCATGTTGCACCTACTATTTGCCTACTTCCATTTTTTAAAATTGAAATAAGCCACGAAATAGATGTCAATTTTTATGGCTACAAGGAAAGATACAGCTTTCCTTACATCAATACAGTGGTGTGCTGGCCAAAGGGTTAGTTTTGAGCATGCCACATTCATCTGCATGTGAATTAATCAAAAGACATCACTCTATGAGAACACTTTGTAAGTTGGAAGGTATTGGGGGTACTGGAAATCGCTACTACAGCTGCTACTATTACTTAGGATGATGACTAATGAGTATTTACTCATTAGAGCAATACAATTAGCTAACTTGCAAAACTGGAACCTCTAAGTTAATGGAGACATTAATGATAAAATTAACATGAAACTGATATATAAGAACAAGACACCTGCATTCTATGAACACTCGCCTGTAACACGTGTGTAAGCACATTGGTGTGTCTGTGCATATAGGCACAGCTGAGTGCTTATACATGTGACACTTTCAGAGACAAAGATTATAAAGACATAATGCGATTTCAAGTGAACTGAGGATATTGCATGTGAGAGAAAGCTGGCCAATGAATGTCATAAACTCTTATTATGAGGTCAGATAATCCTTTATGAAACAACCCCACTCCCACTTTCCTGCACTAAAGGATATCATCTTAAACTGTTAGTTCACAGCCTCCTGTGCACAGAATTCTCCTTAGCATCTTTATTTTATTTTCTCTGCCTTTCCCCAGCCTCTGCTCTTTAATTCCCTTTGGTTATCTGCCCTCCTGTCATACCAATAAAAGTTCCATTTTCTCTCTTATTCACTACTTTTTTTTCCCTGTGAGGGATAATCTGCGTCAGTCAAATCCTTATAAATCTTCTTGCACATACATTCTTTGAAAGAGAAATGTCACAATGGAAGGTACCCTAGGATATCAGCTCATTTTGAGTATATCACATACACAAGGTCTGTGTTTGTTTATTATACTTCACACATTTCAAATCATTTGAAATGAAAAAAAATTTAATATCTCAGATGAGACCTGGAAGATATGGAATATCTTTTAATCAAATCTGTTTTTCATTCCTGAGGCTAAGAACAGTCTAGGTTTACCCACACTGGGCCTCCATTTTGTTTATTGTCCCACACAAGGGGATTTGTTAAGAAACAAAAACAATGATTACAATACTAATGCTTTCCAACATGCTACATTTGTAAATATGTGTCTGTTAGTCAGGGGTCTATCATACAAAGAGAATTCATGCATGTGTAAGATTAAATGTATTATATTTGTGCAGTAGTTAGAGCCAATATTTGATTTGCCATGAGCAAGGTAGAAAACCATGAAAACTGGCAACACGGTTCTAAAACTTTGAATGTCAGAGAGCACATGGACCAGATTCTAGTCTGTGTCTAGATACCAGAGAATAAGTAGCATCAAGGACAGAAGTCAATATACCAGCTTAAGCAGAAAGACTTAATTCTACCTGTGGCCATTTTTTCTCTAGTCCCACTAGCAGATTGAATGCAGCTCACTCACACTAGGGAGGAGCCAGTGCTATTCTAATTCTGCACATTTAAATGCGAATATATTATAGAAAGATTATCAAGGATTTACTAGAAATAGTACTTAGCTAACAACCTGGACATCTCACGGTCTATTCAAGTTAATATAAAATTAACCATCGCATTGTAATATAAATTAAGTGTTGGTTTGGATTAAAAAACATAAAATTTGAGGATAATTAAGAGATTAGAATGAGGATGTTGTCTGGTGGCCAGTGGTAAGAACTGGAGTAGTCTTCTAGCCTTATCAGAGGAAGGACGCTTGTACAATCTGCTCAGTACAAATTCTCTTCTGAATAACTTGGATGCTGGTATATGGCAGAACTTGCTAGCTAAAGGATCTATTCTTGCTGACTTAAAGTATGACCCAGGATCTTAGGAACCTTAAAGTTTCCAAGAACTCTTTCATTAACATGGGCAAAACACTATTCCACTCTAGAGACTTTGGGATGCATGCAGAGCCCTTCCATGTCTGCTTAGGGACAATGGAAAAAAAATTGTAAGCTCTTTTAGTGTAGTTACATGTGTGTGTGTGTGTGTGTGTGTGTGTGTGTGTATGTGTGTATCTGCTGTTTTGGTACAAGATAGCCCCAAAGATAAAACACAAATGTGATGACACCAATATAGTCTACCCAGAAATCTAAGTCCCAGTTTCTCTGAAAAATATTTCTCTCAATTATAGGGCTACTGCCCAGTCAGGTTTTGAATGAATCAAGTGTAGATTATATATCTATGATATCTTGAAGGGCTGCTACATGACAGTCAATTCATGTACATTATTAATCCACACAGTAAGATTACAACTCAATAAGAAATCTATTTCAGGGAGACAGAATGTGATAGATATCTATTATCTTTTTTTCTGTTTGACACTTCTTTTTACCTCTTATCTTTGATTGAGAAATTGCTCCCTCATTTCTGTTGTATCAATGAGAATACTCATATTCCTTAACTTCAGACATACTTAGGTTAAACTTGGGAATGACCACATGGCTGACTACATTGCTGATCCATGCAAGAGCTAACAACTACGGGCATGACCTAACAGAATAAAGCTAATAACAGCTTTATTCTGGCAAGTGTTTCTATTTCAACCACCCACCTGAAGCGCTTTGTTATTTAATCTTTACATCAATTCTATGACATAACACCTGTTAGTTTCCTCATTTTTTAAAGAGGCAACAAAATCACAAAGAGGACCTATCAGAATGAAACAGGACATGGGATTCTTTATAAAGATCTAAGTAACAGGTCTGAAGGCTCAAAGGAATGCCAACAGCTTCAGTTTGGCTAGAGCAAGGAGGAAAGGACGTAGCGCGATATGATTTGGTGATGGAATGCCTGAGAAACCAGGGAAAAATTGGTAATATCCTTTTATAATTTTTTCTCTTCAGATCTCACCAAGGTTCCAAGAAAACTATTTTAATTCCTTCCAAGAGAAGTTTATACAGAGACCTGATTATCTTAATCTAAGTTCCATTTTGTAAAAGGTTCTGCCACGTACTGAAATTACCATATCAGAAAGCAAGCTTCCAACATATTTTTGCCAGACGTATTTAAACCATGTTCAAACCACTGCAAGGAATGGGACTTGCCTAAGGTTATAAATCACTCTTTCCTCACAGTATTTGAGAGCTTCAATTGTAGAAAGGAATCCCATCCTCTTTGCTGAGGCTTCCAGGAAGATGTGATCACAGTTGCTGAAAGGATGTAATTTTAGCATCCACACTAGACTGCTGCTCCAGTGGCAGCACCTGCAGATGCCCTTGTCCTTTGACAGATACTGGCACACCACTAAGGGTGTGCCTTATATAAGATAGATATAAGATAGATAGATATTATCTATATATCTCTTGCTAATAGACTTCCTTGTACTCTCATAACTCATCTGGGAAGTAAGAATATATCAAAGGAGTATTGATGACCAAAAGTCCCTTTCTGTTCCCTTCCCTGGTCTCTCGAATGGGAATCAGAAAGTCTGAATGCAGGCTCCTGCCATGAAACCATATCACCCTCTGAGACACCCACACTTCTGCCGTGTGCCCGATTTCTCTCTTCCGAGCCTTGCCATACTCTCTGTAATGCAGAGGCCTGAATTCTCCATAAAGTACCTACCATGCTGTTGTCTGTCTGTCTTCCTGTCCATAGCATTAATAGCCCTTCTAATAAGTTTTTTTTTAATCTACTACAATTGGTTTTAATGTCTCTTACAGTTTCTATCTGTCTCATTCCTACCCTATCTTCTTCAGGAAACAAATAAATGTGAATTCTCCAGATGACTGGGTTCATGTTTATCCAAGTTTGATAAGTTTTTCTATCAACCGTGTGAACCAATCTAGTAAATTATACCATGAAATTGATTTCATTATCATTACTTTTTAAAAATTCTAGATTGAGGTGAAAGTCAATCACTTGCCAGCAAGATGTCTGATTTGTACAGGAAAGAGGAGCCAAGAAAAGAGTAGATGCCCCCCCCAAAAAAAAGAAAGAAAGAAAGAAAAAAGGTCCCTGTCCATCTTCCTTGACCCCAAAGTCCCTCTGAACTCCACCAACAGCATCTCAGCGGTCTCTGTGTCAGTGAATGTGAGATTCACCGAATCTCTCCACTGTGTTTTCAGTACTACACAGGTAGCCTTCTTAAGCCTTACTTGTCAACATTCTTAACACCTCCTAGTACTTTCCAAGTATTCTGATGCGTCAAACCACAGACCTCTCTGCCTAGTTTTCAGCACCTTTCAAAATAGGCTTCTGTTTAATCTGTTTAATCACTGTATCTCAAAGCACAGGAATCTACTTGCTCACTGCAAGTCATTACACTTCTGTGATCTCTATAAGATCTTTCAAAACACCAAAACACGGATCCACCAAGGCTTGGCTTAGGAAACCTTGTTGTTCTAACCAAATTTTTTTCTTTAGGAAGATGAGAAGCATTTTACCTGGAAACTGGCTTATTAAGCATATGAAACAGGTGTCATGTATTGCCTGCATTTATTAGACAGTTCATGGGAATGTTGTTTATTAAGAAGTGTAAAATTTTGTGTGTGTGTGTTAGAGAAACAAGTTATAGAAGATTCATTCAATTAATCACGAAGCTCATTCACTTTGATATGTTTCGTTTTTAGTTCAATGACTTGTGCCCTACTTTTTGCTAAGAACTCAGACAAAAATAGCAAAGTCAATAAGATAAAACAAGTATAAATTTTTTACAAAAGACCTATTGTCATTTCCAAAAGGAACTAAAATGTCTTCCTCTACATAAAGGATGCTATCAATAACTTTAGGCTTGCATTCCTTCCTTCTCAAAGGAATTCACTCTCCAGCACAACATGCCAATTATAATACAGCTAAGTAGAAAACTAGACCCCACAGATGGTAGGCAGAATACTGAACCCTGTTTTGAAATATGTATGTGTGTGTATCTTACGTATATGTGTATATATACAATTTGATATATATGTATACATACATACATACATACATACATATAAACTAAAAAAATGAAGGTCAAGATGGTTGATATATTAAGAAAAAAACATTAATTGGAATAGTTATTTAGGTTTTATCTGCATGTATGGTAAGATTCTATTCAGATTATTTATAGAAACATTGACATTGGAAATTAGAATGTATTTTGATGACTCAAAATATTTCCAACAGAATGATTTGGCTAAAAGGAAATTGTAAAATGTACATGGAGATGCCAGTGTAAAGACAATAGAAACCAGTGGGATACAAACATGGCAAAGACAAGAGCAGCCAGTAACTGCTTACTCAAACGTAAACTTTAGTGAGCAAGTCTGGGTGCACATTTAACTTGCTAATTCCTCAATCTTTAGTTTAGCTTTTGTGAAATCTTCACAAATGTGTTCTGGTTCTTAGCATTTAAATCAATGCCACAATCCATAAACACAGTCATGCATGTCCACACCCTGTTTTACAGAAGATCAGGTTTTCAGTTTTGAGACAGAAGTGCCTATTCTTGAAGAAAAATGAGTTTTAACTTAGAATTCTTCTGTCTTGCAATTTTTTTAAAAAAATAATGAGCAATGAAAGTGGGTTTTATGAATACACAGCTTATCACAAATTCTAATACCAATGTATCTTGAGTATTTGTATTCAATTTTTTACATTTTTGTTTAAAAGAGTAATTAATGAGAACTTTCTGTCTATGCTCATTATCTGACTTCCCACATGTGGGCAACTATTCCATCTCCCATGGTGGAATATGCTTACCCTCTTTTCACACAAGACAAAACCATTATCATTTAACTAGAAATATTTCATTAAAGGGCTGACTTTTCACTGTGCAAAACTTGGTACTAAGGCTGATAAAAATTCCAAGTGAAAAGCACTCGGAGATGAGGCAGGGGCATGGATGGAGGGCAGCTCTGAGCTGCTGTCAGTCAGTGAACAAGATTCTTTGCTTAAACCTGCATCCAGACTTTTCTGCCCATCTTCAAGAATAGTAAAGAAAATATTCTAATTTGAACTCCTAAGTAAAAAAATATATTTTGAAATATACATTAAAGTTTAAATTCCACAAAATAACAATTAGTAAAAAGTACTATCAAAGTGAAAAAAATAGAAGAATTTTAAACATGTATTAAAATGTAAAGTTAAATACATATTTTGCTATTCTAAACAAATGATGCTGGGTTAAAAAAATCAACATTTGCATAGCTTTAATATGTATAGGTGGACTGGTATCCAAACAATAGCTGTAACAAGTTCTTTTTTCTGTACTTGGTTATTCTCCTTTAATTTGGCTGTTGTCTTTTATACTACATATAGCTTGCTACGACCACACCATTGCCAAACCTGTCACTAAATGTGTGAACTGAAACAAAAAATCCAAATCCATGTTTGAATGACTACATCTTCTGTGATTGTTGAGAGTAGAAATTATGCAGACCAGGTGTTAATGTCTTAGTTCTTGACCTTTAACCAGTTCTTTGGATACCCATTGATAACCCACTTCTGCATTTCTGTGTCTGATCTATCATCCTTGTGAATATCAGATGAAGCATTTAGAGTGTACAACAAACCATTGCCTTCCATCAACAGAAAAGCTAAGAACATCATCAGACAACACATGGAACCTATAGTAGAGGTTTACCTACTGTTCTGTAACCCATCCAATGTTCCAATCAATCATCTATATTCTCTCTCTCTCTCTCTCTCTCTCTCTCTCTCTCTCTCTCTCTCTCTCTCTCTCTCTCTCTCCCCCTCACCCCTATGTGTGTATGTGTACCACTGCAGGCCTGTGGAGTTCAGAAGAAAGGATTCTCTCTTTCTACTGTGAGATCTTGGGATTGAACTCAAGTCATCAGACCTGTATGGAAAGTGCAGTAACTGGCTGAGCTCGCCTCTACGTGTATTTTTCTTTTGTTCTATAAGTATATAAACTTCATTGAGTTATTGCCACATTAGAATAGGATGCATGGGGTAGCCTGATCCATATTCTTGGGTCATAGTCACTAATATTTAGGTACAGAATAAACCATCTAACATATCCTTCAAGGTAAAAGGTGTGTGTGTGTGTCATGGTATGGTATGGTATGGTATGTTTCCCTTCTTTGGATTTTACAGGTCTCAAATTATTTACTTCCTGTGTTTTCTTAGATGTAGTTAATTTCTTTTTGTTGTTTTCCTTCTAGCATCTTATGTAGAGTTGTATTTGCAGATAGATACGCTTAAATTTTGTTTTATTATGGGATGTCATTATTTCTCCAGCTATAGTGATTGCAAGTTCTGCTGGGCCTTGTAGTCTGGGCAGGCATCTGTGGTCTGTAGAACATCTGTTCTCAATAGAGTATCTATTGAAAAGTCAGCTGTTATTCTAATAGGTCTGTGTTTGTATGTTATTGAATCTGTTGGAGCAGAGGGAGACATGAAGATTTTCAGTTAGACTACATACTCACTTGGCCAGAATGGTCTGTGGGTCCTTAGAGAGTCTACAATTCTCTGGTGAGCCACTTATTTTCATAAAAATGTTCTTATTATTCTGTTAGGCCTAACCAAACATTGCTGTGGGATACACTTTCTCGCATGTAAACACTTTTGCACAATTTTCCTCCCAAAGCTGACGCTGATGCCACAAGTGGTAGAGGTGACCCATGGTAGAGAAATCAGAAAGTAAACATTTGACCATGAGATGCCACTTGTCTGATGCTGTGTGAATGATGATATTTGTCAACTGATGTCCATAGAGATTCTCGCCTCCCATCTAGACATCACTGAGAGAATGTAAAATCTCAAGAACCCACATAAAAACTATGAAGGAACTAAATTATTTGACTAGGAAATGAATTTATAGTTTTCCTTGAAAACCAAAACTAATTTAAAATTAAAAATAAATAAATTAAGATCTTCCAGCTTAGGCACTACTGCTGATATTTATCCTCCTATGACATTCATACTACTAGAAAAATACATTTTTCTATTTTCAGTAACATTAGCCTACTGGAAAATTTATATCCGCCACTGATTTAAATATAAATATATGTATAGATGATATTAAAAAGTGAAACTATGTTAGAAAATTTGTGTTTTGTTACTGCTAAAATTAGAAAGAGGCTGGGGGTCTTTGGAGATCACTCACCCAAATTTTGTTTTCTTTTTATTAGGGTTTTATTAGCAGTTTAGACAATATATTTTAGTCATGTCCATCCCTCTCACAATTTCTCCCAGATTCATTTTATACCTCCTTTCCTAACTACTTACCTCTACATTCATTCTTTCTTCCTCTCCATTCCCCTCTTAGCAAAACCAATCCAAACTAAACCAAACAAAAATTAAATCCAGTTTATGCTACCTATATACTGTGGATGTCTACTGGAGCATGGTTGACTTACCAAGGATCATACTATTAAGCAAAACTGACTATTGACTGTTCATCTCCCAGAAGCTACCAACTGACAATCCTTCTCGGCAGGGAGTGGGACTTAATATCCACCTCCCCTCTCCATATTGGGATTTCATCTGGCTTAAGATTGCATAGGTTTTACACATGCTGTCCCAACAATTGTGAGTTAATACATACAACTGCATAGTATCCTTTCCTGGTATTCACCCACCGCCTCTTGTTCTTACAGTCTTTCTGAGCCCACTTCTACAATAATCCCTGAGCCTTGGGAGGAGAGGTTGTGATACAGATGTCAGATTTGGGGTTGAACCTTTAACACTGTCTTGTTCTCTGCACCTTGACCCTCTGTTTGGCATTAATCATATTAATCTACTGGAAAAATAAGCTTTTATGATAAGAATTGTGTGACACACTAATATATGGGAAGAATAAGTTAGCAAGATTTAATAGTATTTCTATGTAGTAGAATAACCGTGGTAAGTTCTATCCCTAGGCTTATAAATTATCTATCTATAGCTTCTTGTCTCTGATAAGAGTGCCAAGTATGAGTTCCATTGTGTGGAGCAGAACTTAAATACAGTCAGAAAGTGACTGGTCACTCCGATGACATTCATGCTAGTATTGTATCACTGGGTGTATCTCACCATGTCATTATTGTAGCCACTATGAAAGCTAGCTGTCAAGAATATCTTCCATGCAAGTACTATCTTTTTTTTCTCAATTTTCTATGACTCATATGTGTTGTGTTTGTGTTCAGCAGTTGGGCTTTACCATCAAGTTCTGGAAGGTCACCAAGAACATTGACAATAACATGTAGTATATGAGTAGTTTATGGGACCTCACTAGCTAATAGTGCCAAGAAAAGTAAGCTATACCTGGCATGCAGCTTCTATTTGTCAGTATGAATTATCTACTAGGGGTATTGTTGCCATTTATAGCTTTCTTCGGTTAATTTTTTAAATTTTTAAAGTATTATCTCTATAAAACACTGTGATAGCTTTTAGCCCCTTTTCAGTTAGCGTCTCAAATGCCACAATACCCATATATAGTCTAAAATTTTGAAGGATCATATACCTGCTGACCTTCTGTCTTGAAGCCATAGGTCCTCAGCCCCTCCTGTAATCAATCATACTTGTTTTGTATATGTTCCACTACATTGTAAATAGGTCCTCCCATGCACACTTCACAGTCTGTCTTCCCCATATTAGCTCACCATAAGCATTGTTCCATCTATAGTGCTTAGCAAATTCCATAACCAAGTCAAGTTCCTTACTTCTTCCCTGTCATAGCACTGTGCTGACTCAAATGATACACGAACACCTATTTGTATAATTATTTGACTTAACATCTTTTCTACCACATTCGAAGTTACATTCAAGAAGGTGCCACCTCTAGCTTTTTTACTTGATCCCCTGCAAATAGAACCTCGAAAACGTTTAGACTATAGAATACTTATTTTATGGATCAAGAGAGGAAGGAATTGATTTAGTGTCAACATTACAGAAGAGTCTTGGGCTGGATTCAGGAGTCTTTAGCTCAATACATTTGTCCAGACACCCAAATATAAGAAATCTGTACACAGTATACTTCTGGTTTGTATAGCTGCGAAGATGTGCAAAACCCGCTAACTGGGTAGGTGGTCTTCCATGATAAAAGAATCTCTTACATGCTTTTAGGTAGAATGTGGGTTCTTTTAGCCCATAGATAACCTTGGGCTACTGATTTCTCAAAGAACAGAGATGATTACTATTACAGATTTGTTTTAGAAGTGTTTGAAGAAGACAGATAGTGACAGACAATTCTTTTATGTTTCTGTTTTTGAATATATTTATCCCAGGTCATGCATGTAGACAAACAGATGCAAAACTTAGTAGTTAGCAAGCTGCAGAAAACAAAGGCTACCATGGATTTAAAAATGACACATACAAAATGAACTTGTCAGCCTGTTTGAATGGAAGATAGAACATAGTAAAAGTGAAAACTGAAAAAAAAAACCAACCTGTGCTTTTAAAAGCAATATAGAATTGTAATTTCTAGTGAAAAATCTTGACAAGATACTAAGAACACATTCTTTAAAAGATATCGAGTTAAAATAAACATAGCAACTTTTCTTGGTTTAGTAAAAAAAAAAAAAAAATACCATGGTTAACATTCTTCCATGGTACTGCTATTTAGGTAAAATGTATCTTAACCATCCCACACTGTACCACTTATGCCTACATCTTATCACACAGACCCAGTAATTTGTACATACAACATTCATTTTGAAAGAGCAAGGGAAAAATAAACTCAGAGCTTAAAGCAGAAGAGACAGCTGTTGAATTCAGTGAGAATTTTCCATTTGAATAGCAGAAGGAAATCTTTCCTTTGAAGAGTAGACTAAGGAGACATTAAAGATTCCTAACCACATAACAATAGGCACTTAGGGTGCCAAATATTTATGCATTTTCTCTCTGAAGCCCAGATATTTTAGGCTTCAAAATTTTCGTTTGAATTTCAGGCAACATTTCAAAAACATTTTGCTTAAGGAAGAAAAAAATCATCCATCTGTTCTCATCTGCAGGGGAATGCAATGCAAAGACTTAGCTGAACCTCCTCCTTCATTATCACTGTGCATTCTCTGTGTGAAATGGCAGAATTCTCTCTTAAGATTCCACCCAGTTCATTGAGTCAGGTAGTGAAGTGTATCCTTTGTATTTTGTCTTCTCTCACTAGACTATAGCCACCTGGAGGGCAGCTATAATGTCATACATGACTGTAATCTAGTATTCTATACTGGGCTGGTAGGCATTAGAGCATTTTGTTGACTCAGTGCATGTAAAATTTGCTCATGTTGAGAAAAAAATCAAGTACTTTAGGAAATTTTCACATTTTCTTGAAAGAAATATGTATATATGTCTTTTATATTTCAAATTATATCTTTGATTGTGAGTCAAAACAAATATACAAACTTCTCCCTTTGTAGTTCTAGAGCTTGAAAAATAAATGAAATGATTAACCAACTACAATCTGTAGAACCACAGTGGTTAGGTATAGAAAGGGACTTGGCAGGCAATAAGGGATAGGTCCTATTAGTAAAGGGATATAGAATGGCTTGGATGAGTGTCAGATCCTTCTCAGAAGGTCCAGGCAAGAGGAGAGAGGTCCTGGTCCATCCCAGTCTCTCTCTGGGGCTGAGCAGGATGGTCAGTGTCAGCAGCCCGTGAACAACCACACCAAGCTGAAAGTCTTGTCAACGCAGGAACTTAACTATCAGCCTCTTGCTTATATAAACTCAGAGCATCGGGAGGAGGAGTTTTTTGTGGGGTGAGATGACTTAGGGGGTGGGAGAGGGTGACTGACAGCGCCAGTGGCAAAGCTCTACATCAGCAACAGCGGGGCAGAGGCAGGGCCAAATGGGTCTTGTTGAGTTACCCTGGTACAGAAGTTTTGAGACAGGTCTCAAAACTTGAGCCAGGCTCTGGTTTGTCCTCAAGACCCAAACCAGGGCCAAAATGGGGCCCAATAAATGGGGCAGCTGGAATGGGTGAAGCAAGTTGGGAGGGGAAGAGAAGAGAGGGATGAGGAAAGCAGTATGAAGAGACACAGTAAAAATTAAGGTCAATTTGAGGAATAGTATAGAAACCTATTATAGTAGAAGCTTCTGAAAATATATACACATGAAGATGATCTAATGAAATCACCAAATTAATTAATGGGGGAGACAGAGCCTCAACTCAAAAAAACAATGAAAAGATGAATACTCTCAAACTAAGACTGTGGAAATAAATAGTTTTCCATCTACTTAGTTTTCTGAGAAAACCACACTAGGACCAGGTGGTGTCCAGAGAATTAACTTACCACAAATGGACATTCTATATGCCAAACATCAATTTTCAAAACTGCTTCAAGTGAGTTTGTGGCATTCTGCTGGTCCTCAGTTGGATGCTAGGAAAATATAGGATTCCTGGAGGCCTAAAGTCTCTCGTATTGTAAGGCATAGGAATTTATTCTCTATAACCCAGGACTTAAATCTCAGTGTAGGAGGAATACTTTTCAAGATTTGATTTGTTTCTTATCTCCTTAAAATAAGATACTTCCAAGTAAATGATCTTCTAAGTCTGGCAAACCATAAGACTTACTTTACTTAGTGAAGTCATTTATGCTGAAATCTGTAAGACTCCCTTAGTATAACGAGCAAATGATCCAGGCATAGGAAATACATCCAAAGTCATCACCAGGAAAGGAAAGATCCAGAGATGTTGAGATAATACATGCAAACTTGACCAGATGGAGTAAAGAAAACATGAAACACTACCCAAAAGCCATAAGGGTTTGCGCAACAGGTCAGAGTATGAGAGTATGGGGGAGAACAGGTTCCCAACTTAAAGGATGCTGGTGTGCAGATTTAGAATGTAGTTTCAAGGAAGAACATATGACACTGCTTCCCAGGCCCATGCCTTTCTCCAGGCTGTCAGGTGTCTGTGGATATTTATACTAATGTGGCAAAAAATTATTCATATTTCCAGCATGATTAGTTTTATAATAAGATTAATTCATAGATTTAGCACATTAGTAATAAACCCCAAGTCACTAGTATTTCATTGGTGTCTCATTGAGGAAAGAAATAATTATACCCCTTGGTATAATTTATCCAAGAATAAGTCCTGATTTGAATTTTCTACTTTACTCTCCTCATGTCTTTCATTTTGTCTGCCATAAGAGTCTGAATCAATCTGTGCCTATTGAAGAATGTCTTTATGAATCTATCCCTGTGTCTGTCCTTAAGCTCTATCTTTTATAGAACATTACTACAAAACTATATAGAATAAGAAATGTTATAGACAATTTTAAGATTTTTATAAGGGATCAAGTCACTGACTCCAACTGACCCAAATAGCAAAAAGTAGTACAAGCATCATTGCTTATCAACCAATACCTGTAGGTTGTGTTCAATATTTTGGGTGACTGTTTTGTTTAGAAGGTTGTTTTCAACCTATATTTGCTATTTCCAGCAAATGATTATCATAACATACACACAAAACATACATTACTCTTGTGTCAGGGGCATGGATCGTATATAATTAGAGATCACAACTATGAATTAGCTTAGGTTGTAAAAATGTATTACAGGGGAAAGCCAAAACAAGAAAGTTCAGTTCTTACCCTGCTCTCAGAAAGGCAGGTTAAACAAGCAGGCTGAGTACAAAGTAGTACTGCAGTCTTGAGTAACCCCAAGGTGAAGCTGTGAGGTCCTGCAAAAAGACCCAGTCTCTTAGAATGTAAGACTTATTTTTTTACCATAATACATTATACAGCTTAATCTCTTATCTTTTTAGCACATGTCAAGACATCAGCCATTTAAAGACTGTTGAGGTCTGTAAGCAACCAAGAAATGATTACTAATCAGGCATATTTTCTAAAAATACAAAGTCTATTTGTAACATTAAAACATTTTTTTTTTACTATTATTACCTAATATATGAGCGTAAATACTTCATTGGCAATGTAAAATGTCAGCCATGTTTCTTCTGATTAGTCTGAATGCTTTATGTTCATGAGGGACACATTTTTCAGATATATGGAGCAAGATTTTTAGGCCAACAACTATTAATAAGCTCTAGAAACAGAGATTGGATCATTGTACTTCTAATTCAATAAAACTAGGATGAGATGGTTGGCTTTTTCAAATGGAGCAAAAAGGACTCCATTATCAGACTTAGCGCTGAATGATTTTGATAACTGCGTTCTTCACTCCAGCAAAGAACATTAACTTTTGTGCTTTCAAGTATATGAAAATTACATAGAGTTGCTCCCCCCACTCACTTACACACACACACACACACACACACACACACACACACACACATTCCTGTCTTTTTGAGATTGAAAACATCATTGCTGGTCTTCTGGAGTCCTCAGTTCTGACAATTACAAAATATCAAACTAAGGTCAGGCTTGGTGTTTGAAAGTACTCAATAACTCAAGTTGGAATGTTTTATGTTCCAGTGGTGTATGCTTCTCTTTGTATCATTGTGTGCATTTTTGTGTGTGTACATATTCATAGAACATTTTTTGTAAGACTTCTATGAAAATGGAGGGTGGCTTAGACTTGAGGGCAAGCTTCAAATAGTATGACATCATAAAAAGAAGCAGCTACTGTATTAATCTGGTGAGTTGCCCAAGATACACTAAATGATAAGTGCTCTGGTTTAGATTTGAGTCCCTTTAGAAAACATCAATCTTCTTGCATAAGCTTTTACTTACATCTTCTGGAGTGAAATGTCTCCTGGAAGTACATGTCACAAACCACTACTAGAAATTTCTTTTGTAACAGATCCCTGACACCCAAACTTTATTTCCTCCTTCTCCCTGTCAGACTCTTATCTTACTATGTGTTCTCATTGTGCTCAAATTCTAGGTATCTGTATGCCTCAGTGTATAAGATGTACATCTCTTTTCATTTCCTTAGTCATCTCATCTGGGTCCATGACTCTTGATAGCCTTAAATACCAGTGAGTCAAACCAACTTTTCTGTCCCTGACATTTTCCTGGAAATCTTAGATCATATCTCTTAACAACCCCATCATTAGCTAAATGGCATCTCAGACTTAATTTTGCTAAAATAGATATCTTGTTGTCTCTCCAGGCTTTTACAGCTGAGTTAATAAAACTGATTCCCTATTACTTAAAATAAAACCCAAGACTTATTCTGAACTCTAGTTATTCACCTTAAAGTATTCAATTTATCAAGGACCCCAAAAGGCTCTACCCCTTCTTGATCTTAGCCTGTCTCTAGATATGGTCTATATGAAACTACTCATAATGGCTCAAGAACTTCTTGATGAAATATTACTTCTATTCTTATTTCCATATAATCCATTTTCCCATGGTAATCAGTTCTTTAGTCTCCACTTCTTTCTTCCTGCTTGCTGTTCCTCTTGCTTGCTCCTCCCTGCTGCTCCTGTCTGTTACTTTGTCTGGCTACAATGCCCAAATGGTTTTCCCATTGTTCCTAGAGAATGCAATTTATACTTCTCGAACAATGGAGAAAGTCTTATAAATCTGGCTGCTGCCTATCATTATAAAATGATCTCACACCATTCCATTTGTTTACTAAGCTACACACACACACACACACACACACACACACACACAATTTCTTCATACTGTATTTCCAGTGTCTATTTTTCTGTGCCGTTTATTTCCACATGGCTGACTTTTTTTTTTTTTTTTTTTTTTTTTTTTTTTTGCCTGTAATAGTGACTAATGCCTCATGCTTGGTAAAAGATAAATACATGAAAACCTCAAACATGGAATTAGCTGAGCAGTGTGACAGCAGAGATGAAGAACATAAGACATAGAAAGCTCAAATGTAAAAGTGTCTTTTATTTGTTTGAAATAATTGTCATTTCACAGAATTTACTAGTCTCTGAGGCTTAGGCCTAGTTCTGGAATCTTCTAGCCTCTATCTATACAACCCAATCTAAAATATTTTCAATGTCTGAGTCTTACTGCTGAAAAAGCTCACACTTTCTAGTTCTTTCTGATCTCTGGCTGGCTGGTTCAACTCAGCTATTTTTGTTCAGACTCCTCTCCAAGCTGACCGATTCAGTCTGGCTTTTCTCTTTCAGCCTCTCCTGATTTTTCCCCATTTGACCTCATATCTAGGAATCTGTTCTAATCTTTTGTCTCTTTCTCATTCTCTGGCTTGTTCTGTCTTAGATCATATGTCTAAGACCTATGTCTAGCTTGTTCTCTTTCTGAAACCTGCCTCTGTAAAACTGTCCCTGTAAAACTGCCTCTTTCTCCCTCTCTGTGATGCTCTCCTTTCCTGCTCAACTCTACTGCAGTGCTCTCCATGAACTCAACTGTATTCCTATATTGTACTCTCTCCCTTCTGTCCTGTCCGTCTCTCCCTTAAGTAGCTTCCCTTTCTTCTCTCTTTTCATGAGAGATGGGCATATCCTGTTCTGTCAAATCTTTCTCTGATTGATCACTGTTTCTGCCATTCAATTAGACATCAGTTTCAAACATGGTTACTTTCCTCTAGAACTTCGCTTTCATTGTTTGGGATTAAAGGTATGTGCTAAGGGCAGGTCTGTGTTCCAGCCAGATGGATTAAAGGTGTTTGCTAAGGGCTGAGCCACACACTAACTAGAAACGGGTTCATTTATATCCTGTAATATTAGTGACTCATTTTTCTTTTTCTTTTTTTTGTGAATCAACTGTAGGTTATTTATTTATTTTTTTCATATTTTTTTATTGGATGTTACGTTTACATTTCGGATTTTATCCCCTTACCCCATTCCCCCCACCACCCAAGAACCCCCTATTCCATCCCCCCTTCTGCCTCCACAAGGGTGTGCCCCCACCTACCCCCCACTCCCCTTTCCCCACCCTCGAATTCCTCCCCACTCTGTGTTCAGCCTTCATGGGACCAAGGATCTCCTCTCCCACGCATGCCTGACAAGGCCATCCTCCCCTAAGTATACAGCTGAAGTCATGGGTGCCTCTCTTTGTGCTCCCAGGCTGGTGGTTTAGACACTGGGGAGCTCTGGTTGGTTGGCACTGTTGCTCTCCTCTTGGGGCCACCAACCCTTTCAGCTCCTTCAGTCCTCTAACTTCTTCATTGGGAACCCTTGATCAGATCAATGGGTTGCTGCAAGCATCCGCCTTTGGATATGTCAGACTCCAGCAGACCTTCGAGGAGACAGCTGCATCAGGCTCCTGTCAACATGCACTTCCTGGCATCCATATTGGCATCTATCTTTGGTGACTGCACATGGGACAGATATCAAGGTAGAGTGGTCTCCCAATGGCCCCTCCTTGACTTTCTGTCCCACACTTTGTCACCATATTCGTTCTCTTGAGCATTCTGTCACTCCTTCCAAGAAGGACCGAGGCATGCACACTTGGTCTTCCTTCTTCATGAACTTCATGTGGTCAGTTAGTTGAATCTTGGCTATTTCAAGCTTTTGGGCTAACATCCGCTTATCAGTGAGTAAATACCATGTGTGTTCTTTTGTGATTGGGTTACCTCACTCAGGATGATGTTTTCTAGTTCCATCCATTTACCTAAAAATTTCTCGAATTCATTATTTTTAATAGCTGAGTAGTACTCCATTGTGTAAATGTACCACATTTTTTGGTGACTCATTTTTCTACAAGGAAACTTCTGATGAAAGTGTCCTATGAAAACATGGAACATAGACTGATTATTGTGCTTCCAGCTCTAGGGCAAGTAGCTGGAGAAAGCCAATCAGGTACCACATTCACATCTGCCTGGTGCTGTTCAGGAAGAGATTTAAGAGAGATGAGATTAGGCAAAAATTGGTCAGTTTGCACAAGGTTTAAAAGGATATAATGTCTCAGATATGATATTTTAGAAAGTTAGGAAAGTATCACTGTGTTTATTGTATCGAATAGCACATGATCATTGTTATTCAGAGAATTTTGAAAAAAAAACATTACATCTATGCCAACAAAGTAATAAAGCATTGATTCTTACCTGCAGCATCTTCCTTCTCCACTCCCTGACCCTATGAAGTATCTGAAAAACCTCTGCTCTTCTTACTCGGTGCTGCTGGTATCTAGCTAAATGTCAGCGCACTGCTATATATATTGCAGCATGCAAAAGGGCCCTATGTAGTAATAATAGGGTGAAAGTACCAGTGGTGTTCAGACTGAGGACCCTTAGGTAAAGAACTATGGCAAAGAGCAGGTTAAGTATATCTTCCTATCTGACAATTCAAGTGAATGAACTAGAAAGAACCCTGGGGTTGATTCCCGGCAATCAACTGTAACTGTAAAATCTGACTGTAACAAACGACCCTTGATATTTTATATTTTTACTTTAAGGCTTTTCACAAGATGACTTCAGGTTGTCACGGTATTGTTTCTTCCATGATATCAAAAGGTGCTGATTCAGAATGTCACTAATGATGAAAAGGAAAGGGACTGTTTGTATATGCTTTATGCTGAATGGTAGATTGGGGCCATCAAGGGGACCATGCCATAACAGATAAAGAATTAAATGTTTCCAACATTGCCTTCAAAAATATTCAAAAGTCGACAATTTAAATATCTTTTAAAGAAATTTTAAAATTCAAAGTGTGATTTGGTTTACTATGTTTGAGAATTTGTGAGATGTACCTACTTACAAATGTACACAAAACATTCCTATTCTCTGGCATCATCTTTGTCTATGTCATTGATTTCATCATGCAATCAGTCCTGATTTTCTTTTTTAAAACCTATAATTACTAATCAGGTGTTATTAACAGCACAGTTCTTAACAGAGTCAAAGGGATATATAATAAGACTCATTGTGTTAGAGGATTTCTAAAAACTAGATGTATATTTTAATTATCTTTATTATATGAATTGTTCATTTTCATATGCAACAGTTAATTAAGTCCCCTTTTCATATTGAGAAGGCACATGGCTTCAGTGTTTTTATTTGTCAGATAATCCTGCTGACTCTGCTAATCTGAATGATGTGATTGCATGTTTTTATTTTTTTATTTATTTTTTTATTTTTTTCCATTTTTATTGGATATTTTATTTACACTTCAAATGCCATCCCCTTTCTCCATTCCCCCCTTAGAAAACCCCTATCCCATGCCCCTTTCCCTTTTTGCACTTATACATTTTTTTAAAAAAATGTTAATCAAAGGCTTTATAAGTTTGGTATTGCTCAATCAGAGGTGTAACCCACTACCCAACCTAGATATATCAACTATCTTTGACTGGTAGAGATACATGAACATCTGCCTCCCTGTCTCCCACCTCTTTCTCTCTTTCATCACCTAGGTTCTCCTCTCCTTCTTCTCCTCCTCTTCTTACTCCTTCTCTTCCTCTCAGTACTCCTCCCACCTTAGCTTCTCCTACATATCACCCTTCCTGTTAAAATGAAACTTTTCTCTCAAAATACAATTAGAGCATAATTATGCCAATTTGTACCAGTGAGGAGACCTGTCTGCTCCTGACAGCTTCCTATATTGAATTCTAAGAAATTAAGCATCTTTGGAGTTATTCCAGTTGTGGTGAGACAGCCACTAGACAAGAATTGCCTCTTTCCTTCTACAGACAAATTACTGTCCAGAAAAGAACACACTTGCAGAATAGTCGACTGATTATATCTGCCTAGACAGAGTAACCAGCCCTTAATAATTCTGCAGCACTAAGGTCTGTCAGATGATCCTGGGCCAGAAGGCAGAAGAACAGATGCTCCAAAGTTTTGTAGTAGAGTGTCCAGGTGTTCAGAGGTCTCTATAAATTGACTAAGTTTTAGAAGCTATGCTTTGTGCTTCCCACAATTATAGTTAACTCAGTCATTCTGGATTTCTGACGGGGGTTGAAAACTTATAGCCTCATAGCCAATCCTGGCTATTTACCTTGAGAGAAAAGATTTGAGTGGATGGTCATCAGCTGACATTCATCCTAAAGTCAGGTTCAGAACTAAATGTTGTAGTTAGGAGAGATGACAGAGGTTCTGGTTAGTCAACAAAATGATGGACTGGGTATTAGGACTATCTTGTACCTCACTGGTACAAATTGGCAAGTTTTTATTTTATTTAATATAGATTACTGATCTTGGGCCTGCTTTTCCTGATGTGATTTTAAGAAATGCATATGTCTTCATAGTCTCAATTGATTATGATAAATGTATAGCGTTTCACCATTAGTCCTTCCAGATCAGTCTGTGCTGCATGGGTGATTCCTGACAAATGGTGGCATTTGCTTGTTTACCACAATCATCCTTTATCCTTAAAACTGAGTCAAAGATTGCTTGTAAAACAGTGTCTGGGGCAAACAAAGCACATCTTGAAAAGCCACTGTTTCACACAATAGGAGTGACTTAGCATAGCGCATAGCCTGTTCTCAACAAGTGATTTAGGGCATTGTGGAACAACAGAACTCCAGCCCAGGAATAGAGAGACTTAGATTTCTGCCACACGAATACAATGAACAGGTTGTCAATCCACGAGGAGACATGCCTAGATGACATACTTACATGTTATACTCTTAGACACAAATGTAACCTATCAGTCTCCAGATTCTCCCTTCTTAGCTGCAAAACCAAAGCACTGACTGTAACATAGTTTTGGCTTCTTTGGCTTTGGAAGTGAAATCGCATTCTCTATGTATTCTTATTTATCACACTCACCAGCTCTGCTCATCTTTTCAGAAAAGTGTACATAAATATTATGTGGGACAAATTGCTAATAGTGTTCATGTCATACTTTTGTAAGCTCTATAACTGAAGTAAAATTTTAAGACTTACAATTTTCAGAAACAATATGCAGAATTTGTCAGGTATAGAGTAATAATGTTGACCATGTCCTAAGAAACATGACCATGTCATGTTTCTAAATGACACTTAAAAAGATTACAAAATGTAAAATTTCTACTGACTTAAAAACAATTAAAAATATATAGTGAAATAGGCATGTATAGGACATAGAGCAGTAAGTATAATATATAAAATAGTAAGCATAGGTGATAATAGCAAGAATCATAGATGTGAGACAACATTATTTGCCATTGAATATAACATTATAATTTGTCAAACCTATTAGGTTCATATTGTCAGAAGAAAGAGATTTGTTAGCATTCTTTACTGTCTCTTATATGTCCTGAATAAATGTAGAGAATGCTGAGAGTAAGTGCACTTTTACATAGTCTCTCATTAATTTTTATTTCTGAGGAGACAATGAATTATAGATTCATATACTATTTTATTTATTTTTATTTTTTCATATTTATTTATTTATTTATTTATTTATTTATGGTTTTTTGAGACAGAGTTTCTCTGTGTAGCTCTGGCTGTCCTGGAAGTCACTCTGTAGACCAGGCTAGCCTCGAACTCAGAAATCCGCCTGCCTCTGCCTCCCAAGTGCTGGGATTAAAGGCGTGCGCCACCACCGCCCGGCCATATACTATTTTAATTAATATCACTTATGTGGCATGTGTAGGTGGTAGCAGTTCAAAATATACCTCAAGATATGCTGCAATCTCCACAGTGAGAAAAAAAATTAAAATTAAATATGGGCCTCTGGGGTCCAAAATCAGTTGTTCCATAGACTTATTTTGGAGAGTTGGCACTGGACATAGCTTATACTAGGTGTGAAAACCAGAAGCTAGGACACGTCTGAGCATAAGAATATAAAATATTGTCCTGACTGGAAAGTTGGCCTTAATAATCCTCTGCTTCTTTGAAGAAATAGAAAGATAATAAAGTGGCAACAAAAAATAGTACATTGAAACAAGATTGATACAATATAATTGTTTCTTCATGAAATGTAATTATCTTAATTGTACAGTTGGAGCAATTTGTTTAATTAGGCATTAAAATGGGAGATTACCAAGGTAGTTGCTTATTGTGTTATTATATTGTCTTAGGGTTTCATTGCTGTGAAGAGACACTGTGACCATGATAACTCTTATAAAGGACAACATTTAATTGGGGCTGGCTTACAGTATCAGAGGTTTAGCCCATTATTATCATGGTGAGAAGTATGGAAGCATGCAGGCAAACATAGCTCTGGAGAAGGAGCTGAGAGTTTTACATCTTGATCTGCAGGTAGCCAAAGGAGGCTGCCACACTAAGCTTAGCTTGAGCATAGGAGACCTCAAAACCTGCTCCACAATAACATACTTCCTCCATCAAGGCTCCACCTACTCCAACAAGGCCACACCTCCTAATAGTGCTGTTTCTTTTGGGCCAAACATTTAAACACATGAGTCTATGGGGGCCACTCCTATTCAAACCACTGCACATATTATTTATCTGTTGCTGAGTTACAAATTATTATGGTATGTTCAGTCTAGTATGTTTAGGGATGGAATCTTACCTAGAGATTCAAGTAGGTTCAAGTAAGAGAACATGGATAATGTTGAAAGTACTGGTTTATTTCTCTTTAAAAACAGTTATGGGAATATGGGATGGTGGTTAGCTAGAGAAGATTGTAATTTAACCAAATGCCATCTTAGGAATGTTCAACTTGTCCATAGCCTAATGGTTTGAATCAATACCCTGGGTCTTCCTTTGCTCAAAGGGGGATGACTATAGCAACAAACAGGGTCCTTGCTCACTTTAGAGTCTCTTAGCCACATACTCTGCATGCAAATGATTCCCATCCATTCTACATACAAAGTACATGTTCACTCCTAAGATTCTTGAGTGTCCTACTCCATGATAGCAGTAGTACATAGTCCAAATTCTAATGCTTTAGCTCAGGTTCAAGAGCAGAGGAACCTCCAGAGTCTGATCTGTTAACTAGAACGCCCTGGAAACCATTGTTTTCCATATATGGACCTGTGAATCTCATAAACAAGGTATTCATTATGATGTATTCAACATGAAATGGTGTGATAGGCATGAAATGACTGTTCCAGAGTTATAGGTCACAAATGTGGAAAGTAGAAGGCACATTGTTACTGGAATTTTACTAGTTCATAAAACAGTACAGCCAGACCAAAGTTAGGAGTTCCTTTGAGTTTCAAATAGAAGAAATAATTTCTTTGTCTTTCTAGGCTCTTGGTTTTATCTTTGAGTTATTTTATTCTGGAGGTGATAAAAGAATAGCATTAGTAAACTATTGGCTTAATATTTTATAATTAAAAGGTTTTAAAAAATATTTCAAATGAATTTCAAAATAGAAGGGGACATCTATAATTTCACTATCCTTAGATAACATACAAACACTTTTATATTGCCCTTTTCTATGAATTTTATAATGACACATAGAACTTTTTTTTGATATGTATTCATTTTTCACTTAAGGTTTCCAATAAAGCAGGCATTTTTATGGGTAATGTGATAGTCACTTTTATTATTTCTATTAGTTATAATATTGTTGCCCATATTTTTGCTGATATAAGTGACACTGCAATGGATACCCTCCTTAAATAATACTTCCCTGTTGTTTCAGTAAAGTTTTTTTGGACAATGTTTCTATAAGTTTATGTTAGATAAAATTTCATGAATTTTCAGTGTTTTGATTCACATTACCTTTGCTCTTTTTTTCCTTAGAACACATTTATTTTTTATTGGATATTATATTTACATTTCAGATTTTAGCCCCTTACCCCATTCCCCCCACCATCCAGGAACCTCTTATCCCATCCCCCATCCTCCTGCTTCTATGAGGATGTGCTCCCACATACCCCCCCATTCCCACCACTCCACCCTCAAATCCCCCACACACACTCGCTGTTCAGCCTTCACGGGACCAAGGTTCTCCTTTTTGCTCTTTAAGAAAGTGTGGTCTTCCAACTTGCAAGATCAAAAGGCAATATTTTCATGGCATCTTTTAAAACATTTTGTTGATTGAGTCATGGCATCTTTTTAATCATATTCTTTAACTTTAGGGAAAATAGTTAAATTTAACAATGAACTAGAATTTCTCTATATAAAAGTCCTTTAAAGTACAATGGGTTCTTTATTTTAAATCATCCATCTTATTTGTCTTGATAAGACACTGTAAGAATACTACCAGGATGTTTGCTTTCCCTTCAGAACTGACTTACACCACCATTCCAAATGTGTTTTCATAGCTGCACTCATTTTTAGAAACAGCATGAAAACCCATGGGTGTAAAAGGAGCCTAACTATAACATAAGGTATACATTAATGTAAACAGTTCACATCCTTACAGACTATAATTTTCCCAATGCATTTAGCAGACTCAGAAACCACAGTTGACTGTAAATGTATTTTATTGAAATGCAAACTATACTTTTGGTTTGGGGTCATCTACTAATCAATAATATCTTCAATATCTTTGCATTCATGAAACTATGGTCCACAACCATGTGAAATAGCAAGGGCAAAGAGAAGATCTGATACACTCCACAGTTAGAAAACATGAGTTCAAGTTCTGGCTTTCCAAATTTACAGCAACAGAGTCAACTTAAAATCATTAATCCACAACTGTTTTCTCTTCTGTGACATCTAATAGTGACGTCATAACTGCACAACACAGTTACTTTGAATACTCTTGCTAACATTTGTACAGCATTATAGAGCAGGATTTGTAGCTTCTATTTTTAGATCCTCTCTGATTTCCTTATCACAACAATCATGTTACCTTAGACCACAGTTCCTTTTCTCCATTTTCTGCCTTCATTGTTCTCCACACACACTGTATCATGTGGTATAATTTATATCAACTTCTTCATGCATCCACTGTCTAGAAAGTAATTTTCTTGAGAGACAATTTTTCCCTACCTCAGTTTCTCCAACACCTAAGGAAAACACTCAACACACGTTTACTGAATGAATAAGTTATTATCCTACTTAGCCCAAGCTTTTTATATTATTTTCTTGGTTCTTTATAATCTTTTAAAATATTTTATGCTACAAATATACTGTAAATGATGCTAACAAGATCTTTTTTAGTTTTTGTTGTTTAGTTAGCAGTGCAAGAAACATATTTTTTGGCAAGAAAAAGACTTTAGTTGTATGCTTGAATTCCTCTGACATTTTCAAAATGCTATCCCTTTTAGTTTGTCATATCTGTCTGAAAATACCAGAACATTAGATAATGCATTCAACACAATGATTGAGCCAATGAATCTCCAAGGTGGATGTTACAGTTGGGTCAGCGTTAATAAGTGAGGTGGGGAGCCTTCAGATCTAGTGTGAGTCAGCATGGTTTGGAGAGGCTGAGGTACTTTTAGATCCAGGTTGGGTAAGCATGAAGTCAGTAAGGCTGAGAAACCTTCAGATCTTGTTTGTATATTATCCTGTACAAATTCACAGAAATGGACAAGCTTTAATCTTAGAAACATGTGTGGTGGAGAAAAGATTAGAAAGTAATGTCCTTATGTGATTAAATTGAAACAAATAAGTCTGAGGTTTTTGCAGCCTCACTACTCAGCAGTGTGACTTTTAATAAGGATATTTATTATTTCAGGCCTACATTTTCCCACTTATAAATAGCAGTAATATTTCTTGTGTGAGATTTTAAAACTTTGTGGTATAAAACATACTATAAGTTTTATGATAAGTTTTATAATAAGTTTTATGATAAGTTTTATATTGGTTACTTAATTGATGAATGAGAAAACCTTTTACTCAGCACTCAAAATTTTTATCGTGTCAATATGTACATAACGTAAAATGTACCATTTGGATATTTGAGAATTCACATTTCAATGACATAAATGTATACATTGCGTTGCAATAAGCATGAAAACTTTTTTTTGAGTGGAAATCATTAGCAGTAGGCTTGAATACCTCTCACACATTTTCAAAATGCTCTCTTTTTAGAGCATCAACTCTGCACCTAGTGCAAAGAATTATGGAAAACAGAAACTTAGTAAACTCATTTCATTCCTTACCTTTACTTTTATCAAAATTAAGATGGTGTAATGAGTTCAGAGGACTGATTTGAAGCTCATCTTTCATATTGCCAGGGCAATCATAGCATGTTTTATAAACTCTGTTCTTTCACTAAGTGATCTATCCAAAGTTAGAGGTTGACAGTGCCTGCATCCTAGGGTTATTGATTTCTTCTAAGAACTGAGGAGGTAATACCTATGTAGGTTTTTGGACTTTGCACGACACATGCAGAGTGATCACAAAATTTATTATTAATAGTAACTAAGGTAAGGAAAAAGACACTGAGCATCTAAACTTGCACTGTTAGACACAAGTTTCACAGAAAAGAAAACAATGTTGCTTACCATGTCCCTTATGTTAGCCTAGAACTCACTGGGAGTAGATATGTGTCTAACCTCACATCTAAAATGTGTAACAACCACTCTGGTATAGGATATTTGGAAACAGCAAAGTATTTATTTAATAACAAAGCAGATAATGATGAAGTCCCAAATATTTGCAAAGAAGGATTCAGATATTCTCTGAGAAAAGAAAAGTGCTATTTTCTAGACTGGAATGTTTAAAGGTTGCAACAGTTGTTAGCCTTTGTATAGCTTTCTTCTGGAGAGTATGGTTTGGGGAATTGTTGCCAGATAAAACTAGCTTTCATGCTAGATTTTTTTAAAAATAAGTCTTAAACACATGATATTTTGTGGTTAGACTTCACACGAGTTCCCATGTAGGACAGTTCTGTGGCTAGAAGTTTGCTGGCCTTGACAGATTCTTTCATCTTATCAATCAGCTTATATTGCCTATGGGTTCCTGGATCCTGTGAATTTTTTGGTTCATAAGCTTACATTTCTAAATGTAAAAGAATAAATCTTCTGGCTTCATCCCAAGTTATAAAAAAGCAATAAAGTTCACAAGGACAGGCAGCAGGTTAGAAAAACTACATGCCTGACTCTTGTAATCTGTCCTATAGTACTGTGTTAAACTGCAAAACCCACAGACATTCATTCCTAAAGTTCCAACTATGATTATACTTAACATTTGTAATGTTACAAGTTACATGTCACAACTTTAGGTTCTTTAAAGAATTGTACATTTTCAGAAAAAAGTGTCCATTTTGTCCTGACATTAATAATCCAATGTCTAAATGATTCCTCAATGTTACTAAAGCATGGAGGCAAATAAATAATTCAGTGTTCTGATTCAATGGTGAAGTGATACAAGGAAAATATTTTCATATGGTCTGAAGTCAAGTTTCTATGAAAATTGTCTCAAGGGAATAAAACAAAGAGTGAAAAAAAGAGAGCATCTCATGTTTTCCTTTGGCCTCTGCAGATATGCAGCCCTCTTCCAACAAATATACATATGCATACATACACCATGTTTGTACACACACACAGGAAAAAAAACCTGTATGATGTGCTATTAGATCTCCAAGCTGAGCCATATAAAAATCAGGAGAGCATAAAGATTTTAGCTGACATTAATGTTTCTAACACACCAAGATAAATAAGAACAGGACTGTAAATTCCAGTGAGTACCCATTTCAGGAGGCTTTTTTTTTTTTTTTTTTTTTTTTTTTTTTTTTTTTGTGGGGATTGTTCAGTCTTTTTGAAACTCAGAATTCTCCTCAGTGAATTAAAATGAACCAGAAGAAAATCCTTATGGCCTTTTAATTTCTAATGTTTTCTGGTTCCCGAATTATGCTGGCATACAACTTTGATATCATTTTTGGCTTCTTCTTCTTCTTCTTCTTCTTCTTCTTCTTCTTCTTCTTCTTCTTCTTCTTCTTCTTCTTCTTCTTCTTCTCCTTTTTTGCCTTTATACCTTTATAATTACATGCAAATATTAAGGTCAGTTCTAGGTTGAAGAAATAGAAATACAATAGATGTGCATTGCCAAGGAACAAGTAAGACAATAAACAAATAATCAAAGAACAAGCAAGGCAATAAAAAAAGTCCCATGATCACTTCCATGATAACTGATTCTAAGGGTTTATCAGGATGACCAAAATATCTGAGCCTACTTCACTGTCCTAGCACAAACTCATTTTCATGCCTGAAGTCTACTTCTTTATTCTAGCCTAAAATTTAGCTTCCTCCCAAAATTACTTCTTTGTTCTAGCCAAAGATTTAGATTCCTGCCTGAAATTACTTCTTTATTCTAGCCTAAGATTTAGACTCCTGCCTGAAATTACTTTGTTCTTGCCAACTATTTAGTTTCCTGCCTGAAATTACTTCTTTGTTCTAGCCTAATGGCAGATTCCCGTGTGAAGCCCATTTCCTTGTCCTTGGCCAATGTCAGATTCCTGCCAAGCAGCCCCAAAGGCTCTCTGCCTCTCCTCTATTTTTATTTCATAAACAAGGCTGAGTCTGTCTTAGGTTGTTCTGACAAGCATGTCTTCCTTATCCATCATGGTATGCATTATCAAAAGCAATGCACTTCTGTCTTAGGTTGGTAAGGCTCTGTGTAGAATCTTATCCTTCCTTGGCTTGCCAGCCTGTTAAATTAATAACTGTCTGGGGGGTCCATTTTCAGTTTCAAGTCATGTACTTTGGCTGCCAACAAGTTGATGTTGTTAAAGACAAGCTTTAACACAATGGGTAGGAATAAAAGTATTCCCAGGACAAAAAGAGCTAGCATGATCAAGCTATATGTGCCATTCTTAAAGCTTGACCAGAATGGAAATACTAACCTCATGCTATGGATAATTTTATCAGTAGTATCTGCAGCATCAAAGCTCAGCAGAGCAGAATTCTTTAAATTCATAATCTCACTATGCAAAGTTAACACACCCAGAGAGGTGTTAGGATTATGCCAGATAACCTGCAAGTGTCTTTAAACATTTTCCTAATTATAATGACTATGATTTTAAATTTTAGAAGTAACACAACTCTATTGGTATTTGGTATAACACTTGAGATGGCTCCTTACTTTTAAACTGTGAACCTACTTCCAGTAATTTGAATAGTATAAAGAGCATCAATCTGTTGTTTCAAATGCCTATCTAAATCCTCTTGTATACTCAACATGTTAGTAAAACATTTTTTGCTAAATGATTAACAAAAGTAGCTGTCTTAACTTCTTGTGTCACAGCAATTGCAGAAGCAGTGGTGCTAGCAATTAATGTAATTAAAGCTGTTATACCAGCAATAATCAAGCCCACTACTCTCTTGCTTCTGCTTAAAGCCTGAATCATTTCTTTTAGTACTTGCAAGCTTTTTTTTTCAGAAAACCAAGGTTCTGTAATACTCAGGGCAATAAAACAAAAGCTGATTGACAGACTCTCCCATAACAGACATGCCAGGTTTCAACATATTAACACAATTAGAAATTATACAATCATTACAATTTACAATAAATACTGTAGGAGAAACAAAAGTAATTGTAACTTGACAATTAAAAGAGCCTTGACACATGTAATGACACTTGTTTGAAATCCAGATCCTGGGGAATAATTGGAGGAGAGGAAACATGATTACAACATATTTCATGAAAAAATCAAGTAATTAAATAAATTAATTAATGGAAAAAAAAAGAAATCCAGATCCTGTCCCAACTTTATCTCTTGCTAACATAACATCATAGAAAATTGAAACTAACTTCCAAATATGTCTCTGAAAATGTTCAGATCCAGCTTTCCAAATGAAGACTGTTATTTCCAATATTGGATTGATTTTAGACCAGTACATGATTGAGTCTGAACAATTCATCACACTTAAGAAAAATGCAAGTCATTATAACTTCTCTTTTTTTGATTCTCTGTCTCACAAGTTCTAAAAACTTGAGGCAAGGCAGCTTGTCCAATCTGAGATATAAGAAAACAAAGGTAGGAACAAAGGTCAGGAACTTATGTCTAATACAGCTTCCCAGTTACCATTGCCAGGGCACTCAGCAAGCTCACAGGTCAGCATCATTCTTTGTCCCAGCATCAGCATGTCTCATCAATCACTCTGGCAGCCACCATGCTCCTTCAGCATCCTGTAGAAAAAAAAAACACAAACACACCCTCTTCCCCATATTAGATACCTAATCAAGCTCATGCCATATGCCAGTAAGTGAATGTTTCCTTTTCAGCTAGGCATAAGTATGCCTACTTGTAGGGTACCATAGACACTCAGCAGAAAGTTTCATAGCATCCATTTTTTTTTTAATTTAAAATAAAAAGAACAAGATTTAAATAAATTTGTGGTGTACAGGGATATCTCTCCCTCTTGTTTTATTTTATGAAGATATTCTTTTAAAGTTGCATTGGCCCCTTCCACAATACCTTGTCCTTGAGGATTATAAGGAATCCTAGTAATATGAGTAATATTAAATTGTTGACAAAAAGTCTCCAATGAACGATTGCAATAGCCAGTTTTATTATTTGTTTATTACTATTATTACTGGATATTTTATTGATTTATATTTAGGATGTTATTCTGTTTCCACATTCACCACCCCCAGAAACCCCCTTTTTCAATCCTCCCTCCTCCTACTTCTATGAGGGTGTGCCCACACCCATCCACTCTCTCCTGCTTTCCCGCCCTTGAACTCCTCCACACTTTGGCATCCAGGCTTCCCGGGACCAAAAATCTCCTCTCACATTGATACTCGACAAGGCCGTTCTTACCTACATATAGATCTGGAGCCATGGGTCCCTCCATGTGTGTTCCCAGGGTAGTGGTTTAGGCCCTGGGAACTCTGGCTGGTTGGTAATGCTGCTCTCCCTATGGGGCCTCAAGCCCCTTAAGCTCATTCAGTCTTCTCTCTAACTCTTCCATTGGAGACATTACGATCAGTTCAATGGTTAGCTGCAAGCATCCACCACTGTATATGTCAGGCTCTGGCAGAGCCTCTCAGTACACAGCTATACCACACTTCTGTCAGCATGTACTTCCTGGCATCTACAACAGTGTCTGCATTTGGGATGAGTCCACAGGTGAGGCAGTCTCCTGACAAACCCTACTCCAGTCTCTGCTCCACATTTTGTATCTGTAGTTGCTCTCATGAATATTTTATTACTCCTTCTAATAATGACTGAAGAACCCACAATTTAGTCTTCCTTCTTGAGCTTCAGGTGGTCTGTATGTTGTATCTTAGGTATTGTGAGCTTTTGGACTAATATCCTCTAATCAGTGAGTGCACACTATGTGTGTTCTTTTCAGACTGGGTTACCTCACTCAGGATATTTTCTAGTTTCATCCATTTGCCTAAGAATTTCATGAATTCATTGTTTTTAACAGCTAAGTAACATTCCATTGTGTAAATGTACCTCTGTGGAGGTCCTTGATCCACTTGAACTTGAGGTTGGACAAGGAGATTAAAATGGATTGATTCAAATTCTTTAACATGCTGACCTCCAGTTGAATCAGCACCAATTGAAAATGCTGTCTTTTTTCTACTGGATGGTTTTAGCTCCTTTGTCAAAGATCAAGTTTCCATAGGTGTTTGGGTTAACTTCTGGATCTTCAATTCTATTCCACTAATCTTCTTGTTTGTCTCTGTACCAATATCATGCAGTTTTTATCACTACTGTTCTGTAGTACAGGTTGAGATTAAGGATGGTGATTTCCCCAGAAGTTCTTTTATTGTTGAGAATAGTTTTCACTATCCTGGGTTTTCTGTTATTCCAAGTGAATTTGCAAATTGCTCTTTTTAACTCTATGAAAAATTGAGTTGAAATTTTAATGGGAATTGCATTGAATCTGTAGATTGCTTTCAGCAAGATGGCCATTTTTACTATATTAATACTGTCAATCCATGAGCATGAGAGATTTTTCCATCTTCTGAGATCTTAGATTTGTTTCTTCAAGACTTGAAGTTCTTGTCACACAGATCTTTCATTTGCTTGGTTAGATTCACAGCAAGGTATTTTATATTATTTGTGACTATTGTGAAGGGTGTTATTTTTCTAATTTTTTTCTCAGTCTGTTTATGCTTTGAGTAGAGGAAGGCTGCTAAGTTGTTTGAGTTAATTTTATATGCAGCAATATATATATACATATATGTATATATTCATATATATACATATATATATAAACATATATACATATATATATTCATATAAACTTGACTTTGCTAAAGTTATTTATCAGGTTTAGGAGTTCTCTGGTGAAAGTTTTAGGGCCACTTAAGTGTACTATCATATCATCTGCAAATAGTGACATTTTGACTTCTTCCTTTTCAATTTGAATCCCTTTGACCTGCTTTTGTTGCCTAATTGCTCTGGCTAGGACTTCAAGTACTATATTGAATAGGTAGGGAAAGAGTGGACCGCCTTGTCTAGTCCCTGATTTTAGTGGGATTGCTTCAAGTTTCTCTCCATTTAGTTTGATGTTGGCTACTGGTTTGCTGTATATTGATTTTACTGTGTTTAGGTATGGGCCTTGAATTCCTGATCTTTCTGAGACTTTTATAGAGAATGGGTGTTGAATTTTGTCAAATGCCTTCTCAGCATCTAGTGAGATGTTCATGTGATTTTTTTCTTTGAGTTTGTTTATATAGTGTATTAAGTTGATGGATTTCTGTATATTGAACCATCCCTGAATTCCTGGGATAAAGCCCACTTGATCATGATGGATGATTGTTTTGATGTGTTCTTGGATTCGGTTTGTGAGAATTGTATTGAGTATTTTTGCATCAATTTTCATAAGAGAGATTGGTCTGAAGTTTCCTTTCTTTGTTGGGTCTTTGTGTGGTTTAGGTATGAACGTAATTGTAGCTTCATAGGATGAATTGGGTAGTGTTCCTTCTGTTTCTATTTTGTGGAATAGTTTAAAGAGAATTGGTATTAGGTCTTCTTTGAAAGTCTGATAGAATTCTGCTCTAAAATCATCTGGTCCTCAGCTTTTTTTGGTGGGGAGACTTTTAATAACTGCTTCTATTTCTTTAGGGTTTATGGGACTTTTCAGATGTTTTTTCTGCTCCTGATTTAACTTTGGTACCTCTAGAAAATTGTCTATTTCACCCAGATTTTCCAGTTTTGTTGAGTATAGGCTTTTATAGTAGGATCTGATAATTTTTAAAATTTCCTCAGTTTCCGTTGTTATGTCTCCCTTTTCAGGTCTGATTTTATTTATTTAGATACTGTCTTTGTGCCCTCTGGCTTCTGTCTAAGGGTTTATCTATCTTGTTGATTTTCTCAAAGAACCAGCTCCTGGTTTTGTTGATTCTTTGTATATAGTTCTTTTTGTTTCTACGTGGTTGATTTCAGCCCTGTGTTTTTCTTTTCTTGTTGTCTATTCCTCTTGGGTGTATTCGCTTTTAGTTCTATTGCTTTCAGGTGTATTGTCAAGCTGCTAGTGTATGCTCTCTCCAGTTTCTTTTTGTAGGCACTTAGAGCTATGAGTTTTCCTCTTAACACTGCTTTCAGTATGTCCCACAAGTTTTGGTATGATGTGGCTTTATTTTCATTAAATTTTAAAAAGACTTTAATTTCTTTTTTATTTCTTCCCTGACTAAGTTATCATTGAGCAGAATGTTGCTCAGTTTCCACATGTATTGTGCTTTCCATTAATTTTGTCCTTTTTGAAGACCACTCTTAGTCTATGGTGATCTGATAGGATACCTGTGATTATTTCAATGTTTTTCTTTTTTTTTATTGGATGTTTTATTTACATTTCATATGTTATTCCCTTGCCCCATACCCCTGCCTGCCCAGGAACCCCCTTTTTCATCCCCTCTTCTCCTGCTTCTATGAGGATGTGCCCTCACCTATCCCTTTATTCCCACCTCCCCACCCTTGAATTCCCCCACACTCGGCATCTAGCCTTCATGGGACCAAGAATCTCCTTTCCCACCTATACCTGACAAGGCCATCCTCCCATACATATACAGCTGGAGCCATGGGTCTCTCCCTACGTGTTCCCAGGCTGGTGGTTTAGACCTTGGGGAGCTCTGGTTTGTTGGTATTATTGCTCTCCTTATGGGGTGGCAACCCCTTTCAGTCTTCTCTCTAACTCCTCCATTGGGAACCTTTTGATCAGTTCAATTGTTAGCTGTGAGCAACCACCTCTGTATATGTCAGACTCTGGCAGACCTCTAAGGAGACAGGCTCCTGTCAGCATGCACTTCCTGACATCCACATCAGTGTCTACCTTTGGAGACTGCACTTGGGATGGATACCCAGGTGGAATGGTCTCCAGACGGCCCCTCCTTCATTTTCTGTCCCACACTTTGTCTTCATATTTGCTCCCTTGAGTAATTTGTTACTCCTTCTAAGAAGGACCAAAGCACTTACACTTGGTCTTCCTTCTTCATGAGCTTCATGTGGTCTGTGAGTTAAATCTTGGGTATTTCAAGCTTCTGGATGAATATCCAATTACCAGTGAGTGAATATCATGTGTGTTCTTTTGTGATTAGGTTATCTCATTCAGGATGACATTTTCTACTTCCATCCATTTACCTAAGAATTCAATTTTCTTATATCTGTTGAGGCTTGTTTTGGGACCAATTATATGGTTAATTTTGAAGAATGTACCATGAGGTGCTTAGAAGAAGGTATATTCTTTGGTTTTAGGATGAAATGTTCTATTGATATCCATTATCCATAAATGCATTTGGTTCATAACTTCCGTTAGTTTCACTGTGTTTATTTTGTTTCCATGATCTATCCATTGATGAGAGTGGGGTGTTGAAGTCTCCCACTACTATTGTGTGAGGTGCAATGTGTGCTTTGAGCTTTAGTAAAGTTTCTTTTATGTATGTGGGTACCCTTGCATTTGGAGCATAGATGTTCAGAATTGAGAGTTCATCTTGGTAGATTGTTCCTTTGACAGGTATTTAGCATCCTTCCTTATCTTTTTTGATAACTTTTGGTTGAAAGTCAATTTTATTTGATATTAGAATGGCTACTCCAGCTTGTTTCTTGGGACTATTTGCTTGGAAAATTGTTTTCCAGCATTTTACACTGAGGTAGTATCTGTCTTTGTCACTGAGGTGAGTTTCCTTTTTGCAGGAGAATGCTGGGTCCTGTTTATGTATCCAGTCCATTAGTCTATGTCTTTTTATTGAGAAATTGAGTCTATTGATGTTAAGAGCTATTAAGAAAAAGTGATTGTTGCTTCCTGTTACTTTTGTTATTAGAGGTGGAATTATGCTTGCGTGGCTATCTCCTTTTGGGTTTGTTGAAAGAAGATTACTTTCTTGCTTTTTCTAGGGTATAATTTCCCTCCTTGTGTTGGAATTTTCCCTCTATTTTTTTTAGGGCTAGATTTGCAGAAAGATATTGTGTTAATTTGTTTTTTTCATGGAATATCTTGGTTTCTCCACCTATGGTAATTGAGAGTTTTCCTGGGTATAGAACCTGGGCTGTCGTTTGTGTTCTCTTAGGGTCTGTATTACATCTGTCCAGGATCTTCTGGGTTTTATAGTCTCTGATGAGAAGTCTAGTGTAATTCTGATAGGTCTGCCTTTATAAGTTACTTGGCCTTTTTCTTTTACTGCCTTCAATTTTTTTTTTTTGTTTTGTGCATTTGGTGTTTTGATTATTATGTGATGGGAGGAATTTCTTTTCTGGTCTAGTCTATTCCGATTCTGTAGGTTCTTGTATGTTCATAGGTATCTCTTTCTTTAGGGAAGTTTTCTTCTATTATTTTATTGAAGATATTTATTTGCCCTTTAAGTTGGGAATCTTCACTCTCTTCTATACCTATTATTCTTAGGTTAGGTCTTCTCATTGTGTCCTGGATTTCCTGGATGTTTTAGGTTAGAAACTTTTCTCACGTTGCATTTTCTTTGACAGTTGTATCAATATTTTCTATGGGATCCTCTTCACCTGAGATTCTCTCTTCCTTCTCTTGTATTTTGTTGCTGATGCTTGCATCTATGATTCCTGATCTCTTTCCTGGTTTTTCTATTTCCAGGGTAGTCTCCCCTTGTGATTTCTGTATTGTTTCGGCCTCCATTTAAGGGATTTTTTTTTTTGTTTCTTCTATAAGTGCTTCTACCTGTTTACCTGTGTTCTCCTGTATTTCCTTGAGGGAGTTATTTATGTCCTTCTTAAAGTCCTCTATCATCATCATGAGAAGTGATTTTAAACTTGAATCTTGTTTTTCCAGTGCGATGGAGTATTTCGGACTTGCTTTGGTGGGAGAACTAGATTCTGATGATACCAAATAACCTTGGTTTCTGTTGCTCATGTTCTTGCACTTGCCTCTTCCCATTTGGTTATCTCTAGTGCTACCTGCACTCACTGTCTCTGACTGGAGCCTGTCTTTCCTGTTATCTTAATTGTGACAGAACTCCTCACAGTCCAGCTGTCTCTGTGATCTTGTGATTCTGAGATCTGCCATCCTTGGTATAAGAGCTCCTGGGACTCAGCTGCCTCTGGGATCCTGAAATCCTGGTGTAACCAAGCTCCTTCATAAGATTCTGTGATCCTAGGATTCTATGTTCCTGGACGTGTTAGAGCTCCTTGGACTCCAGCCTCCTGTGTGTTTTGTGGGATTGGGTGCAGAGCTTGCGTTCAAGGTCTGCTCAGGGCACCATTGGAGACCAGAAGGTACCCGTGCCACTGGCGGGGTATGAATTCCTGGGTCACTAGGGGTCCCAGTTACTCCCTGTTTGTGGCAGGGGTGTCATGGCCTTCTCACTTATGATCCTGGGCATATTAGAACTCTTGGGAATCCAGCCTTTACTGGGTTTTGTGGGATTGGGTACAGAGCTGGCATTCAAGGTCTGCTCAGGGCACAGGGGCAGACAAGAAGGAACCTGTGTCTCTGGCCAGGAGTGAGTTCCTGGGACCCTGGGTGTTCCAGTTACTCCCTGTTTGGGGGTAGGTGTGTGTTGTGGTTTCCTCACCTAGGATACTGGGCATGTTTGAGCTCCTAGGAGTCCAGCCTCCTCTCTGTCTCAGAATTTCTTAAAGGAGCAACTGTTATTGAGTCCCTCTACATACCAATGCTGAATAAATAAGATACAAAAATAATAAACTAGAAGAAAAAATTTTAAAAGGTGACCAAATAAAATGTAGCATTGCATACTCCCTATTTATACATAATATTTGCTTAGTGGAAGTCATGAAGTACCTTTTTGAATTTTCACTCACTTCATTATATGTCCATTATAACAACAGAGTGTTAGCCTTTTTTCTCCTCCCACTGTTGTGATTATCTCTTTCACTTTAGGTCTTTCACAGATCTTAGTTACTATAATTTTTGTGTGCATCTCTTCTCTAAGTACTTTCTTGATTAGAGAAAGGATACCTTCTCTTCATTAACCTACCTGGGTTCTATTAAAGATTCTCTCAAATGAGTGGACGGAGACAACTTCTTCCCTATTCATACATATCCAACAGCTGACAGAGTAGATAGATAAATATGTATCATTACATCACATTATTACAACATATGGATAATTTAGGCCGCTATTTTATTTTCTCTGTCTTCAGTTGTCAAGAAGAACCTAGGCTAATTTCTCTAAATTTTTTATTTTATTAATAACTCTACATTTGCCTCAAGATAAACATTTTCAAGGCCTTGGGTAGGGTTTCATATGGTATTACGGCTTAAAATGAGTAATACTACCTGCATTTTAAGCTAGACGTTTACAGGATTTATTACTCTGCCAAGTTGTTCATCCTTTCCTGCTTCTCTTACATAATATGCAAAATGGAAAAGATACTGTGTACCTCACTGATGAAGTTTGAGGAAGTAAAAGAAAACAACACAGTTTAAAAAGAAAGTGTGAAATTAGCAAGAGAATTTTCAAAAGTATGGAATACAAATGTCTAAAAACATCTTTAAAAATGTCTGCATTCAATTATGCAGAATTCTACTCATTCAAGTTCATGGCTCCTCTAGTCCCAATAACTAGGAAATGGCCAATATCCACCAACCAATAACTGTATAATGCAAATGTGGTATATATACACACTAGAATATTATTCACACATTAAGAAAAATGAAATGTTCTTATCCAGGTAAATGGACAGAGATGGAAACAATCATCCCAAGTGAGGTAAGGAAGATCAAGAAAGACAAACATCTGCTCTTTTCTCTTATTTGGGGACTTAGCTTTGAATCTTTAGATTTGTATGTATCATTTGAAATATACATGCATGTTAAAAAATAAGTAAGAGGTTGTGGGAGTAGAGGGCTAAAGAGAAGGGAGATAGAATGTAGTTATATAAAGAGTTAAAAAATAGTAGAATAGGAAGGGTTAAATAAGGTGGAGCACAATCCATTAGGAACCAAGGATGCAAATGCCTAAGACTATGGGATAACATCTCATGCAAAAACCATCACAGATACCTACTACAGAACAAATTGGACTTGATGGGTTTCCAGAAAAGATATAAAGTCAAAAGTGTAAGGAAAGTGTGTGTGTGTGTGTGTGTGTGTGTGTGTACTAATGAGGGAGCATGATGCCTATGGCACTGGACAAAATTCTCAAAGATCTAATAAAAATTTAAAAAGTGTCAATATAGGATTGACAGTGATTTTTATTCTATGTAAAGTGTCCTATATAAATAGAAGCTAACCACAGACAAACAAAATACCAAGATGTGATTAACTTCTGAAAAAGTAAGCTGCCGAGGGGGGAGGAATGTTATTACAGATGGAGAGATGTAAATAATCAGGATGAGCTTAGCAAAAAATCGTAAATAACACTGAGATCTAAAATAGGACATTTACTTCCAGTTGAGCTTTGAGAGCACATTCGAGGGGCATGAGGTAAATAAGCCAGATCACCATCTTCCTTAGGGTAGTCACTGTGTGACACCTACAACACCTGATTAATAACATGTCTCGGGAAAACAAACCCCAGGAGAAATACATAACATTTAAAAAGCTTGACCAAAATAGGTGCTAGAGACACTCTTTGACTTTCTTTGTGTTTATTAGTCTGATTAAAATATGTATATTTTAAATATGTTCATGTATGGGATGGCAAATGTTCATATCTGATGGAGGTATCATTTGCAAATGTCAGTATTTCACACTATAACTTCTAATCCCACTTAAAAGTAACAACTGACTTAGGAACTGGTCAAGGAATTCATGATAAATTTATAACCAAAGTTTAAGACAAATCCTGCTGTTGGAGTGATTGAATAGCCTTGTGGTGGATTGTAAAACATGTCAACAAATTTCTGTGTCACTGTCAGGAACAAGACACTAGAATGCAAAGATTCTGACCTTGACCTACAAACCATGAAGCAGGTTTTCTTCAGGAGTGAAGACTTATTCAGTTAGTGGTTTGACACAGACCCTTTTGGTAACCTGGCACACAATATTTTTAGTAACATACTCAGACTTCAGTGTGACACTTGGCATTTTTATTTCTCTCCACATTAAGTACCATTGTCACCAACATAATTTGAACATCATTTATAAAAATAAGTTATTTGCAAAGGCTGGTGAGTTTCCTAATTAAAACCACAGCTTCAGAACAGTTTTACGAACCCCGTGATTATGCGCTATCTCATACATTTAATGAGTGTTATTCTGTTCTACAAAATTAGGGGAGCACAATTTATGACATTTAATAAAGATAGGAAAATTATAAACCTCCAATTAATGATTACTAGTTATTCATGCTTTAGAGGATGATTTGTTAGAATTCTTTCAATCAGTTTGAGGATGTGAGGCTCGCAATGTCCTATCTTTACAATACCTATGGGCTCATCTCTGCTCTGGGTTATGTGTTTTAGTGAGCTTTTGGAATACCAATCATCTCACAAGCATAAAGATGTCATTCTCATATGGAGCTTGGAGATAAGGAAGGGATATGATTATTATTAAGATGTTATCAAGAGTGCTGTGTGGCAAAGCAAAGGTGTCATCAGAGAAGATACTCAGAATCAGCTCAAAATGCACATTCAAACACTCTGTATAGCTGTAGTTCAACCTCTTTAACATATTCAAGAGGAAACAAATACATCAATCAGTTGTTTTACCCTGAATATGTGAACAAGCAAGCAAAAGTTGTCTGGGGAAAAAAAAGAAAAGAAAAAGCCCCGAGTGCTTCTAAAGTCAATACTCTGAGTGTCTCCACAGGGTAGTTGAAATTTCGGTTCATGCACGGGTGCATACAGGATGCAGATGAGTGTTGAAGCCTCTGTTCATGCACTGGTGACAGCATGCAGATGCTTATTTCCTGGCATCAATATGGAAGAAATTCATTTGCTCAGGTGGTTCTTTCTTCCAGTCTGGAAATTAGGTTTTGATATATTTTAATGAGCTAAAACCACCTCTCAAGATAGAGGTTCAGCATTGGTTTGCTCGTCTTGTTCTCTTCTTTGCATAGGAGAATCAAGCCAAAGGATGCCCAAATCATTTAACCATGTAATCCATCTATTTATGTACATATTACACTGGATTTTTGCTGAATGAAGAAAAAGAACTCTCCTTTGTATCTACACTGAATATTTCCTAAGATAATTATAATCAACAAAACCTCATAAAAGTCACAATATAAACTTGTCACTTTTCATTTCAGAAACTTGAGTTTACTCCAAGCATCATCTAATTCACAAGTTTCCTTGACAAGAAAATTGCAGTAAAAAAAAAAAAAAGATCAGGGTCAGATACCTGGTATATTTCTATTTGCTTTAATATTTTCAGTAGCTCAGTATAATAACATAAAATTCTAAAGAAAAAAGTTTAGTAAATTATCTAGGTTGGCCACATTTATGTCTGGAATTTTATATTTTCCATATAATTACTAAGACAAAGCCTTGTTTGTAAGAGGCATAAAGAGCCACTCATTTATTATTATTGTGGGAATGGCATTGTTTCCTTATAGAAGACCTGGTGAGGACCAGAGAGAATGAGATTCAGTCAGGATATAATGAATTTGAAATGTCTTTGAGACATCCAGGTGAATGTGCCAATAAAGAAGTTGTCTGCAGTATGAGGACAGGTTAAGGTACAAGTCTCCAAAGAGAGTAAGTAATTGAAGTAACATCAATATGAAGGGTCTAATGACATAGAACAGAATTGAAAGAAGGTGGTCCAACATGTTATTAAACACAAGGTCTCAACTAAAAGGGGTATAACAATTATACATGTCTTTTAATCCCTTTCATCAAATTCTTGAGAACAATTAGGAAATTTATGGTACTGTGTGGCACCTTGAGTAAAAATTTGTACTCCTTAAGTTACAACAAAACCATCCAACATGCCTTGTTCTAGAACGTATCTTCCCATTGTAGCCATCATATCATATGAAAGAAAAGACCATAGTCTACTAAATATATTTAGATGGTAATATACAGTTGAACATTTAATGCCTCTTACATTGATAAGCCATCTACTAGCTTTCCTCACCAGTGCTAATAGTGATTAGAAAATGGATAAATAATGTCTAACATACATGTTAGTCACAGTTACTATAAATCCACATATAAACTTGTCAACATATACTCTTTTATTTGCTGTCTGTGCATTGTGTAGCAAACATAATTTAATGGAGGGAGAAAAGTTGTATTTTGACTCATGGTTTTAGTCATTATGGAAGGAAAGTCATGGTGTAACAATTCAGTTCATGGCAACAGGAGCATATAATTATGGCTGGCTCCATCAAGGTGGATCATAAAGCAGAGAGCAAAGGAGCAAGGAGGAAACACAGCTTGTTATAGGTCTGATCTACTACTGGTGATGTACTTTCTTTAATGAGCCCTGATGTCCCAAGTGCTGAACAGGTCCCTAAATAACACCATTACCTGTAGAGCAAGCATTAATAACGAGCTCAAGGACTTTCAGAAACAGACCATTCAAAACTATATCTGACTACCCTACAAATAAAGCATCATATTTGTGAATGCACTGATATTAAGTTCAATGTTCAAAACCTATGGGCATCACTGCAAAATCTTAATGTTAGTCCATTAAGGGTCCACTACAATTTACATCATTCTGCTACACATAGTGTATATGTGTTTTCATAAAAGATGGTTGAAGTGTCTTTTAATCAACATTGTTAACATGGTAATTTTTTAACATGTACTGTTTTAAACTTAGCACACAATTTTTATGTATCTCACAGACCCTGATGCTCTTTGTAGTTGCCTATAATCTCATATAAGAGGGCAACATATCTAACTAAAGCCCAATAGTGGGAAATGAAGACTTAATTTGAAAGCAAGCTGGAGACCAGAAGACTCATTAGAAAACTACAGTAGCCAAACCTAGGCATTTGGAGAAAGGCATACAGATTAGAGATATAAACCAGAGATGCCCCATTTACACCAGTCAGATGTATGAACATTAATATTTATATGTGCAGTGCAGCTTTTTGAACACATGCAGGGTATTGGGAGAACATCTGGAGCTATAATTTCCATAAGCCACAGGATTATGTAGAAACTGGAGGCTGGCCAACTTGGGCTCCTCTCTACCACCAGGAAACTGGGTAGCACCAGCCTAAGTTACCTTTGTCTTTCAGAGCCTGATAGAGTGGCAGAGAGAGAGAGAGAGAGAGAGAGAGAGAGAGAGAGAGAGAGAGAGAGAGAGAGGCAGAGACATACAGAGAGAGAGACAGAGAGAGACAGAGACAGAGAGGCAGAGACAGAGAGACTGACTCCTTGACTCCTACTCTTACCAGGATCATTTAGTGCAAAGCCAAAAATTCATTACTTTCTGAACAAGTGTACCTGACTCCCTGAGGTTGAATACTGGCCATGAAAGATAATAGGAAGTCAACTAGCTGAGTTAGAGAATATTAGGGTTAGTAGTGGAAGCTTCAATGTTTTATAGATCTATCCTGGGAACTTCGGTAACATTACAAAAGATTTGAGATTGCTTCAGCAGATGAAGAGAAAAGGAAGGGTACAGAATCTTTATAGAGGCCAGCTGGAGCCCCCAAAGTAGGGTTTGCACTTGCTGCCTTGCATTCTTAAACATGTCTTTCTCTATATGTGTGTCATTAGTGGTATTTCCTCTGCTAAGCTGCCCTGAGTCCTATTAATAATAAAAGACAAGAGAGTTTGGTGGACATAAATTAGTGAGAAATTCTCTCTTTGCATACAAAGGGCCCTGGATTTGTCCCCAGCTGCTCAATAAGTAAACAAGGTCCACCATTGTTTTACCTTGTTATCTTTACTGCCTATGTTCCTTGCATATTTCTTATTGGTTTCTGAAACTTTCTTTTTCCCTCTGGAAATCACTGGAACCTCTAGGTCAGGTGAGTACCTGTTTATGCCTTTCCCATTTTCTGGAACTCCCCTGGGCTCCCCAGCTTTCCATCTAAGCACTACATGTGCTTGTGATTCTTTCCAAAAATCTCATTAGTTCTGAGTCTGAGTCCCGAGTAGTTGGCCTATATTGGCCTGAAATTCTTCATGTCAATAAAAAAGAAAAATTCACTGCCCAGCAACTAGTTTCCTTTTTGAGCATGCAGACACTTCTGTTGAGTAGACTATCTTTTTTGAGCAAGTTAAAAGAGTATTCAATTGTGTTGTGTTTGAAAATATAAGCTGAGTGGTCGTACTTGTTTCAGAGGGAATCTGGGAGGTAAGTTACCTGTCTATGGGTAGCAGGGATATCTATTTTATGTGCCGGACCAATGCCAGGGATTCCTAGGGCCATGAGCACATTCTTTCAGCAGATCTTTTCTGCTGTATGTGGCTTGTTGGAGAAAGGAATTCCAGGATGTGATGCAAGTACTGTTGGGCACCTCACAAGAATTATAACAAGAAAACCTATTAGAAAGCTAACTTAATTTTAACCTAGGAGTAAAAATGACTCTTCCCAATGCCCTGGTCTCTCTAGCTCCTGCACACACCACATATTGTTGTCATCTTTTTCTAATCATCCCTTTCCCACTCCCCTGCCCCAAACCTTGCCAACCCCAAAAGCAGAGAAAGTCTTCTTTTTGTTTCTCAACTATTTCTTGACCTGTAGAAATGAGAGGAAACATGGAAGTTCTCATAGCTTATCATCAATGTTCCTCGATAAACCGTTGTCTAAATTGTCAATAAATACATGTCTGTGTCACTTAGACAATAAAGGACAGAAATATATGTTTTCTAATTTAATGCGTCAAAGAAGGTGATCCTCTTGCATTCCTGGTTTCCAGTTTCTTTAGGTCTGTTGCTGATGAGTTCGACTAAGACGTAAGATACACAGTCCCACTTTCTGAACATCAGAGCAGTCTCCATTTATATTTTCCGAACTACACATCATTTGGTTTTTACAGTGCATGGTACTGTTGACTTCGTGAATATAATCACTTCCTAAAATCAAACATAAACAACAACATTCTTGAAACATATTTGTTTGCAGAGTTTTAGCAATGGTTTCAAAATAAAGTTCTGTGAGAAATAAGAATATATTAATTCTTCTTATTATTTTTTAACACAGCTGTTAAAAGAAACATGCACACATGTTTAAAAAGTGAGTGACATGGTTTGTAGTTTGACTTGGTATAGAAAATTAATGGCCTCCTTTTGCACTGAATAAGCCTAACATCAATGGGTAAGCATGCATGGTCATTACTGAACGTTTAGACTAAACACGATACCATGCTGAAAGTTCTGTCATTCTAGGTAGGTGAGGGTCACCATACATAAAGCTCATGTATCTTTCTGAGAAAGTGGTCTGAAATCCATAACCAGGGCTTCTATGTTTTCCTTTCATCTACTTCAATCAGAGACCATTTTGAAATATTACATCATCACCATTCTAAGTTTATGTATCTTAATTTGTGTGTGTGTGTGCGCGCGCACGCGCGCGCATAATGCGCCGCAGTACTTGAAGAGGCCAGAAGAAGGTATTGAAGTTACAAGTGGCTGTGAGTTGCTCAACGAACGTGCTGTGAGCTGTATCCAGAGCTGTATTCGGGTCTTCTAGAAGAGCAGTAAATGCTCGTCAGTGCTGAGCCATCTCACTAGTTCGTCATTCCCCTTCAGACTTACTGTTTTCTTAGTTTGCCTTCCTGTTTGAGTCTTGATAATTTCTTACCTCAAAAATATTATTTTATGTAGTTTTCTAAATGTCTTATATAGTTAGGCATAGAAGAGAGAAAGAGTTCAAGAGAGAAACACACACACACGAAAAGACACAGAGAGACAGAAATATGAACAGGAGGAGGATGAAAGATGGAAAGACTAGAAAAGGAAAAAGCTAGAATGAATGATTTCTGAACTGCCTCTTTCCTCCATTAACACAGAGCTTTTTCTTCAGCATCATGAACAGGGCACAAGACACCCAAGAGACAGAGAAAGTACAGAGATAGAAGGATCTTTACAGTAGTTATGCATTCGCATAATTTGAAATGCCTGTGTTCTTTGTAAGGTTCTGCCATGTTGGTCCTCAGCCACAGAATCCTCATATCTCTGCTACATTTTTAATATCTGAGCATCTCCTTATCACTTCAGAGTTGTCATTCCTGTAAACTGGCTCATCTCCTAAGTCACTTAGGAGCCTGTTCACTCATGTGCACCCCACTCATACTTGCCTCTTCTAAGACATCACTTTTTAAAGCCTTCTAATATCTCTTAATTCCATTTCTTTCTTTCTAGTCTTAATCTTATCAGACATTTTTTACTTCTTGGAGACTTGATGCTTTAAGACCTAATAAGTTCAGAGTCATTTTTTTTTCCAAATAGATTTTTAAAATGTTTTGTTGGGTATATTTTATTTATGATAATGTATACCTGAATATTGTATTTATATCATTCCCCCCTTCTTCTCTCAGTCCTCCTTTGCTCTCTCATGCTTTTCAAATTCATTGTATCTATTTCCTTAACTATTATTGTTACAGATGTAACTATTATCTATCTACTTATATACATAAAACATGTACATTTATGAATCATATTCCTTCTGGTTGAAGATATTCAGAACTTAAAGAAGAAATTACTGAATGGCTAGACTGGAGGGAAGGCACTATGAGAATGGGGATGGCTCATCAGTTAAAGGCCTATACTGCTCTTGATGAAGAAGATCGGAATTTGACTTCTAGCACCCACAACTGGTGGTTCACAAAGGCCTTGTGACTCCTGTTCCAGGGACTCAGTGTCCTCTGCTGGTCTCTTTATGCACTCATGCTTGTAGCAACCCTCTTCCCTCACAAGACATATGTTCATATAATTTTAAAAATTAAAATTTTCTGAAAAAGAGGCACCAAAACCAAACTAAAACAGAGATAAGGGAGTGGGAAACAAGTTCTTAATTCCCTTCCTTATAAAAATATAAATCTACTCTTAGAACTGAGATGAGAACATTTGTATGAAGTAGAGAGTCCTATAATTCTTGAGATTCTACTCTACTTTTCAAGCAGCTACTTGTATAGAAATGAATCCATCCATTTCATGAATTCTTTCAAACCGAATGCACACTGAGTGTGTACTGAGACACGTTGCTGGTTATGAATACGTTACTTCTCACATTGTTCTCACTGGCTTATAGTCTTGTCTGTCACTAAGGTCTTACCTGAGTTGAAAAACAGGCCAAGAAAAAGAAACACTAAGAAACAGTAATGGATCTTCATTGCAAAACAGCATGAAAACAACAAAGCATTCCAGCAGGATGAATGATTCTGTGGAGATGATGTTTTAAGAATCAGGGTTGCTGGATATAGTGATATCTATGGATGAGCAAGATCTTACATGCTATGATCATAGTTTCCTGGGCTGTACACTCCGACCACTGCCCTGCACCCAGCCTGCTGGTTTTGATCATATTATGACACAGACAAGCCCTTATTGCATCATCACAGTTCAGGGACCACCCACAGGGATCACACTTTGGCCTCTTATACCTTCACAGGAATCTAACCTAAGATCTCCATCGGAGAAGTACAGAACGACACCTTTGACACTCTTCACAGGGGCTGAGTGACTACTCCTATTGTATATTCCTTAGTTGAGCATCTGGTTCACTAAGGTAAATGCTGACCTGAACAAATCCATGTGGTCATTTAAACAAACCTGAGTCACGGAGGCCTCCAACTCAGATTTCCTTGACACCCCATGTTAAATATAACAAACAGTGCTGAAAAACACCCTGTGGTTATATGTTTTTAACATATATATCCCAAACACAAGGGCACCCAAGTTTGTAAAAGAAACACTTTTATAGTTTAAATTACACATTGACCCTCATACACTGATAATAGAAGAATATAATACTCTACTCTCAGTAATGGAGAAACAAAAATAAACACAGGAATACTGGAGCTGATAGGCATGATAAACCAAATAGACCTAACAGACAACTATAAAACATTTCACCTAAGATCAAAAGAGTATATTCTTTTTTTCAGCATTCTATAGAAATTTCTTTAAAATTAACTACATACTTGAACACAAAGCAAGTCTCAGCAGATACAAGAAGATTGAAATAACTTCCTATATCTGATCAGGCTACTATGGATTAAAGTTAAACTTCAACAACAACAGAAACAGCAGAAAGCCTACAAACTTATTGAAACTCAACAGTTTCCTACTGAATGCCCACTGGGTCAAGAAAGAAATATGAAAGAATTTAAAGACTTTTAAAATCTCAATGAAAAACGGATGTACAACATACTCAAACTTATGGAAAACAATGAAAGTATTGCTAAGAGGAAAGTTCATAACACTAAGTATTTTCATAAAGAAATTGGAGAGATCTCAGTCTACCAACTTAGCAGCACACTTTAGAGCTCTAGAACAAAAACAAACAAGCATAACACATAGAAGTAGATGGCAGGATATAATTAAATTGAGGGCTGAAATCAACAAAATGAAAACAAATAGAATAATACAAAGAATCAAGGATCAATGAAACAAAAAGCCGACTGTTTGAGAAAATTAACAAGGTAGAAAGGACTCTTATTCAAATGAACTAAAAAACAGGGGAGAGATTATGCAAATTAAAAAAATCCAAATTTTAAAAATCAGAAATGAGAAGGATATAATAATAGACACCAAAGAAAACCAAAGAATTATTAGGTCATCTTTAAAAACCTGTACTTCACAAAATTAGAAAATCTAAAAGAAATGAATAATTTTCTTGATAGATAATAATTAGTAAAGTTAAATCAAGATAAGATAAACCATAAATAATGTAAATAGATCTATAACCCCTAAGGAAATAGGAAGTCATTAAAATCTGCCCCCCCCCCCAAAAAAAAAGCAAGCCCGGGTCCAGATGGTTTTAGCTCATGATTCTACCAGACTTTCAAAGAAAAGCTAATGACAATACTCCTCAAATTATTCCACAAGACAGAAACAGTAGAAACATAGCCAAATTCATTTTATGAGGCTACAGTCACTTTGACACCTAAACCACACAGGAATTCTGAAAAGAAAGAGAATAACAGACCAGTTTCCCTCATGAACATTGGTGCAAAATATACTCAATAAAATATTTTCAAACTGAACCCAAGAACACATCAGAAAGATCATCCACCATGATCAAGTAGGCTTCATTTCAGAAATGCAGGGATAGTTCAACATATGGAAATGTGTCAATGTAATCCACTATATAAACAAACCAAGAGAGAATAAAAAAAAAATCATGATCTGATTAGATGCTAAAAACATCTTTGACAAAATCCATTTATGATAAAAAAATCTTTGGGATATTAGGCATACAAGAGACATATCTAAAGATAATAAAGGCAATTATCAGCAAGCCTATAGCCAATATCAAATTAAATAGAAAGAAATTCAAAGCAATTTCATTAAAATCAGAAAGAAGACAATGCAGTCCACTCTTTCCTTATCTATTCATATAGTACTTGAAGTTTTAGTTAGAGCAATAAGTTAACTGAAGTATATTAAGGGTATTGAAATTGGAAAAAAGTCAATATATCTTCATTTGCAGATTAGTGACCCTACAATTCCACCAGGGAATTCCTAACACTAATAAACACCTTCAGCATAGTAGCTAGATATAAGATTAACTAAAAACAAACAAACCAATGAATAAACAAAAACAATCAGTAGCTTTCCTATATATAAAGAACAAATAGACTGAGAAAAAAAAGTAGAGAACCAACACCATTCACAATAGCTAAATAATATAAAATATCTTCGGGTAGGTCTATCCAAACAAATTAAACACTTGCATGATAAAACCTTCAAGTCTTTAAAGAAATAAACTCTTCACAGATCTTTAAAGGACAATTCTACACTTTATATTGAAAGCAACAACAAAATAAAAAAAAAACCAAGATGTCAAAACCAATCTTGTATAATAAAAGAACTTCAGGAAGTATCACCATTTCTAATTTTAAGTTGGGCTATCGGGCTACAGTTGATAAATAAACCACATGGTATTGGCATAAAAACAGGCACGTCAATCACTGAAATTGAACTAAAGACCCAGACATAAATTCACTCATCTATGGTCACCTGATTTTTGATAAAAAGAAAACAAAACAAAACAAAAGTACACACTGGAAAAAAGAGACAACAAATGGTGCTGGACATCCTGCTCATCTGCATGTAGTGGATAGCAAATACATTTATATTCATCACCCTTCACAAAAGTCAAGTTCAAGTAGATCAAAGACTTCAACATAAAACCAGATACATTGAGCCTAATAGAAGAGAAACGTAGAAATAGCCATGAATGCATTGGCACAGAAAACAGTTTTCTGAACAGAACAACAATAGCTTAGGCACTAAGATTAACAAATAATAAATGGGACTATATGAAACGAAAAAACACCTTTAAGGTAAAGTACATGGTCAAACAAATTGGAAGCTATAGAATGGGAGAACATTTTTAGCAACTCGACATATGATACAGAAGTAATATTCAAAATATATAGAAAAATACCGCAAGAGACTAGAGGTATCAAAACAAACAAACAAAACAAATAAACCAATTAAAAATGGGGTACAAACTTAAATAAAGAATTCTCAAAAGAGGAAACTCTAATGGCGAAGAAACACTTAAAGAAATGTTCAACATCCTTTGATATGAGAGAAATGCACATCATCAGTATTTTGAGATGCCATCTTTTACCTATCAGAATGGCCAAGATCAGTCCCACAAATGATAGCATATGATAGTGAGGAAGTGGTGTAAGGGGAAAATTCCATTGCTGATGGGAGTGCAAACTTTTATAGCCACTTTAGAAATTAATATGGCAGTTTTTCAGAAAATTGGGAATCAACCTACTTTAAAATACAGCTATACTACCCTTGGGCTCATACACAAAAGATGCTCCATCCTACAACAAGAATACTTCCTCAACCATGTTCATTGCAGCTTTATTCATAATAGACAGAAACTGGAAACAATCTAGATGTATCTTGACTAAAAACTAGATAAAGAACATATGGTACATCTACACAGTGGAGTATTACTCAGATGTTAAAAACAAAGAAACAAACAAAATGCCATGATGAGATTTGCGGGCAAATAGATGATACAAAAAAAAAAAAAAAAAAAAAAAAAAAAATCATTCCAAGTGAGGTATCCCAGACTCAGAAAGAAAAATTTGGTATTATTCACTTAAGTAGATATTAACTGTTAAGTAAAATTATCTCTAAGCTAAAAATCCATAAGCTCAGAGAGGAAAGATAATGAGGAGGGTCTATGGATCCCATGGATCTCCCTGGGAGAGGGGAAAATTGATTTTACAAATGGATTAGGAATGAGTGGGGATATGAGTGCAGGTGTGGAGAGGGAAAATGAGGTTGAGGGAGAAAATGGAGACAGAGATGGCTAGAATTGTTGGATTTGGGGGATGGTGTTGAAACCTAGTGCAGAGGAAACTGCCTAGAGTCTATGGAAGTGAACATAACGAGGACTCCTAATAATGGGCTATAAAGAGTCTCAACTGGCCATATCTTGTTGCTAGGTAAGACTTCCCATGGCTTGTCTGGGTTGCATTCAATTGAATTGTTGATCAAGGAGTTTCAATGGGAAATTCCCAAATAACTCGGGCTATGTCTAAGACGAAGGGTTGTTCTCTGCAAATTGACAGTTGGGGCCTGTTGCTGAGGACAACATACATACAACTCATTGAATGTGAAGAAGTTGAGCTAGTGCCTACATAGAACTTTCATCACTACTTTCTAGTGTCATTTTTTTTGCTATATGATTAACAAAAATAGTTGTCTTAACTCCTTGTGTCAATGCTATTACAGAAGCAGTGGTGCTGGCAATTAGTGAAATTAAAGCTGTTATACCAGCAATAATCCAGCCTGCTACCATCTTGCTTCTGCTTAAAACCTAACTCACTTCTTCCAGCACTTTCAAATTTTTTTCAGTGAATCAAGGTTTTCTAATACTCAAGGCAGTGAGACGAAAGCTGGTTGATAGACCCCCATAACAGACATGCCAGGTTTCAATACACTTACATAATTGGAAATTATACAGTCAATGCAACTTACAATAAATATTGTAGAAGAGACAAAACCAATTTTAGCTTGACAATTAACAGAGCCTTAAAACATTCACTAATCCTTGTTTGAAATGCAGATCCTGTCCCAACATTATCTCTTGCTATCCTAACATCATAGCGAGCTACAGCTAGCTTCCAAATATGTCACTGACAAAGTCCAGATCCAGTCTTCCAAAAGTAGACTGTTATTTCCCATATTGGATTGATTTCTAGATCAGTACATGATTGAGTCCTAATAGCTGGTCACCTTTAAGAAGAATACAAGAGACATAATTTCTCTTTTCGATTCTGTGTACCACAAGGTCTAAAACTTGAGACAAGGCAGCTTGTCCCATCTGGAATATAGTCAAGCAAAGGTGGATAAGGAACATATGTCCAATACAGCTCCCCAGTCACTTTTTTCAGGGCACTCAGCAAGCTCACAGGTCAGCATCATTCTTTGCCTCAGCAACAGTATGTCTCATCAATCTTTTTAAAGTTACATTGGCCTCTTTCACAATACCTTGTCCTTGAGGATTATACAAAATCCCAATAATAAATTGTTGGCAAAAAGTTTCAACTGCTCAACTACAATTGCCAGATCCATTATCTGTTTTTTTTAATTGGATATTTTATTTATTTACCTTTCAATGTTATCTCCTCTCCGATTCCCCCCACCCCAGGTTCCCTTATCCCATCCTCCCTCCTCCTATTTATATGAGGGCATGCTCCCACCATCCTCCCATTCCCACCTTCCTGCTCTCGAATTCCCCAACACTAGGGAATCCAAACTTTCAGGCACCAAGTCCCTCCACTTCCACTGATGCCTGGCAAGGCCACCCTCAACTGCCCATATAGGTGGAACCATGAGTCCCCCTCTTTGTGTTCCCAGGCTGGAGGTTTTAGAATGACTACTCCAACTTGTTTCATAGGACCATTTGCTTGAAAATGTGTTTTCCAGCCTTTTATTCTAAGGTAGTGTCTGTCTTTGTCACTGAGGTGAGTTTCCTGTATGCAGTAAAATGATGGGTCCTGTTTACGTATCCAGTCCGTTAGCCTATGTCTTTTTATTGGGGAATTGAGTCCATTGATGTTAAGAGATATTAAGGAGAGGAGATTGTTGCTTCCTGTTATTTTTGTTATTAGCTGTGGCATTGTTTGTGTGGCTATCTTCTTTTGGATTTGTTGAAAGAGGATTACTTTCTTGCTCTTTTTAGGGTATAATTTCCCTCCTTGTATTGGAGCTTTCCTGCTATTATCCTTTGTAGTGCTGGGTTTGTGGAAAGATGTGTAAATTTGGTTTTGTCGTGGAATATTTTGGTTTCTTCATCTATGGTAATTGAGAGTTTTGCTGGGGATAGTAGCCTGGGCTGACATTTGTGTTCTCTTAGGGTCTGTATGACATCTGTTCAGGATCTTCTCGCTTTTATAGTATCTGGTGAGAAGTCTGGTGTAATTCTGATAAGTCTGCCTTTATAGGTTACTTGGCCTTTTCCTTTTATTGCATTTAATATTCTTTGTTTTGTGCATTTGATGTTTTGATTATTATGTGATGGGAGGTATTTCTTTTCTGGTCTAGTCTATTTGGCATTCTGTAGACTTCTTTTATGTTTATGGACATCTCCGTCTTTAGGTTAGGGAAGTTTTCTTCTATAATTTTGTTGAAGATATTTATTTGCCCTTTAAGTTGGGAATCTTCACTCTCTTCTATACCTATTATCCTTAGGTTTGGTCTTCTCATTGTGTCCTAGATTTCCTGGATGTTTTGTGTTAAGAACTTTTTTTGCATTTTCTTTGACAGTTGTGTCAGTATTTTCTATGGTATCTTCTGCACCTGAGATTCTCTCTTCTATCTCTTGTATTCTGTTGGTGATGCTTGTGTCTATGACTCCTGATCTCTTTGCTAGGTTTTCTATCTCCAGGGTAGTCTCCCTTTGTGATTTCTTTATTGTTTCTACTTCCATTTTTATGTCCTGGATGGTTTTGTTCAATTTCTTCACCTGTTTGGTTGTGTTCTCTTGTAATTCTTTGAAGGATTTTTGTGTTTCCTCTTTAAAGGCTTCTACCTGTTTTCCTGTGTTCTCAATTTCTTTGAGAGTGTTATTTATGTCCTTCTTAAAGTCTTCTATCATCATCATTAGAAGTGATTTTAAATCTGAATCTTGATTTCCTGGCAATATGGGAAATTCAGGACTTTCTAATGTGGGAGAACTAGGTTCTGATGATGTCAAGTACCCTGGGTTTCTGATGCTTATGCTCTTGTGCTTGCCTTTTGCCGTTTGGATCTCCTTAGTGCTACCTGTCCTGTCTCTGACTGGAGCCTGTCTTTCCTATTATCTTGGTTGTGTCAGAACTGTTTGGTGTGGGTGTTGCTGCTGGGGTTTGAGCTGAGGCCCAAGATCTGCTCAGTGCTCGGGCACAGACTTGAAGGAACTAGACTCTTCTTTTCTAATGGAAGACACAAAGGGAGTGGATCCAGAAAGGAGGTGAGCTGGGGAAGAAACCAGAAGGAATAAGAGGGAAGGGAAATATAATCAGGATATATTGTATGTAAAAAGAACCTATTTCCCATAAAAGGAAGAAAATGAATTCAGTTTTCTGTTTCTCAGATAATGGGTTCTAAGTGGAATATCTCCCATGAACTATCTCTACAAAGGGAAGAATATGATGTGGGACTGTGTTTGCCTATGTTAAGTATGAGTATGTGTCATCCAGCTATTTATTATATTAGTCCTCAGTGTGAAGACGTAACATAATATCAAAGACAATCAATAAACACTGTTTCTATGATATCAAATAATATGGTTCACATTTATAGACCTTTAAGTATTTGGCTTAGTAAAGATTTAGCATATGGAAAAACTTTAGTTGTTTACATGTATAAAATTCTCTTTAGAATTTAGCAGAATTGTAGACTTTTCACTTGGAAAAAAGAAATGAATCCATGCAGTAATCCATAAAAACCCATGTAAAACCTAATAATGTTTCACAGCTTTATCCTGCCTTAGGGCAATGCTCGAATATAAGTGGATTTCTGCTGTAGAACAAAGCAGATAAAGGAAAAAATAAGAAACCCAAATGATTAAAAAGTTAGGCAAAGCTGGAGAGTCAGAACCAGGGCAACAGCTGCACATTATGGGATAAGCACAAGAAGACAGAATAAGACCAAAGACTACGGCACGGACATAACTTTGGCTTCAGAATACTAGTTCAGATAAACTATTACCTCATGAGAAATGTCAGAGTTACAAAGCTTTTGCCTCCCTTCAGTCTTCCCAAATCAACCATTTTACAATCACAGGACAATGATAAAGCTTCCTTAATAATTAGGATAGTTTAATCAACCAGTTAATATGAGTTGTCACATCAACAGATATTTTTATGGCCTATGGAGAATGGAGCTCAAGATCACTTGATGATGCTAAATGCTTCTAAATGCTTCTAAACATAACACAAATTTGAGTGACGCTAGGACTAGCAGGAAATTTTCTTAATTCATGTAATTTTCTACCAGAAGCACAGAATAAACATTACAGTCAATGTAAGCATGCCGAGCCATCTTTAGCAGCGTCGTGGGCCAAGACTAAGAGGCACACACAGATGAGGACGGTCTGTTAAGAACCTGAGATACAATGAATGTAATGATAGCTGCATAAGTAAGCTCAACTGGAGAGAAGTGATAAAGCTTCTGTAATCTGGAAAGAAATACAACTATCTAAAGGAAAAACAAAGAAGAACCAACTATAAAGCTGTGGAAATGTTTGTGGAGTTTGGTAATACAACCATATATGAGATTATTATATTAAAACTTTGCAATAATATAATAGAAATCCTAATATTTATAGTTTTAAAAATATAGAAATTATTTATTTTATCTAATATAAATCATTTGTATAAATATATAGAATTTTAAATTTATTAAACATTCAAAATATTATATACTTTGGAGGAAGAACATTATAAATTTAACCAAGGAACATAAAATTAACTATGTATTGTTTAGATGGTTTTATTCAAATTAATTCAAGAATAGAATCTCACTCAAAAATTTAACAAGCTTTTGGTTGTTTACATAACTTAGGGGAACTGATTCAAAAATTCATCTGAAAGAAAGAGACAATTATGTACAAAAGTGTTTGAAAAAGGAAAGAGAGAAATCTGCTCTGATATTTATTCGTAAAATGTTATATAGCATCAATAATAGAAACTGGATTAACCCCGAATTAAACCAAAAGAGTCAATGAAACAATATACAGAGTCTAAAAATTAAATATGGAAATATAACAAATGAAGTTGATGTATATATACTATGTGGAAAGAGGGAGGGGGAACAGGACTGAAGTCCTGTGGGCCAGAAAGAATGGAAACAGGCAACCTTGGGAGGTAGGAGGTGGGGGGACCCTCTAGAATGCATCAGAAACCTGGGAAGTGAGAGACTCTCAGGACTCAAAGGGAGGGATCTCAGATGAAATGCCCTACAGTAGGGAGAGGAAAGTTGTAGAGCCCACTTCCAGTAGGAAGACAAGGCATCAAGTAGACAAATGGGGTTGCCATCCCATAGTCAAAAACTCTGACCTGTAAATGTTTCTGTATAAAAGAACTATAGAGACAAAAATGGAGAAGTGCCTGAGGGAAAGGAGGTCTAGTGACAGGCCCAAATTAGGATCTAGCTCAAAGGGAAGCCCCAAGGCCTGACACTGATGCTATGGTGTGTTTAAAAACAGGAGCATAGCGTGACTCCAAAAGACCCAACAAGCAGCTCAAGGAGTCAGATGTAGATACTTACACCCAACCAACAGACAGAAGCTGGTGACCCTTTTGGCTGAATTAGGGAAAAGCTGGGAGAAACTGAGGAATAGGGCGACTTTATAGGATGACCAGCAGTCTCAACTAACCTGGACCCCTGAGATCTCTCAGACACTGAGACACCAACCAGGTAGCATATACCAGCTGATATGAGGCCCCCAACACATATACAGCAGAGGACTGCCGGGTCTGCCCTCAGTGAGAGAAGACACACCTAACCCTAGAGAGGTTTGAGGTCCCATGGAGTGGAGAGGTCTGGTAGGGTAGGGGTAGGGGATATCCTCTTGGAGACAGAGGGAAGAGGTATGGGATGAGGAACAGTCAGAAAATGGACCAGGAAGGGGATAAAGACTGGACTGTAAAAAAGATTAAAAAAATTTTTAAAAATGTTATAAACACTGGCATTATCTCAGAACAAGAAAGAACAAAACTCTTCATCACAACCAAACCAAAAATGAAATGTCTATGCAGAAAATAATTTGAAGAAAATCACAAAAAAAAATATTAGCTGGCACTGAAAAAACCATAAATTCTTGGATCTCTTTTGGAGGACATCGGATCAATTAAGGATGACATTAGGTAATCTTTCTTCAATTCTAGCTCTTCTCTTCTTCATTTACCAGTTATGTAATTTTAAGTGAGTCATTTTATTTCCTAACCCCACAATTGGTTTGCCACGGTCTGAATGAGACATGTTCCCACAAGGTCATGTATATTTGTTTGGTTTTTATTTAACTTCTTTAAGACAGGAACTCAGGCTTACGTGTGTGAACACTTGTTCCTCAGGTGGTGACACTATTTTGGGAAATTATACAACGGCAATAAGGTAGAGGCTCACTGCAGAAAGTAGTTCCCTAGGGGCAGAACTCAACATTAATAATCTGTCTTGTCTCTGCTTCCCCTTCTTCTAACATGAGAGGTGGTGAGGAGTCACAGTCCATGCTTCTTCTATCACAGAGCTGCTTGTCACCATGCCTTTCTTATTGTAATATCTAAACACACTTCTTTTATATATTCTGACACAGTGATGATGAACAAAAATACAAATACATGTAGTAATACTACCTAATTCACAAGTTAATTAACTCATAAGTTAATAATTGAGAGAACTAAATTAGGTAACATATTGGTTTCCTAGACGGTCGTGATAAGATGCCAAACCATTCAACAGCAGAAGGTTTTCTCTGGGACCTGACAGTTTAAAATGTTAAAGGTTTGAAATAAGGGAACTGTTCTTCCTATGGGGTTGCAAACTCCTTTAGCTCCTTCAAATCTTTCTCCTAACTCCTTGATTGTGGTCCACATGCTCAGTCTGATTACTGGCTGCAACTATCCACGTCTGTATTGGTCAGGCTCTGGCAGAGCCTCTTGGGAGACAGCTATATTGGGCCCCTGTCAGCAAGCACTTCTTGTCATCTGCAATAGTGTCTAGGCTCGGTGTCTGCATATGGGATGGATCTCCAGATGAGGCAGTCTACCAGACCCCCCAGAGCTCCCAAGACTAAATCACCAACCAAAGAGTACACATGGAGGGTCTCAAGGCTCCAGCTGCATATGTAGCAGAGGATGGCCTCATCTGGCATCAATGAGAAGGGAGGCTCTTTGTCCTGTGAAGGCTGGATGCCCCAGCTTAGGGGAATGCTAGGGAGGTGAGGTGAGAGTGGATGGGTGGGTGGGTGGGGGAGTACCCTCATAGAAGCCAGGGGAAGAGAGATGAGATAGGGGCTTTGTACGAACCAGGAAAGGGGACAACATTTGAAATGTAAATAAATAAAATAACCAATAAAGAAAAGTTAAAAAAAAAAAAAGAAGGGAATTGGCAGAGCACTCGTTCTCTGAAACCTGCAGGGATCCTTCTTTTTATTTTCTAGCCTTTGGTGTTTGCCTGCAGTCCGCTCCTCCTAGGCTTCTAGATGCATACGTCCATTGTCTCTCCTCAGTATTACAGGAGTGTGTTCTCCAGTGTGTACCATTACACCAGAATCAAGGAACAATCTATTTCAGAGGGACCTCAACTTAGTGACTTACATTGGCAACTAAGGAAGCCACACTCTGAAAGAGTATGGTAATATGGAGGACTGTGATGTATTCTTGTCACAGACACACAACTAGAAATGGTATTGGTAAAGCCTTTCGCACATAACATAAAATAAGAAGCTTATTATTATCAGAAGGTGGCAACAGTGACATCATGGCTTTTATCCTGAACTCTCTTCTGCTGTACAGGCACTTAGTGAAGACTGCAAGATGATGGTTAGTGTATAGTCATATATTTAATATTGACAAAATATCTCAATTTATCTTTCTGTCCAGCTAGAAACAATATCTTTAAGTAAGTATCATGGGTTCCTCTTCTATTTATTTATTTATTTTTACTTATTTTCTTTACACCTGGTCACTGACCCCTCTCAGTCACCCCCTCTCACAATCCTTTCACTATCTCCCCCTTCTCCTCTGAACAGGTGAGGACACCCAGGGTATTCCCCACCACCACCTTGGCATTACAAAGCTCTGCAAGGCTAGGCACTTCCTCTCCCACTGAAGTCAGACAAGAGAGTCCAGCTAATAGAACATATCCCCTATATAGGCAACACCTTTTGGGTTAGCTTCCATTCCAGTTGCTCAGGACACATACATGAAGGGCAAGCTTCACATGTGCTACATATGAGCGGGGAAGCCTAGGTCCAATCTGTGTATGTTCTTTGGTTGGTAGTTCAGAATCTGAGAGCCCCAAAGTTAGTTGACTCTGTTGGTCTTCCTTTGGAGTTCCTATCCCATTTGGGGCCTGCAATCCTTCCTTCTATTCTTCATGGTCCCCTTTTACATAGTCAAGAGTTTACAGAGATATCCTACTTACAACTACAGTTTAAACCACAGGATGAATACATTTCGCAAGCAACTGCTAGCCGGTATTAGAAGTATACACAATGTTATTTAATATGTTATTGAACTTTTGTGAAGCTTACTTAAATTTATACTTAGTAGCAAGATGCCAGCACTCCACTTTGGGATGGATGAGGTCATGTTATCAGTGCTCAGGGGCTGAGCTAAGTGTTCCCAGGTTCTTGGCTTCTTCTCCAAAGAACTGAAAATAGGAACTCATACAGATTTGCTAAAGAAGCAAGATGACTTTATTTGAAGTTTAGCCATAGCTAGTGTGTTCTATAGAGGGATATACTATCATTCCTCACAGGGAACCAGTGAGAATGTTCAGGAGCCTTTGGTATTGTCAGGGAACTCCTTTTACAGGATTCCAGAGAAGGAGTTTGGTTGCTGGAGGGAGTATCATAGGCGATTCTCTATTTTTTCTAGATATAGTAGGTCATACATTCATATTTTCTCTAGGACATAATGCATCTTTCCATATTGCATCTGATCTTAATCACAGGTATACCCAATTATGCATAGGTAATTATATGATAGTAACATCAAGCACATTCTCCCTAACATATTATTAGAGGACAGTTTTGTGTTAATGTTCATGCATTCAAATCCTTTTCAAGCTGAATCTACCCTTCTATTATTTATACCTCGACACCTCGGGAATACATTTGAGCAGATTCTGTCTAAAGTTAATTATTACCACGGGTGGAAAACTTACACTATTGTTAAGAGATGAGAGTGCATGCAGCCTAAAGCAGGTGGGGGATTGAGGGGATTTTGATGAGGCTTAGGGGTACTGTTTAGAGAAAGGTGTATATATAGTACATGCAGATGAAGAAACTAGGTTGGAAAAGTAATTATTATAAAAGGGAAGTGTGTGCAGCCTAAAAACAAATGGAAGTTTCAGGGTCCTAAAGTTTGTCCTATGCTTGGCACTTCAATTAGGTTTTATCATCTATTTTGATAGCAGAATCCCTCTGAGTACCACGTACAATTGATCCACGGTTTTTATAACAGTGCAGACTTCCCAGTGAGCCACCCCCTTTTCAACCAACAGCTGCTATTGCTCATTTTCCATTTTCTAAAGGAAAGAAAGAAAAACGCCTGCCGTTGTACACTCTGATGGTGATTTTGGTGGTGATTCAAACTACAAAGATGAATGGGAGACATCTCAAAATTGAATTCAATCATAAGGCTTATCAAGATGGCATTTTAAAGTTGGAATTAAGCGGATTTAAAGTATTTTTAAATTCAGTTTTAGATTGTATATAAAGAGACAGACAAAATACTTTACATCAAAATTGTGCTGTTCCTTAAATATATTTTTCCTATTCTTTAAGAATTTATTTATTTTGTAAAAGGTATATTTGGGGGGAAAATCCTCTTTTGTATCTCAATTGTCTTTAAAAAAAAACAATCTTTGAGAAATTATAGCTTACGAAAATTTAGGAAGGCTATATCTATGACATGTGAAATAAGCAGATTTTTTTTTATTATATATTTTTTTTATTAGATCTTTCATTTACACTTCAGATGCCATCCCCTTTCCCCATTCCCCCCCTTAGAAAATCCCTATCCCATGCCCCCTTTTCCTTTTTGCATTTATACATTTTTTAAAAAAATGTTAATCATAGGCTTTATAAGTTTGGTATTGTTCAATCAGAGGTGTATCCCACTACCCAACCTAGATATATCTACTCTCTTTGACTGGTGGAGATTCATGAACATCTGCTTCCCTGTCTCCCCCCTCTATCTCTCTTTCATCACCTAGCTTCTCCTCTCCTTCTTCTTCTCCTCTTCTTGCTCCTTTTCTTCCTCTCAGTACTCCTCCCACCTTAGCTCCTCCTACACATCACCCTTCCTGTTAAAAGGAAACTTTTCTCTCAAAATACAATTAGAGCATAATTATGCCAATTTGTACCAGTGAGGTACAAGATTTATAACTATTACATACTAAGTTTTGTAAATATAAAGGGAAAGGAACATTGACAACATAAATCGAAATGAATGGGAAAGAAAGGAAAGATCATGCTTCTGTTTATGAAAAACTTATCGATGGAAACTCAAGTAGAGACAGCGGCTTTGGGCAGTTTTCAGGGAGCATTCATCTGGCAAGAGAGCACCCCATTTTTGAGAATGTCAAAGAGGAGGAGGCCAGGGAGGAGGCGAGAAAGCAGGCACTAGGAGGTGAAGTTCTACACTGTCTTGCTTTTAGTTTGCTGGCTATGGGTAACATGTAGAGGTCAGTTAAGCTTGTAATCAACTACAATGACTGGGCTCTGTAGAAAGGCAGAGGGCAACTTGACATAAATGCACCCAGAAGTCTATTTTCCTTTAAACTTGGATCTCATGTAAAAATTGTCAAAAACCAGCATGACATGTGGCAGGAACACTAAACAGCAACTCAGTGAATATGAATTTGGGGCTAGACATTGTCATTTATTTATTTATTTATTTATTTATTTATTTAGTCTTTGGATTTCCATAGTAAACCAGAGAATTTCCCCATCTGCCAAACACTGCTGTTAATCACTTGTGTACACACACACACACACACACATACACACACACACACGTATGTATATATATATGACTCTAATTTTATGAATTTTTATTTTAATGGGAATAAATATAATCTTAGATCTGTATTTTTGACAGTATGTATAAGAATACCTTACACATACTTGTGTACATATGTTTATGGACAGAGTTCAGAACACTTCCTAATCAGCAAATCATCAGGACAGAAGATGGCTATGCACAAGCAATACAGTCATAGTAGTGCATGCCTTTGAACATATCTCTGCAGAGGAAATGTGACCGATACATGTGAATGTGGTCATGCATAGAGCAGTAAACCAGTCTGTACTCACATGGTAGAAATTAAGCCCCTGTGTTTCATTTTTTCTCTTTACCTTGTGGACCCAGTGAGGAGAAGCAGACAGATGCTTCAGAAAATGTAGGAAAGATGGAGGGAACCAAGGAGGACTACGTTTGGGGATCATAATTTCTATAGGTGCATTATAGAAACCTTCGAATTCTCCCCATGTACAGACTTTTCTTCGTTTTATGCCTGAGATAAAAAGTCACTTGGGAAAATTTTTGGTTCTGAAAAATAAGTTCAATTTAAATGTACAGAATTCAAACTCATGTGATAGATCAAAGTAAGAAACAGGAGACCTGAGAGGGTCTGATGGAGCCTCACAAATGAATCCACAATTAAGGAGGGAAGAGTTTGGCAAGAGGCCAGACTTGGGTGGATAAAAGGTGTGATTCTCGATACAGCTCAGTTGGGTAGGGTGCAATTGAAAGGCAGGAGTGGGAGAATGCCTACTGGACCCCTTTGAGAGAAGCTGCTGAAAAGCAGCTCATGGTAGTTGTGATGATGAGTGAAGGAATTGTAGGCAAATCCTTCTGAGAACTAAGTACATTTAAGTCTTATCCTGGAAGCTCACATTCATTCTGAAGGCAGGCTGTTTGCATGTGGACTGAAAGCCTACCAATTATAAATATAAAAGGTAGAGTTTCTGTTTCTGTGCCCTAAGTCCCTTAGATCATGTGAAGACTGTCCCACAGCATTTTACCTGACCCCCATCCCTCCTCAGTGGAAGAATTTTGTTGTTGTTGTTGTTTCTTCTTAAAAATGTAGCTTGGGCTTGGCTTGTAAAGTGCTGGACTTCCCTCATTCTGAGGGAGAATGTGAAGCTCTTCCCATGAAAGCCAGCTCCCAAGAGAAGGACGATCCAGGTGATGGGGTTCCGTGCTTTGAAAGAGCTGAAAGAAAAAGTGAATAACAGAATGCAGACAACTCTCTCTATGACCATCAGCAGGTTGACCTTTTATCCAAAGCAGAAAGCTAATATTAGGCAGAAATGGAATGGCTTTGGTGGGGGAATGGGTGGGGAGTGGAGAGCCGATTCAGACTGTGCAAGCATGGGGACCTAAATTTGCATTCCCAACACCTATACCAAAGCTGGTTGAAGAGGTGTATGTCTGTAGCCCAAGCACAAGAGTAACAGAAACGGGTAGACTCACAGAGCTCACTCACCAGTCAGTCTTGAAAAATCAGATCATTCTAGGTTCAGGGAGAGACCTTGTCTCACAAAATAAAGTGGATAGCAGCTGAGAAAGATACCTGACGTCTGTCTCTGGCCTACATATGTACTTGTACACCCCTGCATGTATACCTGCATTCTTCTGGACACACAGGTATACACACACACACACACACACACACACACACACACAAATTCACACAAAAAAGAAAGATATAAAGAAAGAAATGAACAGAAAGATATATAGAAGAATGATATAAAGAAAGAAAGATATAAAGGAAGAAAGAACAATAAGTGACTTGGGGTCCTTAACAAAGCTGGGCAACATAGGACATTCTGGAGAATGAATGAGGCTTCATGGCAGTGGCCAGGGTTTGAGTGACAGTAATGAATGTCACAGAGCTGAAGAAGATCTAGAAGTTATATGCGGCTGGGATTAGAGTCACATAGAATGGAATGCTAGGGAATCCACAAGGGTTAAGACTGAAAGCAGCTGACAAACCAGAGCCTATCAGCTCTGCTGGCCACCTGTCACAGAGACAATAAAACACTTTATTCATGGTAGGGGTCAGTTCCCAGATATAGGGATTAGCTTAGCTGGAAATTTGGGAGAGTGGAAGGAACTTACAGAAAGCTTTAAATTGATCAGATACATTACTTAAATTATTACTTTAGGAGATGATTCTGCTGAGTCATCTTCTTATGTCACACATCAATATTTAAAAAAAAAATGGATGCTGATGATAGCCAAAAGCTATACTTTAAATTACTAGAACTGTTCAGAGCAAGTTTTCAGAATGAGTAATTCAAAAAACATGCCCGAGCTCCCAACAAATTTAAATGTGCAGGCTAGGAGCTGTGTGTTAGGAAGTTGACCATGAGATGTGTAATGGTGACTACTATACGTAAGGGCATTCATTTTTGTTTTTTAAAATGCAAAATTTGGCATCTTTATTAAATGTCATCCATTTAGAACCTTGAGTGACAAATGAGGTTACACCCGCAAGCAGTTTCCTTTGTGGCCAGAATTCAAATGATGTTCTGTGACTCTGTGGGGCCATTGCCTCTGACTGCTGCTTCCACATCTGTCTTCCCCATTAATATTGCAGCATAAAAGGTGGTCCACAACACACTTTTAACTCTTTTCTTTAAGGGTCAGGATGACTTAGCCTCCTTGTCCCGTGAATAACAAGGTTTGGCTGTTTACAGATTACTCCTGACAACCAAAATGTGGTTAACAAGGAAATTACCCACTCCTGGCAGACATCTGTGTGACCTAAGGTTTGAGATTTTTCTTAGAATTTATAACCTTGACAGTTAATTTTGTAGACCTCTTTTAAAGCCTGTCATTTAGCACAAATTGACATTTAAGCAGCTTTTTAAAGCTCTCATGTAAAAATGTTAAGACAGCCTGGTTTTCCCCCCATTAACATTACCTATTATTTATTACTACAGTCAGGGAAATGAATCATTAATTTTCCCCCTTTAACATTTTCTTAGGAACTGGAGACAGAGGAGGAGAGAGGACATTTTCAATTTTATTTCTGTTCTAAAGACAATAACTTAGGTGAACACAAATTCGTATGTATAACAGGACATCACAAAATAAAGAAAGTCATCAACTGAGAGTTGTATGCATTTAATAAGACAGGGTTAGTGTTGTGTGTGTGTGTGTGTGTGTGTGTATGTGTATGTGTGTGTTTCAAATTTATTTTAAAAAGGCTATATAATAGAGAAATAGGGAAATGGACAAATAAATGAATTAGCAATTTACAGAAGAGAATTGTAATGGTTACATAAAACACATAAACTTATGAGCAATTTTTGAAAAGTAAAATTAAAACCACAAGATGCTAGTTTTATTCTTAAGACTGATAATCATATTAATGCCTAAGAGTGAAAGACAGGTGGTGACTTGAGACTGGCTGTGTGCTCAGTTTTCACTGTGACTCAGTTCAGTCAGTGTGGGGATTCAACCAATGGCCAGGAGCTTCCCAAGAAAAAGGCCCTAGGGTTGGAGGGTGTGGTTAGGCTAAGGTTCTGACCAATTCCTGCAAGAAGGGAGATGACACCAAGAAACAACTTGCAACCTGAGAGTCACGGAGGAGAAACAGACTCAGCAGAGGAATCCTGTGCAAATCCTTTGTCACCAATGAAAACTATTGTTCCCTCTGTTCCCTGAGGAGCTTTAGTAGAGCCCCGTGGTTGCCTGACTCTCTATGTGCTGAGTGTTGGGAGATGAGCTTCTTTTTTAGCAGGGCGTCTCTTTTATTGGTTGTGTTAGCCCATTTCAAGGCAAAGGTCATGGAGCATAGCTAACTGGATGGAATGCTCATTTATTATGAAGGGTTGAAGATGAGTGCTCGATCACATCGATGTAGAATCTGGTTGGGAAAAACATAACTAGGCCCTGGTTCATAAATAGGGAAGTAGTAAAGAGTTACCACAGATATCATCTAGGCTTGATGCTAGTCTTGCATTACAATATGAGGTCTAGCTGTGTTCACCTAACGACAATACCACTATTATAAGAAAAATGGGTTTCCTGAACTCAAAAAGTGCTGGGTAAAAAAGTACATCCCCAAAGATTAGATTAGTCTCAGGAGCCTAAGTTGTTCTTTTTGAAAAGCAAGCAAATAAACAAACAAACAAACTTGAAACTTGTATTAAATTTAGCAATTTCTGTTCAGAAAGCATGGCAGCTTTAACAAGGGCTAATGATTAAAGCTTTGAATGGACTCTAGCTGATAAAGACATAGTTCAGCAGAAAAATGAATAACATCTGCGAGCCACCCAGCTACCCAACAAGAAGATGCTAGATAGTGCTTAAAGGCCTATTTGTGATATTTAAAGAACACAACTAAACTAGTCCATTGAAAAACAGATGTGAATGTAAAATCAAAGCATCTTGAGACATTTAAAACTGTTTTTCTAAATAAGTCTTGGGTTAAAGAAGAAATCACATTTGAAAGTAGTGTTAAAACCAGAGTGTTACACTTCCTGACTGTGGCATATGGCCAAAGCAACACTCTAGAAATACACAGGGGAAAGTACATTAGTTTGAGAGTGAGATAAAAAAATATACAAAATAATCTCTCAACTCATAGTGATAAAAGAACAAACAAAAGAAAAACGTAGAAAGGATTTTTTAAAAAAAATAACAACATACACTAATCTTCCCCAACCAGACTAATTAAGATAAAGTGAGTTCTCTGAAAATTTAAAAAAAACACAAACTTCTGTGATGACAAAGGAGGAGGAGAATAAAAGAAAGAACCAGAAATGTTTATTAAAAGCATAATCATCTGGGCTGCAGAGATGGCTCCATGTTAAGAGCATGTACTGCTCTTGCAAAGGACCAGAGTCAGATTTCCAGCATCCATATCAGTGACTCATAGCCTCAATTACCTACACATACACATAAATAAAAATAAAATAAACTTTTCAAAAGTGTCTCCATGCATACCAATAACATTTATGAGATAATAAAAGAATTTTATACAAAGTTCATCCCAGAGAACCTAAAATTTTATAGAAAAAATATTTTAGGGCCATATAGAGTATCAAAATAAAACCAGAGATAATATAAAACTAAACACGTAAGTTGTCAAGGGAAAAAAATAAAACACATAATTTAAAAAATATCTATCCTTAGTAAGGTATCAGTGCCATACTATTTCCTGAGTGAATTCTACTAAACCCGGGTCGGAAAGACTTTTAAAACATCTTACATAAATTATTTGGGAACATGAAATAGGCATAAGGACATCCTACATCCTTACTTGATCAGAGAGACTAGCATAATATCAAAGTAAACAAAGGTTGCTTCAGATAACCTGTATGGAAATCATAGATTAAATTGCAAACATGCAAATCTTTTAAAGAAATTATAAACCAACATACCTAGAATGGATACTATGATAGATGAAAGTATTGTGACTAAATAGGACTTTTTATTAAAAGTAAAGGGTGCTTAAAGAATAGCAAAAAAAAATCAATTCTATCAAAATGGGGGGGGGAACCCCAAATCTGTATGATTCATGCAATTGATACTAAAAAGAAGTTAAATTTCAAATCTATTCCCAAAGTAAACTCAGGAATTTAGAGATAGCAAGATAATAGGACGTCCTAGAGAAAATAAGTTTTGGTTGCTTTTATATTAGTTATTTTCTTCTTGTTGTATTCGTTATTTTCTTATTCTTGTAACAAACACATGAAACAAAAGTAACAAAATGATGGAAGGGTTTTTTTTTTTTTTTTTTTTTTTTTTTTTTTTTTTTTTTTTTTTTTTTGGATGTCAGCAGGTCACAATGTAACACAATGTAACCCCAGCTGGGAAGCACAGAGAGATGAATACCGGTGGTCAACTGGCCTTTTTCTTTATTCCTTTTCAGATCAGTTCTTCCTCCCATATTAAACCTTTCTGAAAACACTCTCATAGCCATGCCCAGAGGTGTGTTTCCTAGGTAATTCTAAATCTAGTTAAGTTGAAAGTGAAGATTACACCATTACACCCATCTTTGAAATCACTGTCAAGGAATAAAAGAGCTTTTCCCTATTCTAAGAAACTAGACGACTGACTTATTGTCTACGTTCTCATTACACTCAGTCTAGGATGCAGTTCTGTGTTTCCACTTAGAAAAGAAGAGGTTTTTCTTGAATATGGCAGGCTCTATGACTGGAAGGGAAGATGCTTATATGAAAGAATTCAACTGAACTATGCTAAAAAAAGGCAGGCAAGAGCTTTGTCTTGGTGAACTCTGAAACAGGGGAGCAGTCAGAACAGAACTCAAATGAAGAAAACACAGCAGGTTTTAGACAGTGCTGATTTAAGGAGATCAGAGGACCTGACTTGGCTCTGAGGTGGCTAACATCTTATCATTGGATAGATGACATCTGGGGCTTGTGAGAGTTGAGCTAGCAAGGCTGGGGCCCTTGACAGCCATTGATATGTGTTGTTCATGTATACATATGTATGCATTTATGTACACACTCGTGTATGATATTATAGATTCAATTTCCCAATTATCACAGAGATTAACAAAATATATGTTAGTTATTTTTAAATTGTGGGGTGTAACCAGATAGTTTTGTCAGAGGGGAAAATAAATATCAACATATAAACAAGTCTTGTTTTTCTGTACACCATCATCAACCAACCTTTAGTTTAATAAAGAAGATACCTCTTTTCTACTCTCTGGCTACAAAAACCTATTAGATACAATGAAAAAATATAATAAATGTGAGAAATTCACATTTTAAAGGGGCATGTGCTTTCTCACAATTAAATAAGCAATATTTTTAGTTTGTAATTTAATTTCTAGAAATATAAATAATCCCTACCTTTTGGCAGGCCATTGAGGAGGCTTTAAGAGACTATGTTATTTAATTGGATACTTCTTGGAGTAACTTTGTAAAAATTCATTTGAGAAAAATCCATCAGTTTTCATAGAGAACATACAGATAACCTAAACTCTTTCAAGGTAAAAAAAAATTGTTAAATGAATTAGGCATGAGTATCCACTGGAACAAAAAGTAATTAGTTTTAGTATCTGCAGCATAGAAACTGTACATATTGATATGATCTTAAAAGGAGAATAATGTTTCCAGGGTAATGGTAGACTGATTACCTACAGAATCCACACCAGTTCTTCTCTTTTTCTGGGATGGTACAACGATATATAAATAGAGTGTTCACACACTGGGTGAGGGACACTTTCATCCTAGTTTTGGGAGTTCACTAGATCGGTGGTTCTCAACTATCCAAATGCTAATATCATTTAATATAGTTTCTCATGTCTGGTGATTCCCCTCCTTCCCAAATTTTTCTTTGTTACTTCATAACTGTAGTTTTGCTACTATTAAAGAATCATAATGTAAATATCTGATATACAGGATATCTGACATGTGATCACCCAAAGGGGTCATGACCCCAGCTTGAGATCTGCTGATCTAGGAGCATTTCAGCTGCTTCTCTGCTGCCTTTCTTAGAGAGGACTGAGAGTCCAGCTCTCTGGGAGAATGGATGCTCCTGAGGGACAGAGAGGGTGAAGAAGTTCTAGCTCCAATCCTCTGGATACAAAACACTCTTTGGAGGAAGTGTGAGACTGGCCTTTCTGAGTTTCTTCCATTTAGATGTCTCTGGAGTCTGCAGATGGCTTTCTTGCTCTGTGAGTGTGAGCATGTGGACCTGGGGAATTGAGACAGTGTCTGTAGATCAGTTTGATTTTTTTCAGGAAGCCAAACAATGTAGACATATGAAAAATTCCCTTCCTGACAATATTATTTCCCTAACAAATATGCAAATAAACTGCAGATTTATGATGCTGGCACTTAGGATAATCAAACATAGAACGCAAAGTGAAAAGCCAAGCAGTAGAATTGTACATTGTATATATGTAGGGGTAAAAAAAGAAATCCAACCTGGCTGTCTTTCAGGAGAATGTACAGGACATTTAAAAGTGACTTTTATATTTTAATTATATTTATTTGATATTGAATTTTTAGGTAAACTTAGGGGGGATCTAAAAATTCTCCTTTCCTTTATTTTTCACTTTTTATACAATAAATATATATTAATTTAAAAATAAGTTAGCATTTTAAGAGTCAAAATCACCCATCAAGTCTTCCCATTTAAAAACAGCTACAAGACTAACAAATTGCATCTTTTAGCACTTATTGTATAATTAGGTTTATTGCATTTTCCAAAATGAAACTGGAAGACTTTTTAAATGAAACTGGAAGATAATTACTGGAAGACTGAAGTTCTCTTTTGGTTGATGTTCATCAATGTTAGTCTCTCAATACCATGTCTGCTAAGCATATTTTAAAGCTGGTATTATCTATTTAGCATTATAACCTGTACTTAGTGGTTTCTTTTTTTAATGCAGGTGCCTCTCCCTTGATTAATTCAGAGTCTGCTGAAGCTAAAAGAGCTGTGTTGTAATATGATTCTCTGTATCTAGCAACAGTGTGGGAACTAAATGGAGTATAAAGTATATAAAAGGAGATATCTTTCTACTTTGGAGATATAGGGGACATTTCACAGTACGAGCTCTTTGGAAAAATACCTCTTGAAGATACCTGTCATATTACATCATAGCTGAAGGGAGTCAAAATGCTATCTATATAATTTGATTTTTTATTTTTTTGGTCAACTTCCTAGAGTCTAAAGACATAGCTTAAGAACCATTTGTGGCATTGGTTTGAAACTGTAAGTTTCGAGCTTAACAGAGAAACTTAGTGTATGAGAAGACAGAAGGTAATTGCTTGTGATGGACCTGAGTGGGGTCAGAAATTTTCTTGTTAAAACTGGGGCAGATGTTCATCTGTGTACTATGCCTAAGTTTATGCAAGGAGAAGTTATTAACCAAACTAAGGCCGAAACTAACATACCAATTAAGTTTTGAAGCTTAAGTTCCTTTGATTCAAAGAGAAAAGTGTTGTTCTGTTTCACATCTATTCTTTACTCCCCCAACACGTACTAAAGAGAATGGGGCCAGACTGAGACAAAGAAGAGACCTGAATAATCTCAAAGCCTCAACTACTTTTAGTTGCCTTCTTTAACACTGTTTCTAGAGAACAATCACTGTTGTAGTTTGAATCTGAAATGTCCCCAAAGCTCATATTTTGAGCACTTTGATGTTAACTACTGAAGCTATTATTGGAAAATATGAAATTTTTAGAGGCAAGGTATATCTAATGGAAACATGTACGTAGAATAGGGTCTTGGACATTTATGCCTGATCCCTGATTCTGGTCTTCTTCTGTTTCTAAGTCCACTGTGATACTGAACAAATTCATTTTTCTGCTCCTGACACCATGAATTAAACTGACAGCTCATGCTTTCTTGGTTACTATGGAAAGAGACTTTCTGAAACTGTGCACCAAAATACATCATTCATCAACCAAGTTATTCAGTCAAGAATTTTGTTCACAATGATGTCACAGTAACTAAGTTCGTATGCTCCAATTAGCTTGTTGTATGTGGCTTTTCTGAGTATTGTCTGTATAGAGGAATTTTTAATCCTGCAACATGGTTGTTCTGGCAAGAGATCACATCCAAAGACCTTCTAGGCATGTATGATCTGCCTGGAGTACACTCTTTTAATCTCTCTGATTGGAATACAGAATTGCTTTTAGTACACACTTTTAATCCCAAACACTGAAGATAAAGTTAATATGTAGAATGAAACAGCCATATTTGAAAGTGACATCTAATTGAGGGCAAAGTGATGACTTAGAGAACAATTTGAGAAAATAAGTCAGAGATATGATACATCCAACTCTCATGAGAACAGATAGGAAAGAAAGGCTACTTAAGAACAGTGCAGGGAGTGCAGTTTAGTCTGTGCAGGTCAGTTGAGTTCAGGCAATGCAGTGGAGTTTAGTTGAATTGAGTTCAGTTGAGTTCATGCAGTTCTGCTTAGTTCAGTTCTTGTAGTCAGTGTAGTTAGTGCAGTTGAGTTTGTGGAATTCAGAGGCAGTTTTTTCAAGCCGAACAATTCAGTCAGAAGTTGAGAGAAGCCAGTTTGAATCAGTCAGTTTGGAGGAGAGTTGGGGCAAGAACAGCTGAGTTGAACCAGCCATGCAGAGTTCAGAAAGAGCTAGAAAGGGTGAGCTTGTTCAACTGAAGACCCCCAAACTTGGGAGACCCTTACTCAAGTCTCAGGAAGTCGCGACCACCTACAAACTCCAAGACACCATACCTGGATGCAATCAGCAGAGGTTTATTAGGGAAGAAAGCTGGCAGCCGGCGGTCAAACTGCACACTCGTGCAGGAATAGAGTTTGACAAAGCCAGTCAGTCTAAGGAGGATTTTTAAAGGGAAAAACCACAAACCAGGGGAGTGGGAAGGGGGGTGAGGGGTTGTCAAGGATACATAACATAAAAATAGTAGAACATTTCAGAGGAACCCACCCCAGATGATTTAGAGCCATGTGAGAATCACTCTGCACACTCATTCTTCTTAAAAATCTGGTTTTACCATATCACTGTGCCCTACCCTGTCATTACCAACTATTTCAGGTTAACTATTTCTCACTTGTCATAGCCCCACCTAGATGACTTGTATCTTTTTCTGTGGTCAGGAATGTGTCTTCTTGCTTTGGGCCTTTTCCACCCTGAGGCTTGAGGAATGTTAATCTAGCAAGTGTCCTCTGATTCAGGGATAATGCCTTCCACCCGGAATGTGTCCCGAAGCAGTGACAGTAAAAGCCTGAAATCTTACATCCAGTTCCGCGTTCTGGAACCTGCACTCTTTCTGCTCAGGTCTAAGGGCAAAGAAAAAGCCTGCATATTTTTCACAAAGTGGTCTTTATAATTTTTCACTCTACACAACAGTAAACCTCAAAGATGAAAATTACATATGGGGAATAAATGTTACTTTTACAATAGTCTTTGGGCTAAGGGTTATATTGTTTGTCAGGATGGGGAGGTATCCTTGTTCAGCTCACACAGTAAAGCCATCAACCCTGTCATTTGGCTCTACAGAAGTGTCTAATAGCTGATGTTTTGATGTCAGAAGGCAAACTCCATGTGCAGATCAACCTAGAGTTTTTGTACTAAGAGCCATGGAGCTTCTTATCTAAACATGAATCCCAGATTCTTTCATCCTTCCCTCCCCTCTGTCACATTACCCAATGATATAGACCACTGTGTTTCTTTAATCCATAAACATCCCTAAACTCCATCCACATAAAAATGGATTTGAAGCTTGTCTATAGTTTTCCAAGACAGGACCCTCTTCACTAAACTTTCTCTAGCCTAAAATCTAGTGTTTGTTCAGTGTTTCATGTTTGCTGGACACTGGGAATATAACTGATTGGAGAATGATGGCAGGATGATAATGAGGTAAGTTAGAAGCCAGTAAAAGGTAAATGCGTAAGAGTGATAAGCTTTCTTAGCAACATCTGGGAGCTTCCTAGGAAGGTAAATTTCTACTCCTCACTCCAGGACTGCTAACTCAGAAACTGCCTGCTGGAGTCCATCCACCTGCACTTTATTCAGCCGTTCAGCCCACTTATATCCAAGAACCACAGCACTAAGGGAAGCTCTCAGTCATTAGCATGCAGCCAGCTAGTGGCTTTAATTTTAGTAGATATCTGTTATTTATATATCACCAAGAAGAAGGAAGCATAGCAGAAATAATTCAAGTGAAAAAATGTTTTACTATTTTTCTCAAAATAAGTGTGTAATAAATCATTGGTTTAAGATTCATATGTGAAAATAGTCTTTCAATTTTACATAAAATACTACCTCAATAGCTAGATAGATATTATAATCTCCATTGCCTCTTAGACTCAAAGAAATCAATGGAGACCACAGGAGGAAAAGTTTTCAAAACAGGAAACCTGGAGATGATCTTGAATTTTTTGTTAACTTGAAGATACAGGAGGATGTTTCTTCCCCAAATACATGCCCACCAACCACAAGCCAGGTGTCCAAAGTTCTACTAGGGAAGACTTATTTTTATTTTTCACCTGAGATTGTGTAACTACATTTAAATATGCAAATTTGAAAATGTCATCAGTTCAACTCAGCTGTGAATGAATCAACCACAGGTTTTCATCTGAGGTGAAAGATCCTAGAACAGTGTACAGCAGGGCCCCAGTGTGATGGGGAGGAAAACAATGAAGATGAGGAAAGCATTGACTTTAGTCATCTGTAAAACATCCCACTTCTCCATGTGAGATCTGGACTTCTGTCTGGTTCTGGTCCAAATGTAGACAAATCTATAAATGTCCAAACATTGCTGAAGGAAGACCCCAGACTCAGATAGTATGCAAAAACAAAGAGTGTTTATTCTGTAGAAACAACCAGCATGCAAGTGTCTGTGATCCTTTGTTTCTGCCTCACAGTTTTGGGGTAGGATGTGTGTGGAACACAGAGGTACTAGGCTACATTCCATTTTCTCTGTTGGGGTGCCTAACTTGGAGGACTTTGTCAGTCACTCAAGGAAGACAAAATGTGGCCTAAGATAGGGGTCCCAACCTGTGTTTCTCAGATGGTTGGCATGGAGGCTGTGGTTCTCTAACTCCTGGTCATCCTGGGAACTTCCTAAGAGTTAAAAAGTAGGGCAGGGACACTGCAAGCCTGAGATGAGCCTGGGGCAGGGGAACTCTGGTTTATCTCATGATAAGTGCTGAATGAAGAATGCTTTTTCCCACCCTCCCCCACCCACACAGTCCTTGAAGGGGACAGGCCTTGCTCATCTGTGTGGATCTCAGATTATATACCTTTTGTAGGAAAGTATGTTGGGAAGGGAAGTTTATTGGCTAAACCCTCAGGGCCCATCTAGATACCTCATTAGCATGGAGAACGCTGGGCTCTATGCAGCATTACCAGTTGTCATGGTCCTCTTAGTGAGGTGTCATGGTCAGAGGCTCCAGGACAAGAATCTGGTTGGGAGCAGATTCAAATGCCTATCGTTCTAAAGTATAAGAATTGCCAGGGTTTCTTAATCTGCTGGACCTTACCTGTGTCTGTGTGGTTCCACTAGACCCACAGGGGTCAACTATTTTTTGAAATGCTGACCTCAGATAAACACATGCAGGTATTCTTATAGGGAACCAGAAGAACTCTCTAGAAGGATCACAGGTGGTCAGTTGTCTGCATTCTTATGTCATGAACATTTAACCATAAGATGAGATAGGGCAACCCAGCACATATGGCTCATTCTGAGATAAGATATTTTCTCATTTTTGTGATTATTCCCATGTTGGTTTTTTTTTGGAGGGGGTTATGATCTTGTTCTGGATTTTATGGTCTGTCCCTGGAGCTGATGTCTTATGGCCTTGTTTATGGGATTTATAATCTGTTCCTGGAGCTGGTGCTTATGGCCTTCTTTTTAAAATCAAGCCTGGTCCTTAAATGGAGACAAATGGGGTCAATGTTGTCCTTTCACTTCTTTCCATTCTTTCAATTCTCAAATTTTCAGCAGTCAAAAAACTCATAGGTTTAAGCTTTTAAAAATGTGTTAAAGATTATACTTTCATGGATTATTTCTATAATTCATAAAAATACTTGACAGTTGGGCATTAGTGGTACACACCTTTAATCCCAGCACACAAGAGGCAGAGGCAGGAGGATCCCTGTGAGTACCAGGCTAGCCTGGTCTGCAGAGCTAGTTCCAGAACAGCCAAGGCTACACAAAGAAACTCTGTCTCAAAAAAACCAAAACCAAAACCAAAAATAAAGTAAAAAACAAACAAAAAGAAAACACATCATAGTCTTTCAGTATTAAGTATGTGAAGAAAGAAAAATAAACTACATACAAATCATTGTGTTGGTAGGCCAGCATTTTGTCCAACTTCACTAAAACTCATATTGTTGTGACTAATCTAAAGACAATCTAGTGTTCAGAGATGACATTTTTTACTAGCACCCAAACTTTATCCTCTGATGACAGTTTATTTTATTCTAGTAAATGAAAATGGAAATGGTAATGATAGCCAAATTAATAGATATTCAAGGCTTTCAATTCTTTTTTTTTTTCAAGCAAGCTGAACTTTGAGGAGGAAGCAAAAGCTATTTTTAGTAATTCCTTCCACATTGTTTATTTGAGATATTTTATTTTTCTCATATGAAGTATTCTGATCAACTGAAGAGAAAGAATTCCTTGTATTTTATGGAAGAGCCAAGTTGAGTGGTTAATTAATTAATAACTTTGAAAGGGGTTTTAAGCCACTTCCCTACACTCTAATAAAGAATAAGATGTCTCAAGTTTTCTTTTTGTTCTTGGCAGCACAGTCCTGGAGATAAAAACAACTAATCATTTTGGAAAGATAAAATGCCTGGCTTTTGGATGGACCATTTACACTGTATAATCCCCCAATCCCAGGAACTCAGAGCTATTAGTAGAAACTCTTGTGCATATATGCTCTTTAAGTCTTTCCTCTTGTCACTTCTTAAGAAAGGAAAAAGACACAATGAATAATAATGATGTCTTCCTGGACTTACACACCTCAGAAGGAAGAGGTCAGAGATAGCCCAGGCTTCTGGCATCATAGCTTTAGATTTTCCTGTATCTTATCTTTTCTCTTTACAAACAGTATTTTCTGAGTCATACGATATACCTAAAGCTCTTTGCTCAGACAAAAGCACTACTACGTACTTGTCAATCAGGCCCAAATGCTAGGAATTATCCAGTTGGTTTTGTTCCTGGTCACTCATTCTTCAACCTTGATAATTAGCTTATCAAAGTTCTACCTTCCGGACATTTATTTCAAACTTTGCTTTCTGTCTTTTCCACTGATAACTGTTTTGTTTTGTTTTGTTTTGTTTTTCACCACCAACTCCAGTAGGAGCCTCCCTATGGCACCTTGTTTCCTGTGAAAGCCTAAACCATCTTTTTCTTTTTTTTATTGGATATTATATTTACATTTCAGATTTTATCCCCTTACCCCATTTCCCTCCCCCAGGAACCCCCATCCCATCCCCTCTTCTCCTGCTTCTATTAGGTTGTGCCCCCACCTACTCCCCACTCCCACCTCCCACCCTCAAATCCCCCCCCCAACTCGGTGTCTAGCCTTCATGGGACCAAGGATCTCTTCTCCTACTTATGCCTGACAAGGCCATCCTCCCCTACATATACAACTGGAGTCATGGGTCCCTCCCTATGTGCTCCCAGGCTGGTGGTTCAGACCCTGGGGAGTTCTGATTGTAAACCATCTTCTAGTATATGAATCAGACCTTATGTTTACTGTGCTCCAGTCTTCCAGAAATTTCTCATTATAAACAGAATAAACTTCAAATTTTTGTCATGTTCTTTAAGACCCTATGTAATCATCTTTATTGTGCTACACTTGGCTGCTCAGTGCAGACTCTCCAACTCAAAGACACTCATCATCTTCCCCTTGTATCCTTGTACAACAAGCACCTGTCATTCAGGTCTCAGCTTCCACAATGACTCTGTGCATGAGAGCTTTTTGAAATGTGTTCCTTCCCTATCTATTTTCATTTACCTGGTTAAAACACTCTGTAATATTCCACTTTTAATTTTTCATTTGATTACTTATTATGCACAAAAGTGTCTCACTTAAGAAATATCTGTTACAATGTTCAAATATGAAAAGAATGTAAATATTCATCAGTGAACAGATGAATAAAGAAATTGTGATATATATCTCACTAAATATCATATATATACATATATATGTATATGTATATGTATGTATATATATATATATATATATATGCATGCCACTGAATTATATTCAGTCATAAAGGTAATCCTGTCAATTTAATTTAACCTGGACAAATTATGAAAGATAATATGCTATGCAAAATAATCCAGACACTGAAAAAAAGATAGTACATGATTTCAGTCCTAAGCGGAATCTGAAAGAGCTTAAATCACAGAAGCAGAGACAGGTTGCCAGGGCTCATGGTCTAAGAAAAAGAGAGAAAATATTAAATAGATACTGGTCAAAGAACATAGAATTTCAGCTAGGTATTATAGAAGCCACATGGGATCTTAGCAATTGAGAATCTTTGGTGAAAGGACTGAGAACTGGGAGTTCAGGAACAGTCTGGGCCACACAGTGCATCCCTCTCTGAAAACAAAACACCTATGAGAGGCATGTAAAACTTCAGATGCATAAAAGGACAAAGGCAAAGAGTTCGACTGATCAGAGTAGTAACTATAGATAACAATTTTAGCATACCTGAAACTGCTAATAGACTACATGTCCTCCTTAGCCTTAATTATCAGCTTGACACATACTCAGGATATAGATACAGGAAAGTATGACTGAGGAATTGCTTCATATAGTTTACCCCATGGGAATGCTTGTAGAGCATTTGCTTTATTTGTTACTCTACTTAGGAGGGTTCTGTAGTGGGTTCCATCCCTAGGCAGGTGGTGTTAGGATGTATAAAAAAGCTGGCTGAACGTGAACCTAACCATGAACCAGCAAATAACATTCCTCCATAATTTCTACTTCAAGTTCCTGCTCTGACTTGTGAAATTCAATCCAATTAAATATAATTACTCAACTGTAGGCGCAAATCTGTAAACTGAAATAAATACTTCCTTCTTCTAAGTTGTTCTTGGTCATGGTGTTTTATCACAGCCACAGAAATGAAACTAGAAGAGTTCATTTTATGTGAACTCACCTAATCGTAGCATCAATTAGTGAGGCCTTTAATAAATAACTTTAATATAGCCAGTCCACAATGGACATTGTTTTTTTGGTTTTTCGAGACAGGGTTACTCTGTGTAGCCCTGGCTGTCCTGGAACTCACTCTGTAGACCGGGCTGACCTCGAACTCAGAAATCCGCCTGCCTCTGCCTCCCAAGTGCTGGGATTAAAGGTGTGTGCCACCACCGCCTGGTGTAATGAACATATTTTTTAAACACCATATGCTGCTATGCCATAGCAATTGACCTTCATGAGTCTACTTATATTGAGTAGGCAAGGCCTTTGTTACATGACTATACCCATTGAGTACCACCTGAGGAAGCTCTTCCGATGCCTGAAGGTTCTTTTACTTACCCTTGACCCTGGTATTGCTACTCAGACCCCCCTCCCCCAAGGGCATCACTAGAAAACACAATGTTAGGATTCCCTCTGAACAACAAAGCACAAAGCTCAAAACACTGTTTTAAAGATGATGGAGCAGACGTATTTCTTCAGGTAATCCGTAATGGGAGGGGGAGGGGCTAATCTAGGATATCCTAGATCTGTCCTTCACAATATAGCTAATCTGGAAAAGTTACTTTAATCTGTTTCTATACAAGGCATGTATATTTTACAAATAATATCTACTTCACAAAGTTTATTTATGAATGAAATAGTACAGCTAAAATGTTTTGTATTCTGAATACCTGTTGTGTTTAATATTATAAACATGAACCTGCTCATATGGCTAGAACATATAATGAAGAAGTGTTAAATGATTTATGAATTTTATTCACCATGATAACCAATTAATTTATGCTTAATTCAAATGGATACTTTCATCAGAATATTAGGTTTTCTTCGTAAAATTGTTTGCAAGTGATTTCCCAAACACTCTCTGTTCCTCTCTGTGTCAGTCCATGTACAATGATACTTACCTGAGAGTCCCAAGAATGTCCTTAGGTAGAAACAATGCCTCCATTCTAAAAATAACTAGTTAACAATAGCAATGTAAGTTTATGCAGGTCCTCTATTAAATTACATTGGTCTGTTTTTATGCCAGTTCTAGGCTTTAGTATAATCTGAGATCAGATTTGGAGATCCCTCCATCTGTGTTCTTACTCCATAAAATTACTTTGTCTACTCACTATCTTTTATGGTTCCCTAGTTCTTGGATTTTAAAAAGAATAATTGTTTTATTTTTAGGATGTGAGTAGGCATGCAAGTGCAGGTGCCAACACAGGTCAGAAGAGGACACCAGAAACCTCTGAAGCTGGAGTTACAGGTGGTTGTGAGCTGCCTGACATGGGTGTTGGAAACCAAATTCTGGTCCCTTGGAGGAGTAATAAATGCTCTTAACCACTGAGCCATCTATTTCTCTAGCCTCCATGGATTTATTTTTAAAGCCCGTGAAATACGACATCAGAATTTTGATGTGTATTACATTGAATCTGTAGGTTAATTTTGGTGGTACAGCCATTGCAGAGATACTCCAGGCATAACTGTATGGTAATTTTCTAGTGCTTTCTCTCGACTATCATGCCTTCGAGGCTTAAGCTCTGCTGCTCTGCATTTCCAGTTCAAAGTCATTTGCACTTCATCAATTATTAGGTTGCTATTTGATTCAACAGTGTCTTGAGGCTCCTTCTTACTTATTTAAATACTCAGGAATATAAACTATGTGAGCGTGTATGAACTTCCAGCGTAATGAGCAAACCTTTCAACAATTTTTCTCAGATAGACAGGTTTAAGAATTGTACTATAAAGTTTCCTGAAGTGTATAAAAGAAAGAAAAGTTTTTAAATGGGGTGGGGGATGATAGTTACATATCAGGTCCCTGTTGACTTTTCTTGTGAATAAGTATATGTATTAGGATACATCTTTTTTAGCTCCCAATTTAATCAATTTATCCTTGAATTGACTTCTTATAAATCATATAGGTCTACACTATGATGAAACTGTCTTCTCACTGACTGCAGCTCATATGGAGAAGTTTCTGATACTAAAAGGCGAAGTTTAGAATCAAAGTCCTTGGTGCCACTGTGGACTGCTATCCCATGTTTCAGGTGGTTCTTTGAGAATTCGCCCCAAATTCTGGATCTGTATCCCAAATCTAGAGCTTAGGTTTTGAGTTTGATTGCATACATCCAGGAAAAAGAAGGGGAGGCCAGAGTACTACATTTTTTAGAGCCAGTTCTCTACTTCCACCAGAGGATTTGAGACTGAATTTATAACATCAGGTTTGAAAGAAAGTGCCTTTTCCCACTGAGACATTGTAACACCCACTTTTCACACTGGGTAGTTGTACTTCATTGGACTTTTGGTCATAGCAATGAGAAAGGTAACTCAGTACAATTGTACCAGGGGTTATAGCCTATGTATATTTTCCCCAATAACATATATTGTCACATGTATAATTTTCCTAAAGATGGAAGCCATATTACCACCCAAATTGAATAATTATATATCTGTAAGTCATAATAACACTCTGTTAAATAATGTTCATGTCTGCTGTTGCAGAGTTTTAAGTTTTGCTTATTTATTATTTTTTTTGTTTGTTTTTTGTTTTTTTAACACATGGGTTTCTCTGTGTATTCCTGGTTGTCCTGGAATTCCTTCTGTAGACCAGGCTGGCTTCAAACTCTGAGATCTGTGTGCCTCTGCCTCCCGAGTGATGGGCTTACGTACATTTTGCACTACTACTGAGCAGAATTTTAACATGGGTCTTAAACTCTCCTATCTTCTTTATTCAGTTATGCTCTTTTTGAGGTGTTGTGAAAATATTTTTAAAATCTGAAGTCTTGACTTTAGCTGACCTTAAGGTACAGAGTGGTATAGATGGGCCTTTTCTAACAAAAGACACCATTATTTCCACGCAGCTATGTACAAAGATCCTGTCTGATAGCAGAACTAGAGAGGCTACCAGGTAGCCACAGGAGAGGTCTGTTGTTGAAGATCATTTGTTTGGTTACATTAGAGGAAAATGACTCCATTGTAAGAACAAGCTAAGTAGAAAAATTAGAACTGTCTGATCCAAATGACTCGCAATCATTCTTAAGATTGAGAGTCATACTCGGAAGTGTGGGCATGCCTCAATCTAGAGCAAGCAATTTTCCAATAAAAGCAAGTGGTTAAGAAAACAAAGAGGGAAAACTATGTTAGATGACTCCCCTGGAATGTATAATTAAATTCATCTCTTTAAGGTACAAATTTAACACTCTACCACCAGGTGTACCTCAGTCTTGCTGAGGTGTGTTTTGCTTTTCCAAATTTTTTGTCTTCTTACTATGACTGGAGGATTTGAAACCCGGAAGTCCCTGGGGATGACAGGGAAAGTATGTTAACGAGAGTTCCCCATAGGAAAGCAGTACAGAGATGCCTCCACTCTGCCTGGAAAGAATGAATCATGATTCTTCAATTAAAAATTAACCAACTGAGTAAGACCATGCAATACAGAATGGCCAAGAGAAGTTAAACATCTCCCCCAGGGATAAGCCCACAAGTCATACAAATTAAGACATAAATCTATGAATATTTACAAATATCATTTGCAAACTCAAAGTTATTGATGATTCATCCCCATTCCAACATCGAAAGTCCCTAAAGAGCTAAGGTCTTGCAGGGCTTGAACAAAGCTTTTTCTGCCACTAGAGCTACTACTGAAGTGAAACCAGGACTTACAAGGAGTCAGTTAAACACTTTTTTAGAATCAGCAGAGTCGGGCATGTATCAATTTAAAAACAAAAAACAAAAGCATCAATAGCAAAGTATCTGGTTCTCAAAAATGTACCAGTTATCTCTCATGGACTGTTTATTCAGGAACAAACCTGTGTTTTTGAATTACTCAGACACCTCCCAATTTTCATACCCACTTATGAATTGGATCATTCTGATCATTGGCATAGACCCTGGTGAATAAGGTGTTTTTCCAGTATTCTTTGCTTCACTCTCTTATCAGTTCAACAAACAATGAGAGGCTATAATGTGTCAGGCATTGGGCAAAGTCTCTGGGATTTGAAAACAGAATTATGAAATAGCACACATTCTCACAGTGTTTGCTGCCTTGTGTCATAAAAAAAATAGTAAATGTAACACACTATGGTAAGGGATAGGGTAGGAAAATACAAGGAATAGAGTGTTCTTGGCAGGAAGAACTTATCATATAGAGCCCAGAGTTAAGAAGGCAGACTAAGAGGGAAGTAAGGAGGTGTCTGTCTGTGGGTATTTATCTGTCTTTGCTCATGAACACAATGATTGTTGGGGAGAATGGGAAAGATGAGATCAGAGGGGGAAGCAGAGGCTAAATTATACATCCCTGAAGGTAATCTTACTTCAGCAAACTTGCCCAGAGCTATTATCCAAATAATAGCTCTGTTTATACCAAGACAAAGATAAGGGCCCAATACTACTTTAGAATATGTTTTAAAGACAACAAAAGACTTTAAGGGCTTAAAGCTCCCTAACACAGCAGCTTCTATGTAAATTCCAAAAGCTGTTTCACCCTTCTGCTTTTATGAAGCAACCATTCTGCCTGACATCTTTTTAGGAGAGGCTGTTAAAGTCACTAGTGGCTCATAAAGATAGTTGTTGTGTACTTTGGTGTGACACTAGGGTTGACAGGCTTTAAACTCACAGTATCATAAACGTCAGCTGCCATGGTACAAGCACATACTCAGAGTAACAAGGCTTTCTTAGCTTTTTTTTTTTTTTTTAAAATCCTTTTGGAGACAGCATCAGATAGATCCTAGTTCTACGATTTTTTTTTTTTTCCTTGCCCCAGTTTCAGCAAGCTCATAGAGTTTAGGGTATAGATATTCTGGTATAGATCTGATTTGTCAGGATTTGTTGCTGGTATTTTAGGGCAGGAGTGATGCCAATGTCTGGTCTAATAAAAGTCAATCACAAGTGGACTGAGGTTGGTAATTGAGTAGACTCACTCTGAGAACTGCATACACATTCATATGCAGTACAATAGGTCCAGTTGAAAAGGAAACTGCATTTCCCCAAATTCCAAAAGGAAGAAGGGACAAATGGCTATCTGTAGTGTCTATTAGCATACCAAAGTGTATGCTGGCTCCCCCAGTATCACAAGTACATGTTACAAATTTCAGAATCCATATTAGCATCCTAGCCTTTCTCACCTCCCCACTTACCCTAAACTTCCCCAGCTCAGTTTTCCTTATTCTTAGTTATTCATTCTACTTACTTCCCTACCGTTGTGGCTGTACTCTCTAGGGTGGTTTGAATATGCTTGGCCCAGGGAGTGGTACTATTAGGAGGCGTGGCCTTGTTGGAGGAAGTGTGCCACTGTGGGAGTGGGCATTGAAAGACCCTCCTCCTAGCTGCGTGGAAACAAGTCTTCTCCTGTTTGCCTTCTGAACGTGATATAAAACTCTCAGCTCTTTCAGTGTCATGCCTTCCTGGAACCTGCCATGTTCCTGCCTTGATGATGATGGACAGAACAAGGAAGCCAGCCCCAATGAAGTGTTATCCTTTATAACTGTTGCCCTGGTCGTGGTGTCTCTTTATAGCAGTAAAACTCTAACTAAGGCAGTCTCTTTGTCTACCTCCTTTCCCTCTCTTGAAAAACCCTACACTCTCCCTCTCTCTATGCCCCTCCCCTTGCTTTGTTCCTACTTCTCTCCTGGTCAGGTTCAGTCTGCCTGACAGGTTCAGTCTATTACTTTCTCTCTCTGCTCTGGACTCTTTCCAGATCCCTCTAGCTGTTCTCACTTTCACATCTGCAATACCCCTCCCTCCAACCATACCCCAGGAACAGTCATGTTATCAGTTTATACATAATAGCTTCTTTGTCAATGACAAATGCTAAGCATGACAAGAGTCCCATAATATTACATCCATTATTGATGCCATAGCCATATTGATCTGTGCAAATATATTTTATGATGCTTCCACTTCAGATACATTGTTCAGTGATTAATTTCTCAGGATATGTGGAATGACAGATGACTAGCTTTAACTTGCACCTGAGTGCAACTTCATACTTCGCCATTTTGTTTTCTGTTCTGTACACAGAGACCATTTGTATAGATTGTATCACAGGCTGTGCTGTCTGATTTCCAGTGAGGCTGAACAGTGGAAGACACCAGCCAAGGGAGCAGGGGGAGGTGGCAGTGAGACTAGAACATTAGTTTATTTCTTTGGCTCTATTTCTACTAAAGGCTCAACTCTTGAATGTCTGTCTCTGTTTCTGTGTCTCTCTGTCTCTGTCTTTTTCTCACTGTCTCTGTCTCTGTATCTCTGTTTCTGACTTTGTCTGCCACTTTGTCTCTGTTTCTGTCTCTCTCTGTCTCAGTCTCTCTCTCTCTCTCTCTCTCTCTCTCTCTCTCTCTCTCTCTCTCTTAAAACTTCAGATACACTGTTGCTGGCTTTATCGTACTTCATCTTTTTATTTTACTGGTTCTCTTTGTCCTTGCCTTCCCTGCCTACATCTTTATAATTTTTCCTTCACTAACTACATTTCTTGATGTTAGTGAGCCTTTCCATTGTTTGATTTCTAAGTTCTGATTTATACATTCCAAAGCATACTTCTTTCTTCTTACATTAGCAATGGGAAGAGCATGGCTTGCCACTGTATCTAAAATAACAACTGCTATTAGGAAATTACAGTTCACTAAATATGTCCACATATATTATCTTATTTTTATCACTATACACAGCTACAGTAAACTCAGCTCTTACCTGCTCTACTGAAACAATAGTTATATAAAATGAATATAGTTGGTTTTTTTAATTGCTAAATTCAAATACAAGTCACATTCTTAGGAAATCAAAAATCTCACATTGAGTACTATTTTAAACTTAAAAGACTTAGTGTCTCATTACATAAATTATACCTGCTTCTTTCATCTGGGCTTAGATTGTCTGAATTAGGTGGTACTCATTTTTAAGCTATTAGGTCTATTGGCAAATTATCATGGAAAGCAGAAACAGAGATCAAAAATTAATTATGAGTAGGTAGTCCTCTAAGACTATCTTTTATAGAAGTAATTGACTCAACGAATAATAGAAATCTGCCATACCACTTGTACATATACCATCATACAGACAAATCAATCACCATAGAAATTGCCTACCCTATTTCTTACCACTTGTAAGGGGAAGGAACAAGGAAAAAAAATGAAGGGATACTTGTCCTAGAGGGACGAAGAACTGCCTCTGGATAGAGAGGAACAGACGTGACCTATAGGCAAATGATGGTTTATAAAGGTAAAAAGGGAAACTCACTGTTAGGAGGAGTGGTTTGTTTTTATTGGACATGTTAATTTGGTGACTGAGTGGGGGAATGGGGTGGAGAGGGTGGGTGTGGGTGGGGTGGGTGGGTGTTGGACTTTAATACTTTGACCTTGGTATTCACCTCCGGGAGGAGGAAGTGGCCAAATAAGAGAATAGACCTTGGTGGCTAGCTTTATGAATGCTATCTGACAGTATGGCAAGGAGAAGGAATGGAGGAAGGGCAATGCCTGCCAGAGCCATGTTGGCCGTGCTCTAGCTTGCTAGAGCCCTTCAAGTTGACGACCAGTTTAATGGCATACTCAATTACCTGATGAGTGTTGTATAAAGTAAAATTGAAACCTCTTCACCAGCCAGTTTCTGGACTTACAGTAAGAATTTTGTCACTCAGGAACCAAAAGGAAAATTCCTGTGGTAAAAAGAAGAGAGTTGATAGTCTTCTTACTAAATTAAGAGAAGGTAGACCTTCAGGAAAGTTAGGATTCAGACTTACTGCATGAAACTAGGTTACCTTCATTAAAATAGAGGAAATAAGAGCCTACTTAATTAAATTTTAAAAAAATAGTGATTATATGAAAAAATTTCAACAAATTTTATGTTTGTGTACATCAAACATAACAGAGCTAGCCCATGCTGCACACAATAATAATTATATGCCTTTAAGAGAGGGGCAATCATCACAAAAGACATGCTCTGTTTGAAAATAATTTATTCTGTGCCGGCAGATATATCAGCATCAGGTAGACTCTCAGCTTGCCTCTGAAATGCTAGCATCAAATTCAGTGACCTCATCTGATTCAAGACACAGTGTTTCTAACAAAGCTCTGTTTGCGATGAAGCTTCTGAATTAGAATATGATTTCTGCTGAAGTTCTAGAAAAAAAATAGTTTGAGCATAGGAAAAGGAAGTGAAGGAGCTTGGGAGAAAGCTTCGTTGCCCAAGAACCTGCCTTGTAGGCATGAGAACCTGGGCTTGCTGCCTAGAATCTATGTAAGAAAAAAGCCAAGCATAGTAGTGTGTACATGTAATCTCAGTTCTGGGGATGTGGAGACAGATGGATTCCTAGGACTTGTTGGCCAGCCAATTTCCATGGGTCTTGCCTTAAGAGTGATATCTTAGCTTACCTTTCATTCTCTACACAGAGAGCCATGTGTGCACATGTGCACATATACACAAATGCACATCTGCATATACAAATGCACATGCATACATACATACATACATACATACATACATACATACATACATACACAAAAGAAAAAGAAGTATAAGACATTATTCATGTATCTGTATAAAGGAACATTTGACTTATGGATAGGGAAGTAACTAGAAATTGGTTACATTAAAAGCTGCAGATTGAGAAGGAAGGGAATTTGCACCAAACTAAGAGTGAGTGGGCAGAAGAGATAGATATAAAGATAGAGAATTTAATCCATAAAAAAAATGAAAAGAAAAAGTTGGTGCAAATTAGGAAGGCAGTTGCTATGTGAATCGATAGTTGCTATTTATAGAATTCTGTAACAGCTGGTCTGGAAGATTTCTAGTCTTATTAATTTATCACTGTAAAATGTGATCCCAGATATCCAGCTACCCATGGCTTATCCTAATGATTCAGGAAGTTTCCTAATGAAAGAGAAAGAGCCCACTTTGTGATTATTTTATATGCCTAGGAATGATCAACTAATGTATTAGCTAAAGGACTCTCTGACCCTAACTATCCCATCAGTCTCTAATTCAACCAATGAAAAAAAGAAAGTTAAGATCAAAGAAAGTGATTTTTCATGTGTAGATGAGCTATGTGTGTTTGAGGGCAAAAAGGATGAAATCAATAAAGATGAGAAATTGATCATGTTAAAAAGACAAAGTAGGGGGAGAGGGAAAAATATCTCCAAGAAAGAAAACCAAAGATAGTACATGGCCTTCCAGAGCCCAGTTTCCACTGCCCTGGGAGATGGTCTCCATGACCCCTTCTCTCATCTCATCCTTCAGCATGGCAATTATTCCTTTCCTTTTGTTCCCACCTCATGTATATCTCTTGTATCCAGTCAGATTATGAAGTGGAACATAAATATCAGCAGGGTTAACTTTTGTAAGGTTGTATTGTTGAAATCCTGGCCTTAAGCTGAAAGGAAAGTGAATGAGTGTTTCACATGTACCTCATTTTCTGTGTAGTTCCATAAGTCATATTTTCTCATTTGACAGAAAACCAGAAAGAGCTCACTCATTGATAAAACCTGAATATAATTGATCTCACAGACATGGACAGTAGAGACTTCACAACTAGATACCAGGGAGACTTCTCTGGAGGACCAAAGGTGGAACAATAGGCACAAGTAGATAAAAAGAGGAAAATGTAGTATGCTTCCATAGTATGTATAATGAAAATGTTCTATGTCCCAAATGCTAGAAGAAATGATTCTAAATATTTTCCCTCAAAGAAGTATAAGAGTTTAAAGCAGTACATATATTTACCCTGATTTGAACAACACATAATATATACATATATCAAAACATTACATGGCACCCCATCAGTATGCATGTTTATGTAACTTAAAGATAAATGAATAAAATCTAAAATTACACTTTTAAAAACTTCACCCAATTTATTCTCAGAAAAGGATTTTTTTTTAATTCTAGAGGTGAGTAATTAGCTCATGAAAAGAGGCATCTTGATGTCATCATAGTTAAAACATGCACTTCCAAGTCACACAGCCAGGAAAAAAAAAACCCCACTATTTATTGGCTGTTGTCAACTTCCTTGCTTATTAAATGGCCCCAGTACTTTTTCTCTACAAGGAAGTTTTAAGTGTTTGAACAGTATAGAGTTTAAGCCTAGCAGCAAGCACAACATTAACAGTCTGCCAATGAAAGACTGCCATTAGCTGCATCCTGAACTACGAACAGATAGATTAAGCTCAGAAAACATTATGTCAGACAGTTATACATCCGTGGTGACAGTCTATATCAGTAAAGTTACCGTTGACATTATCCTTGTCCTCACCTAGAATCTTTAAAGAACATTTTATTGTTTTTAGTTATACGTGTGGTTCTGTGTTTGAGTATATGCACATGAGGGTAGGAGTTCAAAGACATAAGACATGTCATATCCTTTAGAGCTAGAGTTTGCGGGAGTTATTACTACCTGATATGGATTCTAGAAACAGAAATTAAGTCACCTTCAAGAATAGTATGTGTTCCTAACCATGGATCCATTTGTCTAACCACTAGAATTTTTAAAAATATGATTAAAGATATGGAGTCAAACTCAATCTCCTGCCAACATACAGAGTTAATTATTGATGTCATACTATTGTCCCCAAGATGGAGCAGTTGAAAAATCAAAGGATGCATGTATTGACTTGACAGTTCAGAAGATAAATAAAGATATCCATTTTAATTTAACTTCCCAAGCACCCAAGCTGTCACTCAAGATTATTGTTATGCCAATGATGTGGCATAAAATATTGTTGTAATTCCTGACATTAGATCCATGGTGGAGCATTGTTTTAGAGTGACAGCCCAGTGGAAAATTCCCAGTTCTTTCCCTTGCAGTCTGGGCTGGCAAGGTTTAATTAAAACAGCCAAACTGAAAGCTGCCTGAGAAGAGTTTATAATGAAATTGCTGGCTGGCCTTTAGTGATAATGGTGTTACAGACCATTGCTTATTGTCACATGAGCTTACTGGGTATAAAATGATTGGCCATTCGGTAAAAGAAGCCAAGACTTTTTATTGCTGTCATTTTTGCTGCTTTTACTGGCAACAAAAGTAGGAGATTTAAAGTTTCAGTTGTCCTCATAAATATACCTAATCATGGAAAAGCAACGGAACGATGCCACATTAAAGGCCATGCATTTGAAAATATATTGGAAGCTAAAAGCAGTGTCTTAAGGACTTCAAATCCTATTCCAATCACTAAGAGAAAAATAGTGTGGGCTGGACTCAGGTAGGTCATTTTGGAGCCCCTACTCCCTGATTCTTTCAGAGCAAGAATGAGGCTAGTCATGGCTCAGTTCTGTTGGCTAGTAATGATCTAGCCTTCTTGTTTTCCTAGTCATTTGTTCTCTGGGGAGCATTCTAAAACTTTATGGCTGGGAAGCCTATCTGAGATAGGCTACTCTTCTCACATCACAGATACTAGCTCTCAACCTTGATGAGGTAATATATGCTCTCCTTGTCCTTTCCATCATTCCCCCCTTTTAAGTCATTTGAGACTTCAATCTATTTTTTTCCAGTAAGCCCAAATCTCCCCTCTTTCTTACTTTTTAGAGAAGCTATGTAGACATCAACCAAATAATTTAACTGGCTCCAGCTTCATTTCTCTAGTCATGACTCCAGTTTCTTACCATGGCTTTGCAACTTAGTTCATGTATTATGAATCTACAGAGCATGTATATGCAGGCTCAGATTTAGACGGAATGTGATAGTAAGTCACTAGGCAGTTTTCATTGAATTATTGTAGGCAGATTTAGTATAACTCCACTGGAAATGTATCTTATTTTTAAACAAGAAGAAAGCCACGCATTATAGAAGGTAAGACACCTTCTGCAAGTGGTGTTGGGGAAATCGGATAGCTATAGAAGAAAACAAACTAGATTCTGATTGCGCTCACAGGTAGAAATGAACTCAAATGGATCAAAAGCTTAAATGTAAGAACCCACAAAATGAAACTGCTCAGAGAAAATGAAGGAGAAAGCTGTAGGCCATGGAGCACATATGAATAGATCCTTAAAACAACACAGGAAATATAAAGAAACCTGATGAGGCAGATGAGGCAGTTGACAACAAAGTCACCTCTACACAGCAAAAGCCATGGCCAGCAGGGCTGGCAAGATGATTTAGTGGGCAAAAAGTCTTCTCACCAAGCCTGATGACATGAGTTCTATTTCTGAGATTCATGTGATAGAAGGGGGGAGCTGGTTCATGCAATCTGTATACTGACCTCTATATGTGCGTGACACATACATGCATAAATAAATAAACTAAATTTAAAAATTAACAAAAACAAAAAATGAAATGAAATTGATCAACAAACTAAAGTGACAACCTACAGAATGAGAGAAAATATTCACAAATCAGTCATTAAATAGCCAATTACGTAAAAATGTAAAACATTGTCAATAGGGAAATGAAAAATCTCTTTCTCTCCATCTCTTTTAATCCACTCATTTATCTGTCCCAAGATGGTTTGAACTTGTAATTCTCCTGATTCAAGCATCCTCAGTGCTGGCCTTATAGGGGTGAGCCACCATACTCAGTCAGAAAAGCTGGGCTATTCTTATGTCTTGTGTATGGGGATAAAAAGTAGCAGAGTAATTATGCAGAACAGTAGAGTGATTCTTCAAAGCATTGAAAATTGAGATATAATATGATGAAAACCAATACTTGAAATACATTCCAAAGAAATATGACCAAAACGGTAGAAAGCTATCTGAAGTCACGTTGTACTGCAGTAGCAAAGATACAGAACATGCAGTACTCATATACACAACAGAATGTCAGTAAGAAATCAAATAAAATATAATTCTATAAGTTACAGCAACATCCTTGATGGTTCTTTTGTTTGTTTGTTTGTTTGTTTGTTTGTTTGTTGTCTGTCAACTTGACACAAGCAAGATCAAGTCATTTGGGAAGAGGGAACCTCACCTAAGAAAGTATCTTCAGATTGGCCTACAGACAAGTATGTGTGTGTAGGGGGGGGATTCTTTTGATTAATGGTAGATGTGGGAAGACAAACCCCACTGAGGACAGTTCTACCCTTGTGGTCATGGGTGGCATAAGGAAGTAAACTAAGAAAACCATAGGGAACAAGCCAATAATCAGCATTCCTTCATGGTCTCTGCATCAGCTCCTGCCACCAGTTCCTCTCCTGATTCCCTTCATTGATACACTTTGATTGTTATCTATAAGCCAAAAAAAATTCCACTCTTCTGCAAGTTGCTTTTTTGCCATAATGTTTTATGTCAAGCTAAGAAGGATGGATAGTATTAGAAGGTAGTACGTCAAACAAAAGAATCAGGAATATAAACTCAAACAACCACATGGTGTTACATTCATGCAAAAGATAATAGTTGATTTGAAAAATAATATACAGTAGAATAAGTTACCAGAACCTAGGAGAGTGCTGGGGAGGGCTTTAGAGATGACTGAAAAGTATAGGGGTACATTTGGATAGGAAGAACAACTGCCACCCTGAACTCCATATGATGTGTATTTATTATATGTCAATCAAAAACTAAAATATTTTGGGAAAAGAAATGTCTGAGAATTAGCTCTCCTATTACCCAGATTGAACATCCAGGAATGTTCAATCTGTCTGTTTGTTTTCTCTGCAGCAGGGTCTCCTATGAATATATTACTATTTTTCTTCTTTTGAAAATGTTATTAGGGCAATGAGAATTTTTGGTAATGATATACTATAGGCCTGTTAAGAATATATACTTTAATTATTTCTTTTATTGTTTGAGATTTTAATATAATTACATTATTGCTTTTCCATTTCCACCCTTCAAACCCTCCCATAAACGTCTCTATCTCTCTTTCAAATTCATGGCCTTTTCTCCCCTTAATTGTTGTTGTACACATACATACAAACACAAACATACACACATATTTCTACATAGATACAAAAAATACAACCAGCTTAGTAAGTATGATACTGCTTGTATCTATGTTTTTAGGAAGTCTATCTTGTCTTGGAAACTTATGTACAGGTACCAAAATGTTTACCAAATACCTCATGATAGGCACTCAGCTATTTAAGCTGTAAAGGCAGAACAAGCTTTGACAGTGGATACTAACTGCATATAAGTATTTAACTGTTAGTAAAACCATTGCTTAGTTCTATCACCAAGCTTGATTCTAATTTGACTTTTTCTCATAGTATAAACACATTCTAGAGGTAACTATAGAAGTACACTCAACTACATTTGAACTCAATAATGGTTGTTAATTATGAAAACATGAGCAAGTATGTTAGCCTCTCAAGACTCAGATTCCTAACTTATGAAATGTTATGGATAAAAGAGTATTTATTGCATGGAGCTTTTGAGTGGAAGTCAAGAGTTGATTCATTGGACATACAACTAATAAAGCTTATATCATTACAATTTTGCACTAGGACAGACCATGATAAACTAGGATGCAGGTGACAAACACGGAAAAACAGAAGCTTCTACTTTGTCTGTATGAACCAATTGTTCTAGTACAGTGCTTGGCTCAGAGTGTGTGCTCAATAAGTATATAGTCAATAGATGACTCATAAGTGCATCCAAACATAGAAAGATCACAGAACTTTTTATTCACAAAGTTTTGTATTTGTTCACTTAACATTTACTAAAGGACTAATGTTTGCATTTGCTAGATTATATTTCTAATAATGAAATTTATATAAGTGAAGAATATGGGAATGTGGATGCTACCAACATTGGGACATGTGACAAGTCATACATTCTTCCAGCATCTATTAATTCTGTGAGTAATGAGTTTTTCATAAATATACATATGGACACTGGCTGCAGAGTTTATACCCCAATAGCCAGAGAAAAACAGGTAAGAATTTCTTTACTGTCTAAAACCTCAATATATTTAGCACTAATCCTTCATCCATGTAAACTTGCAAGCAATTATCTCCATTTTCAAAAGATTATGTGGCTGTAAAATTAGATCTGTGTGCTGTGATTTGCTTTTTTGCTTGCTATATCTGTATCTATCTGTAGATACCCAACTGATGCTTTTGGTGTTTACACATCCGATACAGTTGGGTCATCAAGTGCACTCCTGCCAGAAAGCCTCTAATTCTATATGCCAACCTAGCTTAAATGCACAATTTAGCTCTGTTGCTTAACCCACAAGCCAATGACCCCATAAACGTGTTTCTCCAAATTGCCAACACTTTTAAATATACCAAAAAGAGGTCAGAAATTTCTTATATTTTGTTCTCGCATTGTACAAAATATTTGTTATACATTCACAATGAACCAGGTGATTTAGACACATTTTCATCTGTTTATTCCAAATGTCATTTGGATCCCAAATGTTATATAATTTTAATTAATTTCTATATTTTTAAAAACATCATAAAACTGAAATCTCTGTTTATCTATGTGTTTGTTTGTAAGACGGGGTCTTGTGTAGTGCAGACTGGCCTCAAACTTTCTAGTAGTCAAGGATAATCCTCCACTCCTCACCTTCTGTCCTTCATCTCTCAAGTCCTTGGATTACAGGTACATAGCACCAAACTCGCCTCACACCTTTGGTTTGCTAAATGACCATCTGATCATTTCACCTGAAACGATCAAGAGCCAAAGCAAACTGCTAATTTCAGTAACTCAAACCTGTGTAGCTACATCAAAATGGCCTTTTACAACAAAATCGCCATTTTCATAATGGTTATGGACTGAAAGGAATAAAGAATCGATAGAGCAATGTATAAAATTAGAATAATTGATTTAAAAGTATCTTTATTGATTCTTTGAGAATATCCTACATGTATGCTGACATTTACCCACTTTCTTCAAACTGTCTCATATCCACCTCCCCTTCCCTAAATACCTTCTTTTGGTCTTCATTATTTTTAAACTTTAGAGCCAATTTGTGCTGCCCCTATACTTGGGTGTGTGGCCATCCACTGAAATATGATTGATCCTCCATGGATTTTTTTTCTGCCTTGAATTTGTATGAGTATTGTGCTTCTTGTCATTACCACTGTAAGTTCATATGTGCAACTGCCCTAGTGTGTCTAGAAAGTACTGTTTTATTTAGTGCCTCTGTCTGTTACAATCTTTCTACCCCTTTATCATCACAATGATCCCTGAACCTTGGAGGTAGTACGTGTAATATAGATATTCCATTTCTGGCTGAGAACCCCTGCAGTTTCTCATTCTCTGAAGCTTGGCAGTTATGGGGTCTCTGCACTAACTGCCTCGCACTGCAAAAAGAATCATCGCCAAAGAAGTTTGAGAGATTCACTAATCTATGGGTATAATGACAACTGCTTAGGTTTAATACTGTTTCCATTAAAACCAAGAATGAGAGAAAAGGTGTCTACTCTTGTTTACTCTGTGTAATATAGTGACTGAAATCATAGTTATAATGCAATTTTGTTTTGTTTTATTTTGTTTTTCAAGACAGGGTTTTTCTATGTAGTGCTGGCTGTCGTGGAACTCACTTAGAAGATCAGGTCATCTTGAATGCAGAGATCCATCTGTCTCTGACTCCTGAGTACTGAGATTCAGGGCAATGTCTTGCTCAGGCAGGCCTCAAACTCATGGTCCTCCTGCCTCTGCCTCTTTCAGAATCCTGCCAGCACGTCTCACCAGAACCATACGCTATAATGCATTTAATGTAACACATATATCCTGACTAGATGAAGGGGGATTTTTGACTCTATATATTGTTAATATAGTCATACAGTTGGATGGCTAGGATGTGGAACCAGGCTTTTCTTTTCTTTGTTTCAAATACACAAAAATAAATATAAAAAAAAGATTAAAAATTTCTAAGTTATTTAAAACATAAACACACTCAATTTGTATTAATATTTTTATTTATATTATTCAAATATTATAAACATGATTTTCAAAATTCTTGAAGAAATAATCTATCTACTGTCATGTTTATATGATTAATATTCAGAGCAAATGTGTTTTCAAAGGCAAAGATTAACCCTTTCTACAGATCAGAATTATCCATAATTCTAAACATGCCAGTTAATAGGGTGTTTGCCTGCTCTGAACCTCACTGTCAAAACCATTAACATACATTCCATGTAGGCCATGGAGATGTTTTATGGTGCAATGATGAGTATCCACAGGGACCGCACGCCCTTGTCTGTTTGCCATGGCTCTGTTTATTTACTCACTGATTTATGAAGTACGATGTGTTGCAAAGGCTTTCTTGGTAATTATAGGAAATTGCTAAGGTTCTGGGCATACTATTTCTCATTACAGTATAACAAGAGTTCCCAGAGAATTCAATTATGTAAACTAAAGATTAAGGATCGTGTCCAAGTATGAAAAAACTCATTAACCGATGTAAATTTCAATTAATTCAGAAAAAAAGAATCTCATCAAACATTTGATTGATTATGTAGACTAGCGATTAGTAATCTTATAATGAAAATTATCGATTCTTTCTCCAGCAAATCAGGGCCAGGTAAGGATCTCCCAATTGAGAAAACAAAGCATACAATAAGTGACTTTTTGTTTACCAATAAGTTGGTGAGCAGCAATAGTCCAGGCCCAACCATCAGTACCTTCTGTTTCTGAGCTGTAAATCTTCCATCACTATATTGAGTTCTGCCTATCCCCAAGTTGAGATTGGCGCTGAGTAAGGCTTAGGCTCCACATATTGTTCTTCTTTTCATGGGCAGCCTCCACAGTTCCAACATTAACAATATAAGGCTCCAAAACCTGTTCCCAGTGTCTCACAGCCTTCTTGAACCTTACCACGTTCCCCTTAGAAGACTAAAGCGTTCCTAGAACCTGCAGTTTCCCATCCCTTCTGCTCATTGCATCCTTGAATATGGAGCGGTATTTGCTTCTTCCTTCCCAAATATTCCTTCTATGTTCTCTATAATTCTTGAAGTCCCATTGTGTATTTAACACCCCTGAACATTTTTTTTTATTTTTACTAGAAAGGAAGCCAAGCTATTTCTCACACATTTCTTCTCCTGCAATCTTTTAAAAAGAAAAACAAAACAACAAAAACAAACAAACAAACAAACAAAAAGAATCCCTTTCTATACCCCATTTACACAAAAATTGGAAAGTGAAATATCCTTCATACTTTCCTTTATGGTCTCAAATCATTGGCCCTTCCTTTCTGCAGCTCTGGATGCCATTTTGACTCCCATCTTTTATGCCTCTGAGTTCATCTATTCTATTAGGAACTTCATCCACGGACACAATTTTCCACCTTGATCTACTCTCCATGGCTGATGTTACCATTTTCTATCTTTACTTCCCTTTTTTTCAACCTTAAACACTATGCTCAGTTACTGATATCTGGTCCTTGATGCCCTCCCCTTCTGTATACTATACCTAAAAGTCTCTGGTTAAATTTGAATATCTCTGTGTTTAGATTAGGCAGGAAAATTAATGTATACCCAGGAGTATAAATATCAGGTGGGCAAACAATAATTACAGGAATATCGAATAAGTTTCTTTTATAAACTTGCTTTGTCCCACTATTAAATATTTCATAGCCCACCCCTTCTTCCATAGCCCTCCTTTTCTTCCTTCCTATTTTTCTCAAAAGTGATAACCTTGAGTCATTCTTTCTGAGGACAGAGGAACCATTTGATTCAAAGTCCCCCACTTGTCACCTCTATAAGTTAGTTTCTCCATGTCAATACCTGCCTCTCCGTGTCTAGTCCTGTTACAATAAATGTGTTTTGTGCTCAGAACCTATTCTGCCCTTATCTTAGGGATCCAACTCATTACTGCTGAGTTCCTAACATATTAAGACATGTAAAAGTATTAGCAGGCTCATCATTTCTAAGGGCCTAAAGGAGTCATTATTTTGTTTAAACTCAAATCTATACTTCTCTAAAGTATCAAATTTGAATACTACTTTTATTTACCCCCTAGACATAAGCATGTGGTGAGCACCCAAGGCATGTGGTGAGCCTAGAATTTACTAATTTATAAGTTTTTAAAAGCAAGGGTTATTCATTTTGAATAGGAATCAATAAACAAATCCGGTGTCTTCCATGACCCAAGAGCCAAGACATTAATCTTATCTTCTATGCCATAGAGAATGATGTACAATGTCCATGCTTTTGGTTTCCAGTAAGTGAATATATCAAACAGGTATCAAACAAAGTAAAAGAGCAACTAAAAAGTATCAGATATATAGAAGCAGCAGGTTGATAGCAAAGCATCAATTCAGGTACTTCCAAGATCCATCAGGCATGACTGGAAAAGCCCAACTAGGAGATCAAACAAAAATAACATCATTATATATTATTGACAACACTCAGCATGAAGCCATCATGCTGGAGTTTTTGATTAAGATATTCTCTAATACAGAAGCATTCTCTTTATGAGTAAGCTTATAACTTCTGATCATTTCAGCAGGTGCTTTTATTCCATGTGATAAACAATGGTAACCTCTGGTTGAACATAGTTTACCTTCTGGCGGTTCTCTGGTCAAGGATGCAACAATTTAAACTTGTCCTGTTTTCTGTTCTCCTCTTTCTTTGTCACAGATGTAGGGAATATCATTCCTCAGGGAAGAATTTCAGAGGATACTTGAACTAAACATTCTGGCATCTGAGATAAGGGATCTCTTGTTCTCAGAGACAGCTTTCAACAAGCACAAATAGCACATGGCCATTTACCAACATAATTTGAATTATACCTCCTTTGAACATAAACGGAATCCAATAATACTCTATTCTATATTCAAGTTGTTATATGTGTATTCCTCAAAATTCCTATTTTTAAACCAAAACTTCAAGATGATAGTATTAAAAGGAAATACTTAGATGTTAAGGGTGAGACCCTCCTGAATGAACTATGAGAATAAAACTTTTATTAATTATAAGACAGTTTATGATATGTTGTTACATCTGTCTGGATAGATAAAGACATAGATATAATATTTTAATTCACTTTCTAATTTTTCTAGTACTTATTAGAATCAGAAGTTTAAGAGTCGATGAGGATATTAGAGATTCTTTGTTCAACATCATTTTATAGGCTCAGCGAAGCAGAAAGATTAGGTCAAAATTTCAGGTTAAATACTGTGATCAGTGTTAGACTCATGGTCTCTAAGACAGATGTTGTTTCTTATTATGAGCTTCTTGCAAAACAGAGCAGACCTCATACCCTGCCTTTATGACCTCATACCCTGCCTTCTATTCCACATGGGTATCTCCAAGTTTTCTATCACTCAAGAATGTCTCTTTGTTTCACAAAGGCACTCCTCTGTCATCTGGTAGCTGAACTACATAGATTTTAAGTTAAACATCACATAACTTTATGTGAATGTTTAAAACTTAGAGAAACATGTTTAAATGGATGGCATATCAAACTTTACATGAGCATCAAATCGTTAAATTTTAAATATCTAGTGAGTGTGATTTTAGTGTTCTTCAGCAAAAACATTGTCAAAAACTCTAAGAATGAGAGCATCATAAAAATGCTAAATATAACACTATGAACACTCTGCGGTCTACCCATGACAAACACTATGGGAGGGAGGCTGCATTTGCAAGATGCTTTTTCTTTCTTTTTTTGAATGATGCATTTTTCTCTTTTAGTCTGCTGAACTATTCACTATTGATCTAATGAGTTTTTAATTACATCAAAGAGTAATAGGGCTTTGTTGTTTATGCTGATGATATTTTCAGTGATAATTTTAAGTGATTTGCATATTTATGAGGAGGTTTTGTTTTGAGGTTTTGAGACAGAATCTCTGTGTTCAGGCTGGCCTCAAGCTCACAGCAATCCTCCTACCTCCGCTTCCTGTGTGCAAAGACTGCAAATATGTATCGCTCTTCTTCACTTCTGTTCAGTTTTGACGAATGTATAGTATTGTGATATGATAGGAAAATTCAACAATGTTGGCCACAGTGCTTTTGGTGATGGTGGGAAAGGCATGTATGTGACTACTCTGATTTGGTAGCCACTGACCACATTGGCTACTGAGTGCTTGAAAGGTGACTTCTGGATTAAGAAACTAAATAAGTAACTTTATTTAAGTTTATAACTACAACTTTAATGATTGAAAACCTAATTTAAACGGGTGTGAGGAGTGGACTTTGTACATTTCCTCACCACAGCAAGTGGATGTTACCGTCACCATCCAGCACTGCTCTGGCCCCCTCTGCTGCCACCAACCTGGTTTCCACCCTGGCAAAAAGAAATGGCACAGGATGCAGGCAGACTCATCAGTAGGCAGATTCCAACTGAGAGGATGTGCAATTGCTTCCACAATTACACATTTAACTTGGATGAATTTTAATGTATTCAATTTCATGCTTTTTATCCTTCCTTGTAAGTTCTTACTTGTCGGAGACCACAAAGGTCTTTTAAGTCATAGGTTAAGCTCTCAAATTTGGCCCTACTAGAATAAAATCTCTGTATAAGGACATCTAATACCTTTACCAGTTATAGTTAAAAGACTCTTTTTATCCTTTATTGGAATAAATTAGTATGCTTGCCCCAAATAATTTTGCTTGAAACACAAAGCAGTTTGTGAACTCTGTATTTTATATCTGTACTCACACCAAATAAGCTTTCTTATTTTTAAATCAGTTGCTATTAGCCATTTAAGTTGCTCTTTAGTTTTGTTTTAACAAGATACAAGTAGTTTCAGTTCAATTTTAGAATTAACTTGTCAATTTCTATTAGAGAAAAATCACACTGGAGTATTTGAAAAAAAAATTTAAACTCTATAAACCAGTTTGAGGTTAGTGGATATTTTAATTATACTGTACCACAGATCCATGATAATTTCTACTAATTTTGATTATATAAATTTTTCTCAGTACTGTTTTAAATTTTTTCTCAGCCTCAGTTGCTATTCTGTATATTTACCCCATGAAGAGTTTAGAGGTAAAACTCTTCTGTCTTTCATTTGCTTCCTAGTATTTCACATATTTTGTCACTGTCAGAAATGGACCCAGTGGAGTTTTGTATGTTAGGCAAGCATTCTGCCACTGGAAGATGCCCTTTGTCCTTTCAGTATCTTAATGTAGTGTTTAAATTAGTATTTGAAATTTATTTGACAATATACTGGAAGTATATACCTAAAATTTGTAAGATCACATCACCACTTCAAGATTCCTTAAAGTAAACTTTATGCAAATAGATATCAATCATGAGTCTAAAACAAAAGTTTAGAAATCTACTTTGTCAATATTGTGTCAGAATTTTCAGAATTTTATTATCTACCTACATTGTAACTGTAAAGTTATTTCATTGCTACTTCATAACTGTTAGTTTGCTACTATTATGAATGTATACATCTGACATATTCATGATATCAAGGGTGTTGTAACCCACGGGTTGAGAACTGCTTTTCCAGATCCTGTAAGATTTGTTGAAATCCAGCTTTAATCCATGGTGGCCTGATAAGATACAAGATGTTATTTCAATTTCTTGTATCTCTTGAGATTATATGCTCAGTTTTGGAGAAGGATCCATGAAGTGCTAAGAAGGTATATTCTTTTGTGCTTGGGTAAAATATTCTCTAGATGTCTGTTAGGTCCATTTGGTTCATAATATTGGACAGTTTCATTATTTCTATGTTTAGTTTTTATTTGAATGAGATGTCAATTGGTAAAAGTGGTGTGTTGAAGTCTTCCACTATTAATGTATGGGGCTCAGTGTGTGATTTGAGCTTTAGCAATGTTTCTTTTACATATGTGTGTGTCTTATGTTTGGGGCATAGATATTAAGAAATGAGATATCATCTAGGTAGATTTTTCCTCTGATGAATACAAAGTGTTCTTCCCTGTCTCTTTTGATTAATTTTGGTTGAAAATCTATCTTATTATATACTAGAAAGGCTGTTCCTGCTTGCTTCTTGGGTCCATTTGCTTGGAAAACTTTTTTTCCAGCCCTTTACTCTGAAGTAATGTCTATCTTTATTCCTGAGGTGTGTTTCTTGTATGCAACAGAAAATATTATGATCCTGTCTGCCAACACACCTCTCAAAATGTACTAGGACAAATTAAGACTAATGAATCTGCACATTACCATCTGCAGGATACAACAGCCAACTTGCAAAATCTCCCCCATCTTCCACAGCACAAAAAAAAAAAAAAGCTCAACATTGATTAATTTTTTAGATGTAAGACCTAAAACTATTAAATTACTAGGGGAAATGTGAACTTTGTTAAGTATGTCAAGACACTGGAATAAGCAAGAATATTTTGTATAATAATTCAAAAGCATAGGAAACAAAGCAAAATAAATGAGCTTTCACCAAATTAAGAAGCTTCTCCACAACAAAGAAAGCAATCAAGAGTGTGAAGTGATGGCACACAAAAATGAGAGAAATTGTTTGCAAATGGCACCTCTGAGAAGGGACTAATAAGAACAACATACAAGGAACTAAAAGAACTCAGTAGAAAACAAGCTCCAAATTTTAAAGGAAGAAAAGATCTAAAACAATGTTCCAAGGAAGACACACAAATGGCTAATAGTTATGTGATAAAATATTCAAATCACTAATTATCAGAGAAATGCAAATTAAAACCACAATAAGATAGTATAACCCTGGAATCAAACAAACAAATAGAACAGAACTGTCTTTGCACACAGTTATAGTAATGTAAATTAGTACCTGTGTATGGAAAACTGTGAAAATTTCATAACATGGCCTAGATAGGGTCTATAATCAGAAAATGAAAAATCATTCCACTGAAGAAACATTTTTTGCACTCATGCCCAGTGCAGCAGGACTCAAAATGGCCAAAAATGGAAAGTACCCAATTGGACATCAATGGTCAAAATGGAAAAAAAAATTATGCTTATGCAGAATCCCTGTAATGAATACAAAGAGTAAAATGCTGTCATATAATACAACATCCATGGACCCAGCAGCATATAAAAAACTTGAGGCCATTATTTTCAGAAAAATATTTTCTGTTGCATACAAGAAACACACCTCAGGAATAAAGATAGACATTACTTCAGAGTAAAGGGCTGGAAAAAAAGTTTTCCAAGCAAATGGACCCAAGAAGCAAGCAGGAACAGCCTTTCTAGTATATAATAAGATAGATTTTCAACCAAAATTAATCAAAAGAGACAGGGAAGAACACTTTGTATTCATCAGAGGAAAAATCTACCTAGATGATATCTCATTTCTTAATATCTATGCCCCAAACATAAGACACACACATATGTAAAAGAAACATTGCTAAAGCTCAAATCACACACTGAGCCCCATACATTAATAGTGGAAGACTTCAACACACCACTTTTACCAATTGACATCTCATTCAAATAAAAACTAAACATAGAAATAATGAAACTGTCCAATATTATGAACCAAATGGACCTAACAGACATCTAGAGAATATTTTACCCAAGCACAAAAGAATATACCTTCTTAGCACTTCATGGATCCTTCTCCAAAACTGAGCATATAATCTCAAGAGATACAAGAAATTGAAATAACATCTTGTATCTTATCAGGCCACCATGGATTAAAGCTGGATTTCAACAAATCTTACAGGATCTGGAAAAGCAGTTCTCAACCCGTGGGTTACAACACCCTTGATATCATGAATATGTCAGATGTATACATTCATAATAGTAGCAAACTAACAGTTATGAAGTAGCAATGAAATAACTTTACAGTTGAGGATTACCACAACATGAGGAACTGTAATAAAAACATCACAGCATTAGGAAAGTTAGAATCGCTGATATAGAAAGATGAGGAACCTGATTTTCATTTTCTCTGGTTGTACTTTTATCCAATAGGAAACTGGTTTCAGTGGCGACTCTCTTTCCTCCGTCCTCAGCTTGGCCATGGAAACCTTAACTCCCATCCTCGGTGCCCTATATCTGGAAATTTGGGTGTGGAGCTTTTCTAAGGTTGTAAAGTCTTACACAGGAGATTCTTAATTCCACAGAGCCTGAGTGCTTCCCTTGGACAGTGTTTGAGAATATCCTATCCTCTTTACATCACTAAAGAAGTCGGAAGGCCTATTACTGACATCTCTTCTCTCCTGGTTCCTCAGTCTGAATCTTCACATGATTTCCTTGATCTCCAGGAGATGTTTTCTCCTTTTTCATCCTGACAATGTTTTTTCTAAGAAATACATGCAGAGACCACTTGCTTTCTTTATTCCTCTGTACACACACACAAACACACACACACACACACACACACACACACACACACACACACACACACGCACGCACGCACATCCTCACAAGATCTCCCTGTAAGGAAACATGGAAATAATGTTTGCATAGGTGAATTTACAATATGATTTGTGGGGGTGATGTTTTGCATCACAGTTTTGCAACAGGACCTAACAAGTTGATTTTTGCCTCAAACATTCTCCATGAGATATGTTCCTTTGAGCTGTAGAAGACTGTAATTCACATGTTCATTTTCTGGCTCAAAAGGAGAAGGTTTAAGGATCCAGAAGGAGACAACATATGTTTGAGATGAAGAATGATGTTGTGAAACAGATTATTAATGGGGGACGCTGTAAATACTCATAAGCTTGGAAAAGTTGCCTACAAGCAAAAGTTTAAAAGAGAAGGATGCAGGACTACATTGTGCAGCGTGCTCACTCAACAAGACTGACAGGCGAGGCTTCAAATGTAGAAATGAAAAAAATCTGTGAGAGCCCACATGGCAAGCAACATGAATTTAACCAGTAAAGTTGTGGACAGTGAAGCCACTTAAATGAAACTACTGGTTTTGTTGTTGTTGTTGTTTTATTAATCATTTTATTTGCTTACATCTCAAATGGTATCCCACTTCCCAGTTACCCATCCACAAGACCCCCCCCATCCCACAACCTCCCTCTCCTCCCTCCCTTTTGTCTCTATGAGGGTGCTTCCCCACCCATCCACTCTCTCCCACCATACCCCTCCAGCATACCCCTACTCTGGGGCATCAAATCTCCACAGGACCAAGGGCCTCCACTTCCATTGCTGTCAGGCAAGGCCATCCTCTGCTACATATGTATCTGGAGCCATGGATTCTTCCCTGTATATTCCTTGGTTGGTGGTCTAGTTCCTCGGAACACTGGGTGGTCTGGCCAGCTGATGTTATTCTAGGATTGTAATGGCCCTCTGCTCCTCCAGTCCTGTTCCAACATATAACAAGGGCACATGCTCCACTATGTTTATGGCAGCCTTATTTATAATAGCCAGAAGCTGGAAACAACCCAGATGTCCTTCAACAGAGGAATGGATACAGAAAATGTGGTACATTTACACAATGGATTATTACTCAGCTATTAAAAATAATGACTTAATGAAATTTTCAGGTAAGCGGATAGAACTAGAAAATATCATCCTGAGTAACGTAACACAGTCACAAAAGAACGCACATGGAATGTACTATGTGATAAGTGGATATTAGCTCAAAAACGAAGCTAGTGTTAAATGAAGCTACTTAAACATTCATTACCCTCTGAGAAGGGAGCAAGGGATCAAGAGCCAGCAGTCTCCCATTAAGAATACTACCTGTACATTCAGGAAGATTATGTTGTCTAATTATTGCTAAAACTTAAGAGAAAATGGGCTTGAGGTAGCTGGATGGAATAGTATCATTAGGCGCAAGGTGAGAGAATGTTCTGAACATTTCTTCTATGTACAGAAAGAAAATCCTGATGGATATGAGTGTGATCTTCATCTACCTCAAGACCTTTCTCACTTTCTCTATATGAAAAATGCTTGTAGACACCTTGCTCTGCTCTAGTTATCAGTGAAATGGGTACATTTATGTGGCTTCCACAGCACAACTGGGACTTTCATGGGAGGTACTAAGGGATGCCTTGGGCTGCAAGTGACTCTGGCTTTCCTCCTCTCTGAATAAATAACATTTGGATTTAAGATCTCCATCAACATAGCTCTTGGCTTTGAAAATTAAAATTAACTTGTTTATATATCAGATATTTTAAATAAAAATTCCTACTAAAAGATTAATGTTCTTTTTCCATTTTCCCAATTCCCTTCCTATTCCTCAGAGCCCACAAATGTAAGCTTCCAGCTCCAGAATTTTTACATATCCCCTCAATGCCATTAAAACTATGCCTGTCCCCAACCCTGTAGGAGGACCAGTAGTCTGTATTAACCTGGACCTCCTGAGATCTCTCAAACACTGGGCCACCAACCAGACAGCATACACCAACTGATATGAGGTTTCTAACACATATACAACAGAGGACTGCCGGGTCTGGGTTCAGTCAGAGAGACGATGCACCAAACCCTCAAGAGACTAGAGACCCCAGGGAGTTTACAGGTCTGGCTGGGTGGAGTGGTAGGGGGTGGGGACATCCTCATGGAGACAGGGAGTGGGGAGGAGGTATCGGATGTGGAACAGTTAGAGGGTAGACCGGGAGTGGGGGAATCAAATCTGGAGTGTAGAAAAATAAACAAACAAACAAACAAACAAACAAATAAAAGACAAAACAAACAAAAACAAAAAATGCCCATCTCATAGTTAATGGCAATGCAATGTGGTCTTGAAAATATCAAGAGGACAGATTTCTAAAGTATTTTGTCACAGCAAAATACTAAATTAAAATAAAAAATAATGTGCTCATCCTTTGCTTCAAAGTTATCATACTTTGACCAAGTTAATCACTAGTTTCTGCTGCCATAGCCAAGAACCAGCCCATGTCACCACCGTCTCTTCCTCTTTCCTCCCCATTTTATGATTCCGAACAGTTACCTAAGCTGTTATAATTAATCAAACTTCATCTTTTGACTCAAGAGCCTGTAAGATGAGGGTATCACTATCATCAACCTAGCCTTTCTTCCACCCCTTCTTGGTCCTATCTGCTAACAGGCACTTCTTTGATTTTACCTTTACATAATCGGTATGGTTTATATTCTTCCTATCTTCATAATTGCATGTTCTATAATTTTTGAATATAGGTTTCTCAAGCAGTATGTTAGTTAGAGTGCAATTTTTGCTTTCATTTAGAGGGATATTATTTTCCATTCTAATTTTTTGACATTTTCATACTTGTATATAATACACTCTGACGACATTCACTCTTCACTACCCTTTCACATCTCTACCCATTCCTGCCCATCTTCTTTTCAACTTTCCCCACTCCTACCATCATGTCCCTCCATCCCTCCCTTCCTCTTAGCCTGCCTTCCTCCCTCCTTTCCTTCCTTCTCACTTCTCTTCATTCATTCCTTTCCACCTCTTTCCCTTTCTTCCCTCTATCCTTCCTTTTTTCTTCCTTCTTTCCCATTTTCTTCTTCCCTTCCTTCCTTCCCACCTCTCTTTCTTTCTTCCTTTCTACCTTTCTTCTTCCTTGCCTCCTTTCTTTCACTATTATAAAGGTCGCCATAGCTGATGTATGTTTCAGATTGCAACAGCATGTCATATCCAGATGATAGCACTTCACAGCACTCTTCCTTGTCCTTTGATTTACACAATGCTTCCTTGAGGAGGAGGTGACATAGACATTTTGTTTAGGGTCAAGTACTCAAAAGCTACTTACTATCAATGCTTTGACCAATGTTGAGTCCTTGCTTTGACCATTGCCCCATGCCAAACAAGGCTTCCCTGACCAAGGTTGAGAGACAGTCTATAAGTATAAATATAAATGTTTAGGTCTTAGTTTGGATTTTTTTAATGCTGTGATAAAACACCATGAAAAAAAACAACTTAGGAAAAGAAGGATTTATTTTATCTTTTGGCTCATACATAGCCCATCATCTAGTTGAAGTCAGTGCAGTAACTCAATGCAGGAATCTGTAGTCAAGAACTAATGTAGAGGCCATGAATGAATGCTGCTTACTGGCTTGCTCTCCATGACTTGCTCAGCCTGGTTTCACATACCATTGGGACTATAGGCCAATCTGGTCAGTGCATTTTCTCAATTGAAATTCTCTCTTTCCAAATGACAGTAGCCTGTGTCAAGCTGACATAAAAACTAGCTACCACTGTTATTTATAAGGGAGTTTAATTGAATGTTGTTACAGAAAAATATCAACAGTAGATCGCGAGCTTTTGCTCTTCATAACCACAGGCTTATGATAATGTCTAGAGTACCAACATGTATTCAGGAGTATATTGGTGGGATCATTTTCATGCAACTTTGTCAAATGTAGTAAGTATTTCTATTTTGAATAACCACCAATAAGCCAGAAGTGTATATAGTAGACTTTCTTAGTCCACATCAAATACCTGAGCATGGGGAAAATGAAAAATATGTGAGTATTTCCATCAAGTATTGCTTGATCTAAAGCAAATGCTTAATAATGTGCACATCGGGCCACCTCAAAATGTCAACTATCTTCTAACTTTACTACATTTATTTGTTAATGCATACCTCCAGAGGAATATATTAGAAGACTCAATCTTCTGAATTTGGAGCAGACTAGACAGACAATCTAAATGAGAATAATAGCAGAACCTTACGAGAGAATATGTCTAGCAATGTTAATAGCCCTTTGGGGATATGCTGTAAAATTACAAAGAGAAACGCTTTATAAAAATGAAATCTCATCTGATAATACTAGTGCTAAATCTTTTGAATAAAATATAAACTTAAAATAGAATACCATAATCTCCAGTTCATCTCTGGTCTTCAAAAAAGAATAAAAATGTCATTGTTCTTTTTCTATGCATGTTCTCCAAACAATTCAAACTACTTGCCTGAAGCCCCAGCAGAGAGCTAAAGGGTTTCCCTATGATATAGTCCCACGAAGCCTGAGGAGTACTGGAAATCAACCACCTGCTTGGACCTGGTATCACATATTTTTAAATTAAAAAAAATCATTATATTTTAAGGAATACAAATTTCTGTGTTGTAGAGAGGTTTCATATGGTTGAAGCCTAGGAAAAGCTGGCTTCTGGGAAACACCCAGTTTGTTTCACCTTACCTTGCTAACGAGTTGTGTTCTGAAACGGAAATGTTCCTCATAAGCTTCTTTCGAAAGCTTATTCGTCAGCTGTCAAGGTTATTCCAGGGAGGGTGGAAACCTCTAGACAGAGGAACCTAGTGTGCAGAAGCGGAACTAGGACCAGGCCTCAGAAGACTGTAGTCTGGCAGCTGATTCTGCTGTGCTGTAGACCACTGCCATGTGCTCCTGCCATCACAGAATAACGTATTTCACTGTGATTTCTCTACTCTAATGGACTACAATACCCAGAAGCTATGACACAAATTAAGTCTTTCCTCTCAAAAGTTGTTTGTGTTTGATAGATACATTGCTACAGTGATGCAAAATGACTAAGACCATTTAAGCTTCTTATTTGCATGAAATGTTAGAAATGCTTTGGTATCATTCATATGTATATATATATATATATATATATATATATATATATATATACATATGTATGTGAAGCATATTATATACCATAAATATAATATATATATTGGTTTTGTCAATTTTAAAGCCATTGATGACTATTTGATTCCCCCTTCTAAGTGAGATTCAAACATCTTCACTTGTGGCTTTCCTCTTGTTTGGCTTCTTTGGGTCTGTGGAATATATAGCATAGGAATCCTGTATTTTATGGCTAATATTCAGTTATTAGTGAGTGCTTACCATACAAGTCCTTTCAGGACTGGATTGCCTCACTCAGGATGATATTTTCAAGATCCACTCATTTGCCTGCAAAATTCAGGATGTCATTGTTTTTTGAAAGCTGAATAGTATTCCATCTTGTCGTGTGCCACATTTTCTTTATGCATAAAAGGCAGATGGAGGAAGGGTACTGGGAAGGGGAGGAGATGGGAAGGAGAATGGGGAGTTCAGGATCAAGTGTGGTGAAAGACAGGAGGGATGTCCAGATGGCCATGAGAATGAATGAAAATTTGCAACTGACAGGGGGTGAAGGGGTGGAGGGATGGAGGGGCGGAGGGCATCTCCAGAAAAAGACAAACACTTGGGATAGGGGAGGTGCCCAAGAATCAATAGGAGTGAGCTTAGCTGTGACTCACAGCAGTGGGGATATGGAACCTAAAGAAGTCACCTCTTATAACCAGGCAGGATCCCCAACAGAGCAATAGAGATACCAACCCATTTTCAAAACTTTCAACCCAAAATTTATCCTGTCTACAAGAAATGCAGAAACAGGGGATGGATTGAAGACTGAAGGAATGACCAACCAATAACAGTCCTCACTTGAGACCCATCCCATGGGCAAGCACCAGTCCCTGACACTATTGATGATATTCTGTTACCCTTACAGACAGAAACTTAGCATGGCTGTGCTCTGAGAGGCTCCACCCAGCAGATGTCAGACAGATGTAGACATCCATAGACAAACAGTGGATAGAGCTTCCGGACTTTTTAGAAAAAAGACTTTTTTTTACATTTCTTCCTTTTCTCACTTCAAACCTTCCCACATACCTCTCTGAGTTCTCCATCAAATTTGTTTTTTACTAATTGCAGGCATATGCACATATATATGCACATATGTGTGTGTAAGCATATATGTGTATATATACTTATATATAGGATATATATATATATATATATATATATATATGATATATATCGTATTCATTCTCCATGTGTTCAGGGCTGACCATTGGCACTGGACAAAAAACTGTGTTTTTTCCTCTGGAAAGCTACCTCTCTTATTTTTAGCTTTCTTCAGTTATCTGCAGGTCCTTGTGTAGGAGTTAGGCCTCTGTGTAGTTCTGTGTGTAGGATTAAAGTCTCATGGGGTTTTCTCCATCTAGTTTGGCATGTTCATTGGTGTCATCCTTGTTCAGCTCACATTTGGGCAATTGTGTTGGTAAGATTTTGTGAGTGTAGCTTTGGCTATTACTCAGAAATACAACCCCCTCCCCAATTCCCTAGTTTGTATAACCTCTCTTCTCCTTCGTCTGCAACGTTCACTGAGTCTTAGGAGAGGGATTGTTTTGTAGATATATCCACTGGGACTGGGTTCCATACTCTGCATTTTAATTGCATGAGTTCTTGATGGTTCTTGTAGTTTCTTGTAAAAAAAGAAAAATAACAAATAGTTCTGCCATTTCACACTTCATATGAACTCAAATGTTGACCTATTTAAAATAGAAGCAAGAATTGAAATGCAGCCGTGTTTCATTATTACCTGAGAGAAGAAAAAGGGGTATCATAAGACTGTGTATCCTTCTAAATATCTGTACAGTCTTCTCTCTCAAAGAAGAAATACTTTAGTTTTTGATCCATGTTGATACTTATAGGTTCACCTATGAGATAGTCTGTATCACTGGCCTTGATTCTTCTAGATGTACACACGTGCTTGGAGCCTGTATGTACACCAGGTGCATGTCACCAAAAGAGAAGATATATTTATCTACATCTTACTTTAAACATGTTTATTTGTTTTCTTTTGTGTGTATATGTGTGTTTCTGCATGAGGTTACATGTACCATGTGTATGCCAATGCAGGTGCCTGCTAGAAGCGGGCATCTTATCCTCTGGAAATAAAGTTATAGATAATTGTAAGTCATTAGGGCCCTGGGAACCTAATCTGTGTTGTCTCTGCAAAAGTACTTGTAGTATTAACCACTGAGCCAGACCCTTGTATCTTAATGTTGGATTGACCATTGACTTTTATGGTTAACAGAATGGGGCAGAAGTGAAAATGAGCCAGTTGCAAGTTGAAATTCCACAAAGCTCATTGCATTTTGCCATTGCCTTGTGGACATGACCTACCTTGGTTACTGGGTCTAGGATAAAGAGATAAAGCAGGTGCAACAGGTCTGGAATTCTTGCTCAATGAAGTCCTAGGAAGCTAAGATTAACAAGCATTAATAAATTCTGATTGTAGCTGGGTTCAGGAATTTGTTTTGGTTTTGTTTCTTTGTTTTGTTATTTATTTTTGCAAAATATTGTTTCCAGATACATGTGACAGTTACAATGTTGAGATTTTATTTGTGTCTGAATCCCAACTTTATTTTCTAAGGATCCCGCATTGTCAGTGTGAACATCTAAACCTAGAAGAGGCAGTTAATGTTGTTAACGTAAACATGGCTGCTGACCCATCTCTCTGGACCAGTAGACAGATCCCAACTGAAAGGGGGAAAGGTTAAATATTGTGAGCTAAGTAAGTAGCTTAAAACCAATCATATGCTTCTAGTATACAATATACTTCATATACAAAGTACAACAGAGCAAACATGTACCCTAAGAGAAAATTGTGTGTGTGTGTGTGTGTGTGTGTGTGTGAGAAGATTTGTCTTTTGCAAGAAAGCTCTGAAATCCATAGGCAAGCAAACTTTGAAAAAAAAAAAAGTCTCTTTAAAAAAATGAAGGAAGATAGAAGGCAAGTAGAGATGCTTAAATGCTATGTATCAGAAGCTTTGGGTGTAATGTGATCAATGGCTTGCCAGGAAATCAAGTGTGAAATAGAAGGGGTGGTGAGTAATCCCTGCCCCTCGGCCCTCAGCATGCGTTCTGTGAGTCTGTGAGCATGGGCTGGCGGTCACTCCAGCAGTCAGCCATCAGATGTGGCTCCGAGCCCAGTAAAGAATACAGAGAGGGGTTTCTTAATGGAGAAAAAGGATGAGGGCAGAGAAGTGAAGTTGAGATACCATCATAGCCATATTAAATTTAACTAGTATATGGGCAATGTTATTCCCAGACTCGAAAGATGAATTTAAAATGAGAGAGTTATTACACAGCAGAAAATGGATTATTCAAATCTGCTTCATGGTAGCAAGAAAACAAATTGGTAAAATCCCAAGGTGTTCTAGTATTAAACATAGGTGACTCTGTCTCCTCTAATCACTCCTTAAGACATATGATGAAAATTTGTATATTTAAAATACAGAAATATTTATAATAATGCATATACTTTTATTTATATCTAATATCTGAAAATTCTAATTGCCAAGCCATTTTTGTAAATACTAAAATAGAGATTATATTTTAAATTTTAGGTGCTATTTCTGAAAGTAAAATTTGATTTGTTATTGTTTTATCCAGTTATAAAAATACATATTGATACCCATTTTTACAATATTTGAAATATTAGGCTCATTATACAGATTAAGTACTAAAAATCTATATGGAATAATTAGCAACATATTCTAAACCAAGGACAAAAAGACTATGACTCTTTCTCAAAAAAAAAAAAAGAAAAAACTAATATACTTCTGACAATACATAATTCTTACCAAACATCAAGCTGACTGAAAGTCGAAGCAATTAATAATTATAATAGTTGCCAGTAATAATGAGGACATTATTGAAGCTGAAAGGGGCTTACCAAGGGTTGGCCAAGCAAAATAATAAATCTGAACGACGAGTTTTAACTAGGCTACCCAGAGCCATCAAAAGGAGATGGAAAGCCATTACGTATCCCTCCAAAGAAAAAATACTGGGACATGGGCTGCTTAGTAGTGGTGGTGATTTGGTGACTTTAATGAAAAATTAGCCACCTTCATCTTGTGTTTGCTCCTACGCAATATCCCAAGGCAAATTAATTCTCTGAAGGAAGGCTAAGTCCTCAGCTCTGTCCTAGACATACTGAGTCTGATGTCACCAAATGTGCCAAGAATCAATATTTCTGATGGGCTTCTCAATGATTCACTCATACAGTGGAGCTTGGAAACCTTGGCTTTGGAGGGATGTGTGGGCTGACACATTTGGGATTCATGATGACACTCCATAGCCATTTGGAGTTCAAAGAAACCTGAGCTAGGCTTGGCCTTTGGGTTCTGCACTTGCAATCCTTTCCTCTTTCCTTCCAGAGGTTAAGAATATGTCTTCCTTTAATCATGCTGGAAAAAGAATGCATCACTATCTATGTACTATACACAAAATTTAAAATATCACGACGTCTTAGGTGAAAATCAGATCATTCAATGAAGTGACTGCGATCACACTGCCAGAGAATCTAATCAAATGAGAGTCTAAATTATTAATCATTTGCATTATTTGTTTGAACTATGTAGTAAAAGAGAGGACTACTGCAGACTGTGTTTCTCATGAAATGTGTGGTTTGGGGACTCTGTTCATGCTGGTTCACATTTTAAAAGTACACACTGATCTTTCCCCTTTTTTGTTTATTGATCTTTAAAACCACACAGCTATAACTACACCACTGTTTGTGTCACACAACAAACTGATAAAAAGTGAAAAACTAAAAATTACCATCAACTATCCCAACAACATTGTGATAAGTAATCAAGGCAGGGCACATGTGGAGCTGAATCAGGGCTCCCATGAAGCTGTATAAAGCACCAGGACTCCTGGAAGCTTGTGTTAGCCCCACATCCCCTGTGGTGAGGAGGCTGGTGCTTATGGAAATAAGATCACTGATGGGGTGGACAAGAGGGTACAGTGGAAAGTCCTGCCTTCGAAGGTGCTCCCATCCACAGCTCAGGCTGAGATTTTAAGTTTTTTTTTTTTCTTAAGGTAAAAAGTCAGCCAAGAATACACATCAAGGATCTCGGAGATCGTTAGCTTTCTATAGCTGAGAGAACAAATCTATACCTTGTTCCTTGTGTGATATTTTTTTGAAGGAAAGCTCAGGATACTTTAGAAAGCAGATAGCCAAAGAGGAACCTTTAAAGCAATCTCAGATATTTAATTATGCAATTCAAGCACACATCACACACACACACACACACACACACACACACACACACACACACTTTAACACATACACACGCTTTAACATTTGTGTCTGTCTGAAAGGCTGGACACAAAGAAGGGCCAGCAGTGGCAGACTTCACACAGTGCTGTTTGAACAAGGAGCTAGAAGCCACTTTGAAAAACTATTTCAATAAGTTCAAGTCAAATAAAATTTCTCTGAGAGCACGATGTCAGCATAAGGAAAGTAACACTTTGAAACAGTTAAGTTACAGATAAAGAGTCTGAAGGATGGGAAATGAGAATCAAACGATGATAAAAGTTGTTGATGTCCCCAAATTCCCATGGAAATGCGGAGAATAAAACAACAGCCCCAGCCGGCTTAACAGCATCTGGAGGAGAGACCAATCTTGTCCCTGATAGGGAAGTGTCCAGCTCCACAATGGAGAGAACCTGTGGCCTGGGCATGGGGGATGACCAGCCTTTTCAGGAATAGAGGACAGGTAAGCTCTCCTATTGTGGATGGAAAAGAGAAGCTGTGGTAATAAGGAGTGGAGTGTAATGAGAGCATGTATAATTAAAGCATGTTATACATATGTAGCAAATGGCATGATTTTCTAATGTGTGCTAATAAAAAATGGAAGAGGGAAAAAAGAATTTTATTTGCAAACTATGGTAGACCATAATGCATTTCCTCCCTCCCTCCCTTGTTCTGTCCCTCCCCTACACCCTCCATCTCTCCTTCTCTGCCTTCTCCCTCCATTCCTTTCTTCTCCCTTTTTAAAATTTTTTTCTTTTCTTTGTTAAGACTACGTCTCACTATATAGGCCCTGGCTTGCCTAGAACTTTCTATGAAAACTCTGCAAGCACATCTACTTTGCCTCCCAAGTTCTGGGATGAAACAGGTATTACCACACACACATACCCAGCTGTATGGTATATTTTCAAATTTTAAAAATTTAGGTATTCTAAATTTTTTTTTTCCACTGGTCAGTGTATCCAGTGTATCCAGACATGCAATATCTGATTGATTAGCTACTGTCTACACGTGGGTAAAACCACTTGCTGGGAAACTGTGAGGATCCATGTTTGAATGCCACTAGCACACAAAAGACATGCATGCGTGTAAGCATTAATAATGCCAGTATTCATACAATGAGGTGGTGGGAAGACTCTATGAAAGCTTGGGACCCCACTATCCTGGCATTCATAGAAAAACAGGAGATCCTGTCTCAAACAAAGTGGAAGGTGAGGCCTGACACCCACCAAAGGCAATACTCTAACCTCTACATGTGAAATGTGACATGCACACCCCCTCCACAAACACTTTAAAGTTCTCTTGCTGCATCAGAAACATTGTCTTCTTCAACACATAATGAATAACCTTGTTCAATGCCTACTAGCAGTACAGCAGGCATCAACTCCCAGTGCTATATTCTGCCTATTCAACACCTCTGGGATCCTCTGTCTGCAATAGCCTACCTCCACTTTACCCATGAATTCTCGGAATGTGCTTTCCTAGTGCTACCTTCCTTGTAGTCTATGCACAAGACTGAACACAGAGGTACCCAGTACCACCCAAAAACAGGTACACTCATGGGAGGCTGCATTTTGGCAAACTACAGCAAAGTTAGAAGGCAACACCCAGTGCTTACATGTCTGTGTGCTGCCAAGGATGATGTCAAGTGGCAAGAGAGATGTTCTCCTTCCAGAGACAACAGCAGCACTGATTTGAAAATAGTACCTCATGCCCCACATCAACAATGAACATCCCTGTCCTGGCCCAGGATGGGAACATCTTTGACTGTGAGTTTCTTGTAAACAAATTCTATTTTAACTCAAATGAGCAATTAGGAGTTCAGATGCTTATAAATAGAATTTATGGTCCTACCTATGTTGGAAAGAGTTCCCTCTGTAGCATTTGCCCACACACATCAAATCTGAGTCTCGTGTGTTAGATTCTTTTGGGGCCTGGAGAGATAACCTCAGGTGAGACTTGTTTTCACGGGGCTGAAAATTCAAAGAGAAAGGCAAAAGTAAGTCAGTAAGAATAGGAAACCCAGCTAAAAATGAAAAAACTGCTTTGGCATCATGGAGGCCCAGTGGACAAGGAGAAAGACAGTGTGTTTCAAAGGTTTCAAAAAGTTGATGCATCAACTAAGCTCGTGAAAGCAATTGATAGTTGTAAGTTTGATAAGAAGCAAAACAGAGGGAAAAAAGCATGTGTAAGATAAGCAGGGGGCACTCTTCAGTCTCAGGGAAAAGCAATTAGAACATGGTAGGTGACATGAAGAGAGTTAGTAGGAAGCAGGGAAGCTGAAGAGACAAACAGCAGTGGCCAGCATTATCTGAGTGCCTCCTGCATGTACTGACCGAAGTGTCCTGCCTCAATCATTCTTTCCTGGCTACATCTGCAGACTGGTACTCTATCACTCCCAGTTTCAAATATGGAAAAGTGAATTTTTCAGGTTATGCATCTATGGAGAGTCAATAGAAAGAAATGGGTATCATTTAATCTAGCTCCCATATCCCACATGTTAAAAACCATGGATGTATATATCAAATATTGCTAATGTTTGTCCACAAGGTGACACTTCAATAACGTATACAGATATAGATCTTGCTTACTTACAAATAATAGGCTTGCTTACTGCAGTAGGTCCCAGTGCTGTTAGGCAGTCAGTCATATCTTATGCTAAGGAGGCTATGGCTGTCCCTCTGGCAGCAATGATCAAACGTATGTGTTAGTATGAATACAAAGTATTAACAGAGTTGAGGGTACATCGAAGGTGGGAAGGGAAGCCGGAGGAGGTAACACGCAAGTGTGTGTGTGTGTGTGTGTGTGTGTGTGTGTGTGTGTGTGTGTGTATGTGTTGCAGTCTTTTTTACAAGCCACAACAGGATAACAAAAAGGGATGCTTTCGGAGGAATGATTCAAAGTGGAGGAAGAATCTAGATCAGAACCACGACTCAATTTAGCATCTTTGTGACCCTGTGCAAATTGCTTCACCCTTTAGACTTCAGTTCCACACAAGCAAGAAATAGAAACAAAACTGTTATTCTATACTCTTGGAAAGGATCAGATGTGTTTTCAAAAATCAGACTTTTATACTATATAATAGATTAGTGGTAGCAGGACGCACATGTCATAGACACTCAGAGTGCAACAGAGCCCCAGACCTTAGCACAACTGACACCATGATGGAAGTACCATTCAGTCCTGGAACCCAGCACATAGGCAGCACCATCCGCCATAACAAGAACAAAGGCTTAATCCATCTAAGTCCATAGCTCCAGGAAAGTCCCAAATGCACTAACCTTGATTTTTGCCTTTTGTAGTTATGGTTCTGGCTAACTGTTCTTGCTAACAGGGAAATGACAATCCAAGTTATGTTTTTTTGCTCTTAAAAGTTTACTCTGAGAAAGGAACAAGACTGCACTGGGTCACAAGCCCCTGGATACACTGGCTGGCTAACAAAGACTCTCTATTTGCTTAGATCTGTGTCTAAGTAGTCTTCTTGTAAGGTCTAAGACTGCACTTTATAGTCATCTATTGATTTCTATGGCCAAACTTAGGGATGTTTACATTAAGGAAAAATCGAAACTATATCTGGCGCCACGTGCAAGTACTCTCAGTACTTGTGATTTGAAGACAAGAGGATTAGGAATTGAAGGCCAGCATCAAGTATATTGCAAATTGAGGCCAACCAAGGTAGGCTGCATGAGACTCTGTTTCAAAACAGCAAAACAGAAAAGTGTGTATAATCACACATAAGTTCTCATGATAACCCGTTTTATATTTTCTTGTTAGAGTTCAGGTCAGGTCAATTGGCCACAAATCCTAGCTTGTGGGGGGGCTGAAGTGAGTTCAAGACTGTCTTAGGCTACAGGACAATCTAAAGTCAAGCCTGGATAATTTAGGAAGACCGTATCTCAAAGCAATTTTTAAAAGGATGAGAATATAGGCAATGAAGTCCTTGTTTAACACATACAAGATAGACGAGGCTCTAGGTTCAGACCCCAGTGCCAACCACCCAACCAAACAACCAAAGAGACAAACTTTGGAATTTCCAAACTGTGAGGGAAGGATTATATTCTGTTTATGATGCTGCTTGTTTTAGAATTGTGGGCATTAAGTAGGAAAGTGCACACAAAGCACTCAAAACCTGCTGCATCTCAGAAAGACCAAGTTGCCAAGCCTAAGACTCCCAAAGTTGTTGCCCGAAAAAGCGGTCCTGTGGTTGGATCCATCTTCCTTCCTCTTTTCATAGGATCTCTCCTCTTTGCTCTGTGTATCCCCTTCATAGCACTTCCTTTATTATTTTCTTGGCAGCCATAGTAGCTTTTCATGCAAATAAACCCCACACAACATCCCTGTTTTCTAAGGTAGGTGCTATAGACTACATCCACCCAACCCTATCCAACTTTCCACCTAGACTTGCCTCTGCAGTCCATTTCGGGAAGTGTGGGATTGGGGTCTATCATACATTAGGGGAACTTTCCTTATATGCACATTATTTGGGGAGGGTTTATGTGTAGGTGTGTGTATGTGCAGGCATGCTCACCTATTTAGGTGTATGTTGGCATTAGGATGTCTTTCCTCAATGACTTATCCACCCCACTTTTTAGAAGAAAGATTCTCACTGAACATCAATCTTGCTGGTTGGTTATTTTGGCTGACTGTCCAGTTCCAGGGATCAACAGCTGTCCTTACTCCACTTGTAGCACTGGACCTACAAGCATACAGAATTGTACCTGGCTTTTATGAAGGTTCCAGAGAGCTTAACTCAGGTCCAACTCATGTCCTCATATAAAGCAGTTTACCCACTGAGCCATCTCCTCAGCTCCGCAATATGATTTAAGGCAAAATATTGTTAAAAATAAGAAAATTTGTGCTAAGAGGAAAAAAAATGTGAAATACATTTCAGAAGAAATACACGTGTGCATGCACAGAAAGAGATAGATAGATAGATAGATAGATAGATAGATAGATAGATAGATACAGAGAGACAGAGACAGAGTCTTGCCAAGCAATAGTCAGTGAGGGAATAGAACTGATAGAGTAGCGCTATGATGTAGACATAGCATCAGTGCTCTGTCTTGGTCTTCATTGCCCCTCTTCTCAAGCCCTCATGCTGATTGTTTGCCTCTGTCGCCCCCACTCAATCATCCCAACCATCGCCATCCTCCCATGAAAACCTTGCCGTAGGATTTAATTAGCCTTTTTAGCATGGTACCTTCTGTCTCAAGGTCCCATGGAGGCATTATTACTAAATCTATCCCACAGGTTATTGGAACTTGGGTTTTTGAATTTCTTGCCAACTAACATTGCCTTGGAAGGCAGCAAGATTTCCACAGCAGATGATTTCTGCAAAAATTCAGGTGGTTCTTTTTAGTGGGGGCCCTAGAAACAAAGTCACTGGGCAAGGCACAGAAATGTCTTCCACCTCCTTTAACCAAGCACCAATCTGCTTCAGTTGGTTGACTCCTGAGATGGGCATCAGATCCACATACAGAGTGACAACATGTTCCCGGTCAACAATGAAAGACAAAAACCCATCGTTGATATGGAGACCAGGAGTCTTTTCATCTTGATTGGCTTACCTGGGAGATTCTCAAAACATACAGTTCTTGGCTCTCTTCCCAGAGATGCTGAGGCTGTGGATGGTAGCAAAGGCTAGAACTCTGTGCTTCATTATGCAGCCCAGATGCTGCCGCCACAAAGGTGGTCATGCGAACCACTGACCCAGAAACTTGGAAAACACAAATGATGGACTAGTCACTTTAATTTCTGAAAAATTTAAAAATCAGTGTCCTCACTGGGGACAAAGAGCAAATGTCCTTGGAATGACAATGTGAACAGTTATAATAACCATTCACTATTTACCTTTGCCTGGGTGACATTGGAGATTTGCAGGGGAAGTGTAAAACTGTAAACTGCAAAGCTTAAAGCCAGGAATGGTAAATGAAGACACTAGAAGATGCTTCTGGAAACTCTGCACACAGGCTTGTTTCTGTCCTCCTCCTCCTTCTCCAACCCTTCTATTTCCCCACTGCCCTCCCCTCCCCTCCCTGCCTCAAGTGAAAGCAGCTTTCAGTTGCAGGATGACACTTCAAAAATCAAACAGAAACCAGAAAATCACTTCTCTGGTTAGCATCTGTGTAGCAATATGTTTACCACTTCTATGCAGCCCAGAGCCACTGCCAGGAAAATTGAAAAAAGAGAGCAAGGGCTCTCTTCATCTAATTACTTCTGCAGAAGAAAAATGTGTTAATTAACTGACCTTAATAATTCATATATATATATATATATATATATATATATATATAATTAGGTTTGCATGCAAGACCTGGCATCTGAATCAGGGGTCATTAGAATGATCTCACAGCCTCATTTTGTTGAGATGATCTATTTTTGTTTTCTCAGGAACAAGCCTACCACCCCCAAAGTGATTGAAGAATCTTTTTCTAAATTATGGGTTGACTATACCTTGATTCCTTCAATTTTCCTCAGCACCTCCAGGGGAATGAGAAATATTTTTAGAATCACAACAGCCTAACACATTAATTGGATTTCATTATGCTGGCTGCTGATTGGAACATTATACAGTAAAGGCGAATGTGACTGTGTGTGTCCTCTGCAGACTTCCAAAACAGAAAGAGGAAAAACAGCAAAAAAAAAAAAAAAAAAGGCTTGTTTTTAGGGGCAGTAATAGAACCATTCAAATCACAGATCCCCACCAAATAAGATCCCCACTGCATAGAAACCTGCCAAGAAAGTGGTTAAACAGGCCGTAGTGTTTGAAGGCAGTCTAAGGGAGACAAGGGATATGAATAATCTTATTTTCAAAATACTGGGTATCCCTAGGTGCATATACAGTTTACATTTGGCATTTTGTTTTAGTCCACAGACAGAAAGGGGTAATGAATCATGATGTATTCACAATGAAAACAAAGTCATTTTTCAAAATCATTTAAAAACATACCAGCACCATATATGGAGACACACATAGACTGAAACTGTGGGTTTGTTTTAAAGTGGATGACAGCGGCTTTTCCAGTCTGTCAGTGGGGACAGCAGAGATGCAGCTGGCCATGTTGGCAGGCATAGAGCACCTGCCCCTGGCAGCTACTCTGGCCCATCCAGCCAAGGCTATCACTGCAGTGTGTGACCACAGCTGAGCCCCAGAGACAGCAGCAAAGCCAGAGGACAGCCACCATACAAGATACCGTGTCAGAGCCAAACAGCATTGCCAACACAGAATCCCATCCTGGGTTCCTGGGTGCTATGCATTGCACTGCTGCCTCCTCTCATGCATATGTTCCTAGTGTCTCGGAATAGGACCTTATTTGGAAATAAGGTCATTGAAAATATAATTAGCTAAGGAGAAGTCGTGCTGAAGTTAAGGGGTATCTTCACACAATATGCCTCTCTATTAAAAGAATATCACAAAAAGAAAAAAGACATCCTCACTGGGAAAATGTCATGGGCCAGTGTGAGTTTCTGTTACTTGCCTGGAAGCCAGTGTCCACTAGGAATGGAGCCTAGAGCAGATCTTTCCCTAGGACCATCTGAGGTAGTGTGGCTTGGGTAACATCTTGATTTCAGACTCTAGCCTCTTGAACCATGAGACAACAAATATAGGTTGTTCTAAGCACCTAGTTTCTGGTGTTTTGCTCAGGTACCTCTAGCAAACTGATGCACTGGGCCAAAGAAGCTTGAGTGGGTAGCCAAGGCTTGACTCCAGGCACTAGAATCCAACTGCAATGGTTCAAAACCCAGCTGTCAAGCCTTAGTCCGTCTGCCAACTCTTCAGATCTATTTATCCATCCATATATTTATTAGAACACTTGCATAGCACCTCTTGCTAAGTAGGTTTTCCCTGAGGCAATGAGATTATGCTAAGGATGTGGTTAGCCTCATACCTGGCAAATGGTAAGCATTCAGAATAAATTATCTGCTAAGAGGATGCTGGGCAAAGTTAGCAGAGGAAGGAAAACTCTGGATATCCATCCATCCTTTTGCTTATATGGGTTTACCTCCTACCTATACTAGATGAATTTCAATAGATGTTTTCATTCTGGTGGCTTCAGTTATTCATTTGCATGGCTGAGTCACCAACATTATATCTTCCCTCAAGTCCTCCTCTTCCTATTATTGCTTCTCTGGCTTTCAAATCCCAGCCGCTTTTCTCGCTGTACCTTGCTCGCCCTGAATCTTTATCTATCTGCACCCGCCTCCTCATTCTCAGAAAAATGTCTTTTTCTCTTGTCCTTTCCCAGCGGCTTAGTCCACCTCCAGCTATACATGTTCTTGCTCCCTAGCGGTTCTGCCTGGAGTAGCCTCCCACTGCAGACTCCCTTCCTTTTAAAAATCTCCTTCTCACCCTCCCTTCACAAAACAGCTATCCGCATCTAAAGACGGTGAATGAAACCTGGAGGCAGGTTTTCCCACTCATAACTAAATATCATCAATTACCTTCTAACCCCAACCCACCCACAGCTGACGAAAATAAGCCTTTCAAACAGAGAATGAGGCATATTAAGCCAGCCACTCATCAAGGCAATGTGGAATTTTCAACCTTTGCCTCAGTCTGCATGTACAAAACAGGAAAGAGAGAGAGATGCTGGAGCAAGGGTCTGAGCCACATTGTCTTCTTGGCTCAGCAAAAGGATCTATTGCATGCCGCATGCACAGAAGTAGAGGACCAGAATCATTCACCTGCACACCCACAGAAGGAAAGTCACAGTGAGCAGCAACCCCATCTTCCCTCCAACATTGGAATCATCATGAGTCAACCTTGAGAAAATTTTCAGAACTTGATTCAGAAGTAGATTTTAGGACAGAGAAGGATAAACAGTGTTACACAAGTCTGTGCAGAGAAAAGTTCTCAGTATTCCTCAACGTGGAAGACAGTTGATCGCTTTGTTCACACATACACACACGTACACACACATACACACACATACACACACATACAAAAATCACTAACATTGCACTAACATTGCACCACATTATAACCATCCCCTTGTCATCTCTGATTGGCATAGAAATAAGCACATAACCTAAGGTGGAACAATCTCTAACCTTAACCCTAACCCTAACCCTAACCCTAACCCTAACCCTAACCCTAACCCTAACCCTAACCCTAACCCTACCCTAACCCTAACCCTAACCCTACCCTAACCCTAACCCTACCCTAACCCTACGCCTACCCCTACCCCTAACCCCAGCCCCAGCCCCAACCCCAACCCCAACCCAAACCCTAACCCTAACCCTAACCCTAACCCTAACCCTAACCCTAACCCTAACCCTACCCTAACCCTAACCCTACCCTAACCCTACCCTAACCCTAACCTCAACCCTAACCTTGTTGACATTTAGACACAAGTTCGGAGACAGATATTTTCTCCTCGGGATAGATAAACTTGAAGGCAGTTTCATTAACTATGTTCCTTACCACATCTCGAGATCTCACTGCTGGAAATGAGGAACAGCAGAAGGAAGGAAGCAGACAGAGACAGGCAAAGCCATGGCTACACCACTTAAGCCAGGCTTCAGACCATATCTACCCCTCTGCACACTCCTGGCTTCCGTGTTTCAGGAAACTTCTGGTTTAAAATGTAAGTAGGACTTCTGGCCCTTGCATCCACAAGCACATTTGCACCTGTGTGGATGTACTGATGGTTAATGGTCCACATCTCTTCTGTGTTACTGGCTTGTTTAATAATTTGTTCAGCACCACTGCTCAACAGAGAAGTCCTGACCCATCAGAGTGGGTGGCTGGCAGTACCAAACAGGCTGTGGGTGGCAGCCTCAGTTCTCTGTGTACTCTGGTGGCCTCTTCAGTATTGCTGCCTCTCTAACTTCCACTTCAGCAGAGACATTAGCGTGGCTTGAAAACTCCTTCTCTCCTCTGAAATGGGAAAAAGAACTGCAGGGGCTGAAGCTCTTTACTTATTACCTTCTCAGTCTCCAGATAGAGGCTCTTAAAGTAGTAAGAGCTCAGAGACATTGCCACAAGGAAAGTATAGACAACTCAAATGTCAATAATATATGATATATATTATTATTATATTATATTTCAAAAGAGATAAAGACCCTGTGTAGAACTGATCAGTCTCCTAGAAACTGGCACTGCCAACAGGGAGAAAAGAGTGGGGAGTTTTAGCTGGTCCCACCAGGGGAGTCCTCAGCTTGACAGCGGTGGCAGTCTCGGATTTGGACTTGTGGTGGCTGTGGCTGGGAGCACAGAAAAGCTTCTACAGGATATTAGACTACACCTCTATAGTTGAAGGCCTTCTTCCTGGCTCCCTATTGTGGATCCCAATGAGAAGAGGCAGTCCATGGTTTTAAGACATTTATTGTCATGACAGAAAGTGGATGAGTAAAACCATACCCCACTTCTCAGGATGTGCCTGAGGTTAAATGCCTTTTGTAGGGAGGAATGTCTGAGAAGGAAAGCTTATTGGCTAAGCCCTTTACCTACCTCATTAGTATGGAGATCTGTCTTGAGCCTACCTATGGTCATGTTCTCTACCTGTGCAGAGGCTTGGGGTGTTGCCCTTACATGACTGAGAGTCACAAATCTATGGGGGGGGGGGCTGTGGCTAGTGATAGGGGCCTGGTACCCTGGAACAGACGAAGCGCTTACAGTCCCTTCAGGATTTCTAGGGTTTCCAACCTTAGTTCAACCAGGAACTAAAATACATTTCATGGTCCCACAGCAGATCACCACTCAACCCCCATCAGAGCATCTTCTTTATACAGAGAATGAAAGACTCTGGAGCACTCAAGTAAAAATAAAATGTCTTTATCAGCCCACTCCCTCTACCTCTTAAGGCTCAAGGATCTATCTTAGAAGAGGAGATGGAAAGATTATACAAACCAGATGTGATGAATGATTTCAAGGAAACTGTCTTTTCTAGATACGACAGGTTTGTATGGATAAACAAACAAACCTAAAGAGACTGGGAAAGCATTCACAAGACCTTCACAGGAAAAAAATTCAAACACTGAGAAGGAATGAATAGTGGACACAATGTCCCGTCCCTAATTAAGGTTTCCATTGCTATGAGGAGACACCATGACCAAGGCAACTCTTACAAAGGAAGACATTTAACTGGGACTGGCTTACAGTTTCAGAGGTTCAGTCCATTGTCATCATGGTGGAATTATGGCAGCATTTAGGCTGAGATGGTGCTGGGAATGGTGCCAAGAGTTCTTCATCTCAGTCTATAGGTAACAAGGAGAGACTGTATACCAAAACTGGGCATAGCTTGACCTATGACCTCATATTACCTTCAAAGCCCACCTCCAGAGTGAAATACTTCCTCCAACAAGGCCGCACCTCCTCATAGTGCACCTCCCTATGGCCAAACATTCAAATACACGAGACTATGGGGGCCATACCTCTTCAAACCCACCATATCTTTTAGGAAAGGAAAAACCAGTTTTTTCCAATAGAGTGTCTTCACTGGGTATATCAACCATACTCCAGTGCAAATCCTATTTCCAGGAGCAGTTGCCCAACACAAAATAGACTCCATGTTTTGTTTTGTTTTGTTTTGTTTTGTTTTGTTTTGTTGTGTCTCTTTGTTTCTTTGTTTGGATTTTGTGGAGCTTTTTAGAGAAGTGGAGTAGAAAGAACATGAAGTTAAGTGGGAGGAGCTAGGGGAGGATAAATAACATAGTCAAAATATATTGTGTGAAAACATATAAGTAAAAATGTTGAAAGGGAAAGATAGAGACAAAAAGTAACCACTCTCTCTCTGGTTTATACTCGGTTACTGAACCTCATGAGCCCTAGAGTGGTGTCCCAAGCCTTGACCCAGCGATGACCACTTAGAAAAATGTCAGTCTTTTAAATGAGCTTTACAAAAAAAAAAAAAAAAAAAAAAAAAAAAAAAAAAAAAAAAAACACCTCCAGACTTTAGAAGAGGGGGTTGTCACACTACAGTTCCCTATTTCAGTCAGCATTCTCCCTTCCCACAAATTTTACACCACAAGAGGAAGGTTGGTTCTTCCAAGTTAGACAATTACTTCTTCTACTCTTTTGGGCAAAGTGAAGGCAGGTTGAGTTACATGGTATGTGCTATGAGGAGGTCTGACACTACCTCAAATTAGATCTGGTCCCTTATGGCTCTACTCACTAAGTTGCTATTAGGTTCTCAACATAAAACCTAATGGCCATTAGGTTCTCAAAACAAGAAAAACACCAAAAGTGGTCTCAAGGAGTACTGCCTGGGACCTTGATAAATAAGTTACAAATAGGTACAAACAGAATACATCAGAAGAAGTTTCACCACAGGCTTCAGGCAAAATAACACTTGTCTAGTCAAGGTCTGTGCACATGTCCACAGTTAGTAACAGGAATTACTAAGGCCAGTAAGACAATTTCCATTTAGGTAGCTGGGAAAGGGTAGAAAAAAAGCATCTACTCCTTACAGAGCATAGCATGATGTTAAAAGTGCCTGCCTGCCTATAGATGTGTAAGAAACAGACTAGTGTAACAGGGTGACCTCCAGTTTTGGGGAGAAGATGCATTTTGGGGAAAGGATGCACCAAGTTTGGGGCCACCATTATGGGGTTACCATTATGTCATCACCCTGAAAGCATACTGCACTTGTTTTCACAACTCCAGCAATATCTGCCTTTAGCTCTGTGACACCTCCTTTCAATCCCTGGCCTTAGTGGCTTTTGCTTACCTTACAGTTACCATCATCAGGAGACCAGCCTAATAGTGGCAACTCAATCACTCTCTAGAGGCAGAGCCAGGGTCTTGGGAAATTCTACCTAATAAGAGAAACATAAAGTGCAGAACCATACCTAGGGAAGAAATCTTAGCTCTGTTAATTCCCCCAAAGCGCCTATACAGGAAAAGGTGAAAGGCAGGTTGCAGCTAAGGTTAAGTAATGGATATTACTAAGCAGTGTTTCTTGGGTCTCCTAAGGAATTGAACATTAGCAAGCTGCAGCAAGAAACTGACCCGAGATCTGTATACCAGAGATACAGATAAAGACTGAATCCTGTGGCAGATACTATTGAGATGGGAGAGATTATGAACTAAAATTGAGCAAAATACCATTCTTTGTGAAATAAATTGCAGCCATGTTAATTGGTTTCATCGACTAGAAAATAATTCACACTTACATGGTAAATAAAACCTATCCTGCAGGGTGATCGAGTGCCTCCAATAAGGTGGAATTCTAATAGAAATGCTACATAGAGTAGTTCCTCAAAAAATGTCTGGTAGTGGGAGGAGGCCTTTTCAAGGTCATTTCCTCATCTCAGAGTAGGGCAGGCAGGAAAGGAAGCTGTTCCTAGAAACTCCGCCCCACCTTCGGGGTCTACACATCAATCACCTTTCCTACCTCTGCTACTGGTTCCCTTCCTCCCACTGATGCAGGTGGGCTTCTTTGGCTACCACTACCATGATGAGGTCAGTTAACATTGTAGGATGTAGACGTCTCATCTGAAGTCCGAATCCCAAGTTAACAAATTCATTTCTTCCCCACATCCATCATCTTGCAATCCAGGTGCCTATCTTACCAACAACACCTCTGCTCTCAAACACCACCAAATTGATTTTACTCTTTATTCAGTAACCCTCTCCTTATTACACAGTGTAGAATTGCCCTCAATCCAGAGAGCTGGAAACTTTGCTTTGTGCTTGTGAGAGCCAATCTCTATTTCCTTGTAATGACTGTACCTCCTGATAAGTGTCCATACCCTGGGGACCTGGGCCACAGATGATAATCTATCAGTGTGATGGATGGCAGAGCTACAGGTCACGTCAGCTGAGTGTCTAGAAAGACTGCTGTGAAGATAATCAGCTGCATCCACAAGACCAGGCCTCACTGAAAACCCCAGATACCAAGGGCTCTATGAGCTTCCCTGGTTGACAGCATCTACAGGGATTGCCATATGCCATAGCCACTTACCACTATCCACAACCACTTTGTACAAAGATAACTGGAAGGTGCTGCTTGGAGATCATTTGGATTCTGATTCCCAACTTTCTTCTACTGGCTTGTTTCAAGTATAGCAGTGATTCTCAACATTTCTAATGCTGCATGACCCTTCAATACAGTTCCTCATGTTGTGGTGACTCTCACCTATAAAATTATTTCATAACCATAATTTCGGTATTATGATGAGTCATAACATAAATACCTGATGTGCAGGCTACCTGATATGCAACTGCTGTGTAAGGAGGGGAGGGGGTGTCCTAACCCACAGGTTGAGAACCACTGATGTGTATCTTTGCATTTCCACAAACCTTAAGAATTAATTGAATATAATAGATGAATACCACGAGTCCTTCTTGCTAATTATCAAACCTCAGGGTGACCTTTCCCCACTCTTCAAACTTGAAATGAATCATAAGCCTCTCAACACGCTTTTTTAGTCTTCTTCTTACTGATTTTCTGTGTAATCTTGGCAGCTCTACTGTTCATCCATTCATCCAAAACAATTACTTTTAGGGCAGCACAGGCCTTAGCTTGAATGTCTTCCGTAAAGACTTGTGATGATTCCTCCTGCCCTAAAGGATCTGTTTCCTAGGCACCATTATCACCTTCCTGTCTAGGCTCATCCCTTACCAATTCCTCCTCATATCTGAAGCATCAGCTATTCTGAGCTCCTTCTAGCTGCTCCCTGCAATTCATCCCTTGACTGGAGGCATGGACCTATCTTATTCCTAATGCCTGGAACACCTCTATTTTTCTTGTAGGTCGATTCTATACATCGTTTAACTCCACATTTTTCCACAACACATGAACATTTTGCACAGCTAACTTTCACACTGCCTTTAAGTCCAAATAATTCAGAAAACGTTCAACAACATACTGAGTTTTCCAAAGACGGCTGCAATCACTCTCACTAAACATATTCTTTGGGGTCCTCAGCTGCCGGTGGATTGGGTTTTTACGTTGTGAAGCAGCTCAGGTCTCGTGGAGAGGCCATGTGTAAGGTGCTGCAGCTAATAGTCTCTGCCCAGGTGCCAGACTAGTGAGTTGGGACACCTCCCACAATTCCACTTCTCAGCCATTTGAGTGTTTCTGGCAGAGATCCCAGACACTGCATCAGAGAACTGACCTCAATGTGCTCTTCACAAATCCCTGATCCGCAAGGTATTTGAGCATAACTAGGTGGTGAAATCACTCCCAAGGCCTACTCTTGCAGATCGCCAGTAATTTACATACTTTCCTTGATTACGGAGGTGTTGATTGGCCTCCCATTCTCTGGATTCCCAAGGTATCTTGAGCATCTCCCATCTGAACTCTGCATTCTGAACTGTCTTCTCCGATTACTCATCTCTCCCTCACACTAGCTCTTAACTGTGAGAAGGCACAGATCATACTCATCTCGTGTACCTGCATGTTCTCAGTTCGTCACAGGATGTCAGGCATAAAAATAACTGTCCAACAAAGACTTGCTAAAAGCATCAGCATGGCAGGAATATTCTCATCCAATTTGCTCTTCACATAGGAAGGCGCTGCTGAGTGATGCAAAGGGTTAACACGAACCTAAGCTTTGTGCTGTTACAAAATATGGTTTCAATCTGTGAATTTTTTATGAAAGCAAGACAATGTCTGCACTGGAAGAACTACCCAGACAACAGGGAGGTTAAGAGGCCTACGATATGCTCTAGGTAGCAATGATACCACAGAATTTAGACTACAGAGAGACTCACAAATTGAAACAATATCTGACTGACCTTTATCTAAGGCATGGAATTAATTATTAACCATACAGCCTGACCCAAACCTGCTGAGGCTAGAGTTGAATTCTGATTTCAACAGAGGCCTTCATGACACTCCAAAGATCCAGGGAAAAGGGCAAGGGTATCATCAAGAGGGATGATAACAAGATCAATGTATAAGGAAAAAAAAAATGGAGGGTGTTTATGGAGAAATCAACACTTTCTTCAGAGAAACTAGACAGAAGTGAAAGCACTATAATGCCTCAGTCAAAGGAAAGCCTAACAATATTATTTAACTTTATATCCTGATTAGAACTATATAATGGCTTAGAATTGGGTTTTGTTGGATGAAAAACAAGGATTTCTCTCAACACAACAACATTTAAATAAAGCAGATAAAGGAGACTGAGATTCAAGTTAAGATTTCCTCAAAGAGAAAGTAGAGATTCAATAAGAACTATTTGATAGATTGTCAGAAAAGAATACTTTTGAGATGTTCCTTTGTCCTGCACTGAGTTTTCTTTCTTGAAGTATTAATATGTAAAGACAATTGTTAAAAAAAAAAAAAAAATTCTGACAAGTGAAGGAGTGTCATCACAGAAAGCCATTTTGTGGTCAGAGCACACGGCCCTTACAAGTTCACAATAAATCTTTAAAGAGGAAAATGCCAAATTTTAATGAATTTTGCTGTGCCATGCTAAATGCTTTGATAATGTAAAATTAAATAAGAGAGAGATGTACAAAAAGAATGAAATATACAAAAAGTAAACATATTCATGATATAAAAATACACTCATTTTAGTAGTATTTTTCAATGTTTGGAAATGATTTTTCTGAAATTTGAAAGTCTTTGAACTGTTTTGTTTGGAACCTAAGTTAAGTATTCCATCAAATGCAATCTCATATTTTTGCAACAATACCCAAATTCTATTGAACTGATATGTGGTGTGGTATAGAGTCATTTTTTATAACAAATCCAATTCTTTTTAATTAAATTTCTTTTTCTATTTCCTAACATGGCTGAGAATCAAGACCATAGTAAAATCCTGCCACCTAGTGACAAAAATTGTGATATTTTTTTTTTAAAAAAACTTGTTTTTGCTTTTCTTCTATTACTTAAATTCTTCACTGTACATCCTGATTTGAGTTCCCTGTCCTCCCTGTTCCCCTCACAGAGACCCTCCTCAATCCCCTCCCCTTTCTTCTTTGAGAAGAGAAAGGATCCTCCCAAGGTACCAACCCACCCTGTCATCTCCTGACAGACAGGACTAGGCACGTCCTTTCCCATTAAGGCCAGACTAGGCAGCCCAGTTACTGGTACAAGATCTACATGAAGGTAACAGAGTCAGGCTGAGCCCCTGCTCCAGTTGTTGAGAGACTCACATGAAAGCCAAGCTGCACAGTTGCTACATATGTGTGGGGCAGCGGGCATAGGGCCAGCACATGCATGCTGTTTGGCTGGTGGAATTGGGGAGGCTCCAGGGAGTCTATGAGGATAACTCTAGCTGAAACTCCAAGCAGTAGGGGATATGGAGCTTGACGTGACCACCTCTTGTAGCCAGGCAGGACTCCCAGTGGAGGGATAAGGACACCAACCCACCCACAAAACCTTTGACCCCAAATTTATCCTGCCTACAAGAAATGCAGGGGCAAAGATGCAGCAGAGGCTGAGGGATTGGCCAACCAATGACTGGTCCAACTTGAGACTCATCCTATGGACAAGAACCAATCCCTGACACTATTAATGATACTCTGTTATGCTTGTAGACAGGAGCCTAGCATAGCTGTCTTCTGAGAGGCTTCACATAGCATCTGATCAAAGCAGATGCAGAGACCCACAGCCAAATATTAGCTGGAGCTGGGGAAGTCTCGTGGAAGAATTAGAAAAAGGATTGAGGAACTCAGAGGGCATAGGGGTTCCAGGAGAAGACAAACAGAGTCATCTAAAAACTGTCACTCTTTATTCTGCATCCATATCCAAATATACATTTAGCGGTTAGCTCTTAGATCACTGATAGCTTGGCAAGATGGCTCAACAGATGAGGGTGCTTATCACCAAACCTGATGGTCTGAGGTAAATTCCTGGAACCCACCTGTGTGGTGGAAGGATGCAACCGGTTCCTGCAAATTGGTTTTTTCAGCTTTACATGTAGTTTACGTCCTGCACGTACACATGGGGTGGGGAGTGGAGACCAAATATATAAAAATTACAGCAGAGAAAAGGGTTTGAAAGGAGGAAAGCAAGGGTATCATATGAGAAGAGCAACAGGGAGTTCGTCTGAGAGTGGCAGCTGAGTCTGCTGATCCACACATTCTTCATCGGAGTATCCAGAGATCAAGGCGGCCACGACTACGCATTCTACCAAGCAAGCCTGCTGCCCACACAACTATGTTTTCTAGCCTTCTAGAATACCTCCCTTTGTTTTAAGCACTTTATTTGCTAAGGAACAAACACAAGTTGGAAGTAATCCAAAAACAACTAAAAGTTACATGAGAGGACAGAGTTTCAAAAGGATTAAGTCAGTAAGCTAAAAAACGGAAAGCGTAGGTATGAGAGCATGTGTAGTGAAGAAACGATGAAGACAGAAGAATGTATGGGTAGAATTTAGCCATCGCTATTGTGGGCATTCAACTTTCAGAAATTAAAGATGAAAGCTGAAAGGCAAAACGATTTAAATCTTGGTGAATTTTAATGCAGGGACTTTCCTAGGCAAAAAGTAAAACAAAGCAAGATAAAAAAAAAGACCCACAGAGGCATGAATTTTAGAGAACACATTGGTTTATTAAGGACAGAAAACTTGCCAGCTGGGAAGTTCTTATTCTCCAAACCTCCCAACTCAGGGACAGAGTTGATCACACAATATACCAGAAGCCTGCAAACTTTCTACTGTGAAATTCTGTTAGTCTCTAAAGCAGGAGGTTTTACAGCAGACCTTGTGCTTAGATGATCTTCTTTTACCATCTGAAGTTCTTTATAATTTATGAAGAAAAGAAATGACTGGGCTCCATGGATAATGTAGTAAGCTGATACCAGAGAAATTAGAGATGAGCAAAGGTCAGTATCACCAGCATGCACTGACCTCTCTGGAATCAACAAGCATTGCTTATAAACTCAGTGCAGTTGGTGCTATTATGCATATAATAGACAACCTTGTATTTGCTCTCCGAGGACAGATTGGCGAGTAGAAACTTAGTCAGCAGGCAGACATGGAGAGGGTCATACACAGAGAAAGAAAGGAGTAAATAGATTGCACTGGTGTTCTCTCTCTCTCTCTCTCTCTCTCTCTCTTTTCTCTCTCTCTCTCTCTCTCTCTCTCTCTCTCTCTCTCTCTGGTGTTTCTCAGATTAAAAAAAAGAGAGAGAGAGAGAGACATTTTTTCCAGGAATATGAATGGTGAGAAGTTTTATACAATCTGAATTTAGTGCAGGATGAATTGTATCATCAAAGCCTGTGGGAATTATCTATTTATTTATTTTTTGCCAAGTAATGTTAAGAAACAACATCTTTCAGAGAATGCCTACATATACAACCACATCAATAAATTAGTAATACTTCTTCATTTATGTGTTCAAAAAGCCTCCTCTGCCAGTCACTACTCGACACCAAGGATTCTAGGACAGATAGAAATGGCATGATCTCTGCTTTCATGATGGTGTCAGCTGAACTCAAGGCTGCTGCTGCTGCACCAGACATGCTAAGTGACTCAAGAAGCTAAGTGACTACTTCCAGGTAGTTTGAGTGAGAATGTTCTGTATAGGTTCCTGTTTGAATACTTTTTGAATACATTTTAGTGGATCTATTTGGGAAGGATTAGGAGGTGTGGCCTTGTTGGAGGAGCTGTGTCCTGAGTCTGGCTTTGAAGTTCAAAAGTCTTCAATCATCCTCAGTGCATCCTCTCTACCTCCTGATTCATGATGTAAGCTCTCCGTTGTTCCCGCCACTATGTCTTTGCTCTACTACCATGGACCCCAAGTCTATGAACCCATAAGCCTAATTAAATGCTTTTCTTTATACACTGTCTTATGTAATAGTGATTTGTCACAGCAGTAGAAAGTTACCAAGACACATGATTTGTAAAATAATGGAAATAAAGAGATCAAAAATAGCAATTCTATAAGGCACTGGCATAAAAGTAAAAAAGCTTACCCAAATATCCAATTAAACCACCCCATTAATTACCCTGGCTCTACAACTAGGGGAAGAGTCCTCACTTTCTCTGAATAAAGATGAAACAGAGTGCCAGCCAGTGCGTTGTCAGTGTAGACGCTGCCAAGCCTGCCTGTGGGAAAGCTTCACAGCCCATGCAATCTCACACCCTAATTAGATAAGGAATGTGAAATCTGCCTGACCTCAGAAATGAATCTCACTATCATTGGGTCAAGAGCTTTATTGTCATTGAAAGTAGCTGCAAAAACAAAATATCTAGGTACATGCTTAACTAAGGAAGTGAAAAGCTGATAAAATTAACATTACAAACATGTGGAAGAAACTAAAGGAGACTAAAAATGGATTCTAAGATTAAAGTTGTTAAATTTTTATTACTATGCAAAGGAATCTTAAAATAATAATGATATTCATCCCAGAATTGGAATCCTAAAATTTATAAGCAATAATAAATTCCAAACATCCAATGCAAACTTGTGAAAGCGAGTGGGGGAGGAGGGAGAGGGATACCTCAACATCTAATTTCCAGACACAGTAAGATAAATAGGCACATAAATGGCTGGAACAGAGCAAGGAAAAGAAAAACGTCCCGGCATCTCCAAGCAACTACATTCTTGACAAAGATGCCAAAGCATCCACAAGAGGCTGGGCAGCTTCTCTTAAAAATGGCGCAAGGGGGAGTGAATAGCCTCACAGTGAAGAGCAAAATAAGACCCTGTCTATTGCCCTGCCAAAACCCAGTCAAAACTGGCTTCAAAGACCTTCTTATTCAAAGCCAAGGTCTGAACTGCCTAGAGGACACCATAGAGGAAAGACTTTAAGATATTAGCAGAAACAATGACAAACAGGATATCAAGTCTAAAACACAAAACAAAATGAAAACAAATAAAAAAATGAACAAACCCTGGTACATGGCAAAGGACAAAATGAAAGGAATGAAAAAACCCTGGCAAAGGACAAAATGAAAGGAATGAAAAACCACCCAGTTTTTTTTTTTTTTTTTTTTTTTTTTTTTTTTTTTTTTTTTTTTTTTTTTTTTTTTTTTGCTCCATTGTTGCTGCAGCTGCGATTCCTTCCCTGGTAGTAGATCCAGTGTTACTAAGTATCCAGGGATTAGGAGGCTGCCGCAGTGACTCTCCTAGACATTTTTGGGCTTCCATCCCTGCCAGACTGGGACTACTGAGAGACCCTGCTCAGTAGGCTGAGAAACTACTGTAGCCACACAGTCAAAGACAGCTACTCTGAGACTACTGCAAGTACCCTGTTCTTGGCATCTGCGGTGTGACTTGACACTGTTATTAGTTTAAAGTTAGGGAACTTGGTGAGCTTGAAAAAATTTCAAAAACATGGAGAAGTAATATATAATGCATCCCTAAGAAACTATAAAGCAACTTATAATAATACACATGTATATTCAGTCTTGTGTCACAAGATCGATTCATTGATATCTTCTAGTCAGTTTTCACCATTCCACTTATTATTTAGTGCATCGTATAATTTCATAAGTAATTATTTCAGATCTCTCAATGATGTTTTATTTAAAACAAGAACACGAATTCAATACAACATCTTTAATAAACGATCATTAATGTTTGATGAGGTGATCTAGTTTATATCTGAAGATACTCCTATTTTGTAACTGCCATTTCTTTATTTCCAATATTTAAGTATCTTTTGTATTTGAAGGAGATAAATGACTTACTCATATTTATTCCAAGTTTTTCGTTGATTTAGTCACTCACTCCTCTTTTCATACTTTCGATGGAATACACAATTATTTTTGACAAAGTTCTCTTGTGATAGGAGTCTTCTTTTTTTTATTGGATATTTTATTTATTTACATTTCAAATGTTATCCCCTTTCCCGGTTGGCTTCTCCTCCGGAAACCCTCTATCCCATCCTCCCTCCCCCTGCTTCTATGATGGTGCTCACCCACCCACTCCCGTCTCTCTGCCCTGGCATTCCCCCACACTGGGGCATCGAGCCTTCCCAGGACCAAAGGCCTCCCCTCCCATTGACGTCCAACCGGCTACATATGGGGCTGGAGCCATGGGACCCTCCATGTCTCCACATTTCAGCGAGTATTTACTGCAAGTGAATACTCACCACTAGGTGGCAGTACACTACTTTCCATTTTGTCTTAGTTGATAAGCTGAAGTAGAAAAGGAAAATTTCACGAAGTTCAACTTAAAGAGATCTTTTTATTTTTTCTTGGATGAAGTGCTGCTCTACAGTGGAAATGAGGAACTTGTAGGGTCTACCTCCAGTAGAGGGACAGTACATCAAGAAGAGGGATAGGGTTGCTATTCCACAGTCAAAAGCTCTGACCCAGAATTGTTTCTGCCTGAAGAAACTGTAAGGACAGAAATGGAAATGAGCATGAGAGAAAGGAGGTCCAGTGACAAGCCCAAGTTGGGATCCAGCACAAGGGGAGGCCCGGGGCCTGACACTGTTACTGATGCTGTGGTGTGCTTGCAGACAGGAGCCTAGCATGGCTGCCCTCTGAGAGGCCTAACAAGCAGCCGAAAGAGTCAGATGCAAATACTAGCACTCAACCAATGGACAGAAGTTAGGAACCTCTGTTGTTGAATTAGGGAAAGGCTGGAAGAAGTTGAGGAGGAGGGTGGCCCCATGGGAAGACCAGCAGTCTCAGCTGACATGGACTCTTGAGATCTCTCAGACACTGAGCCACCAACCAGGCAGCATACATCAGCTGATAGGAGGCCCCTGACACATATACAGCCGAGGACTGCCTGGTCTGGACTCAGTGAGAGAAGATGTACCTAACCCTGGAGAGACTTTAGGCCTCAGGGAGTGAGGAGGCCTGGTGGGATGGGGGTAGGGGGTGGGGACATCCTTTTGGAGACAGGGTGGCCAGGAGAGGTATGGGATGGGAAGCAGTGAAGGGCAGGGGGGAGGAGGATGAAGTCTGGATTGTTGAAATGGATTAAAGAATAAAAACAAACAAATTTAAGAAAAAGAAAATGCCAATAAAATCGAGTCAACTAAACTTATTACAACTTTTGGAAATAGAATTGTCTGATTTCATCTGTTTTTATTTTACAGAGAGGTATCAGTTTCTTAATCCAAAGCATATATTTGGGTGCCCTACTTTTTGATGAGCTGGCTGTTATATTTGAAGCTAAAACTTCATGGTTGTATGGATCCATTCCTCAGCAATATTGAAAGTTCTTGTCAAGCACAGATAAAACCGTAAGCACATGATGTAAGGCAGTGTACAAAACGTCACAGGCATAGTGTATGTCCTGTATGAGAAATGCATAAATGAAAGAAACCTAGGGTTAGACAATTTCTTTGAAGATCTCCTAGAACAAAGCGGGGCAGCACTGATGCTGATGTTGAGGTGGATGAAGAGAAGCAGCAGCTTCTTGGCATCGCCTCCAGCGCTCTTAAGAATGCATTCTCTGAGATGGAAATGTTATAAACTATTTAAGACTCTCTCCTTCGAGGTGGATGATCCTGCATGTATAATAAATTTTTATTCCACATGAAATATGTGGGATATACAAGCTATTTCTAGTTCCCAATGAAGTTGGGAAGGTAACGTGGTAAATGAAAACTTTAGTGCACTGAGTTTTATATCTCTGGGCTTTAAAGGAACATGGTTCTTCATGAGTGCTACTTAATGCACTTATACCAATGAATTAACTGAGAATTCTCTGCAGTAGTAATTGTGTCAGATGACAGGTAACCAATTGAACTCATCTATAATTTAACAGGGGCATAAAATAGATCTTTTTTTTTTTTTCAGAAGAAACACGTAAGAATGAGTTTATTTGTGGGGTATAAAAATAACTGCTGCCCTTTTGTGTTTGATGCCCGAGGTCTAACTTTTCTCTCTATCAAGTGCACAGTTTTGATGTTGGAAATACCAGATATGGCAGGACAGAAGTAGAGCTCAGTACAGGTGAAGAGTGAACGGCAGAACAGAGGTAGGCCTATAGATTCAGGCTGGAACACAGTATGAGTCACCTGTCTGAACATTAAGAAAACTGATAATGGGGAAGGAGATAGAAATTTTTAGAAACTTGTCAGAAGGGCAAAGACTAGATATGGAAAGTCATACTAGTGTTGTGAAAGTCAACTAGTCAACTAGTGTTGTGAAAGGTAGTTTCTGTATGACCATCATCACAGAGCAGAGAAGGAACTCCACAGAAGGGGTACTGAGAAGCCACGGCTTTCTGTTCCTTCTCCCAGCTCTCAGACAGGCATCTGAGCTACTCTGCTGGACACACTGGTTACGGTGGTTCTTTTTCCTGGCCCTTATCACACTATACAGTTGAGAGCAAGGGCAAGTGAGCAGAACAAATTCAGAAACTATCTGAGTAAAAGAATATTCACTTTATGTGGGATTTGTTCTCAAGAGTCATGTGGAAAAGTTGTCTGGCCAACGTGTAGTGACTTTGGGGGCCTGGCAACAGTTGTGTTTCCCTCCTCGAGGGAAAAAGCAGAGAGTCTGGTTGAAGCTAAGAGTGGAAGTATTTGTATCACAAGGACAGGAAAAGAGACACCAGTTCTAACTGTCTCAGTGTCCAGATGGAGCAAGGTAAGTTTGAGTTTATATTTGAGTTTGAGTCCAGGTTGCTGTATACAGACAGCACTAAAGGGAACTTTTTTCAAACACACAATCACTGCTGATTCTGTAAAGAAGAGGAACCTTCTGATCACCCTCAGAAATGCTGATCAATTCTCAAGTGCAACAGTCCTCCTGCTGAGTATGCTCAAGCCATCTGTATTACGCTGTGGTGCCTTGACCAAGTTTCCTCAAAGAAGGTCTTATCTTCTTATTTACTAATCAGATCAAGCAACCACAATGCCCAACAGTGTACTATAGCTGATGGCATCATGGGTGTCATTATGCATTGTCTTGTCATCTGCCTTGTCTCGCCCCCCATAGGCATCTTGTCCTATTGGTGTCCTCTGGTGTGTCTCTCCTTTCATCCCTGACTGTCATCTTTCCTAACACACCAAGGGGCTCACCAAGTTAATGTAACTAACTAACAACTGATGAAGGGCATATCTGACCAACTTGGCCTGGGAAATTAGATTCTTAACCACTGTGTCTGTAAATAAATGTTTTCAAAGTGTCCTTAAGCCACCAGCAGGAATATCATATGGAGACTTGTAAGCACTGCCTGACTCAGGTGCTCCCAACCACTGAATTGGAATCCTTTTATGCTGCATTCAAATAAAAATCCAGTATATCATTTTAAACTGGAGTATATCCCATCTCTGTTCTTAAAGTATAAAAATAATTTTTCAATTTTATTATTATATTCTCAAACAAATACCGAAGTTTGTTTAAGAAATAAAGAATAGAAAGACAGTATAACACGTGTGCCTTAACTGACCTTTGCTCTACATGAGGAGTGGTTTAAAGTACTTTTATACTGGCTGACACATCAAAAACCCCTGTTGAATCAGGGTAGGTTCTTTTACTGTCATATTTTAGAGATGAAGAAGTTAAGGCAGAGAATATAGTAATTTTCCAAGTTAATATATCAAGCAACTGGTAAAGTGCAAACCTTTCCAACTAGGCCTCAGAAGTTAGGTCCTTAACCACTGTTACTGTAAAGAACTGGTTTTCAACGTGTCTCCAAGTCACAGGCAGGAATCTTATATGGAGGCTTGTGAGCAATGCTAACCTCAGGTGCTTCCCAACCACTGACTCAGAAGCACTCCTGTCGGGACTAGCAGTGTGACTTCACCCAAATATACTAAGTGAGTTCAGTGTATGTTCAACTATGAGGAAACGTTTCTTCAGAGATCAGTGACAACAGCGTTAGGAATTTTTCAAATTTCTATCTGGGAGTAAACCATTGTGTATATACATACCTACCAAAGCTTTTATTCAACCCTGCCGCCTTCAATCACTTTTAATTACAATCTGTTACAATTAAAGTAAGACATATTGTTTTGGCTTAGGAGTCAAGGAGGATTTTTCAGAGTTGAACTGGTATCCCAAGCAGTGGAAGTTGTTTCAAAAAATTATTTTTCCTCCTCAAATCAAATCCCAACATTTTTACTTATGTCCCTAATCTACTTCTTGCTACTGTACCCAGACCAGAGTCCCAGTGAGGGATAAGGTCAGGTCTCTTAGGTAATGCTTCCTTCTGAGATTTCATTCAGCAGCCTCCTTTACACTTCCTCTCTGGACATAAAGTGGATACTCCAGAAGGTTGAAACATTTGTCTTCATTTTGCTGAAGACAAAACAAAAACAGAGATCCTTATTTGTTCTTATGTGTTTATGTAGTCTGGCTCAAGTGGCACCTGACCTTCCCTTGCTGCCATCGACTTCAGGTCAAAAGTGGATGAGGCCTTATCTTGGTACCCAGGAGAGCTATGCTGTCACCCTCAATAAATATAGTAATATTGCGCCATTTGCATTTTGCTATATATTGAATCAATTCAACAAACAGTTAAATGTACCAAACAACCAGCATTTATATGCTCTGTTAAGTCTTAAACTCAGTTCAGATGTTTACCCTTATTTCAAGCAGGAAAGACATACAACAGAATCCACATTTTGATTCATCAAAGGAAGTCTTAAGCCTGGTTCTAATTTCTAAAACAAAGCTGGTGCTGCAGGAAAGTTAATATTATTAATTAAATCACAAGGGTTTGAGTACACAGTTCATAGAAGACTGATATTTTATCCATCCGAGGTAAAATGATTGACTTGCATGTCCTGGGTACAGCCTGGGAGGAACTGGCCAGAAACAATATGGAAACAGTCTCCTTCTCACTCTTCCTTCTCTAGACAGATCATTCTCCTGAATAAGTCTTTGAACTTAGAGTTACTCAAGATGATTATGATGGAGTGGCCAGCAGGATATGCTGCCATGATTTCCTTCACCACAAAGAACTGATGACTTCTGTATGGAATTCTAAATGTCATATTTGCCATGAAGGCAGCAAAGTAAGAAACAAAGAGACAGAAGAATGTTGTCACTGTTTTTAATGCATTTATATGGGCTTCGGTTCTGGCATTTGACAGCTTGTGAGATTCACTTTGCATCCGGTACATGTGCTTGTAAAGAGAGACAAATAACATAGAAGTGCAAATCACAAACACAGTTAGGGGAAGCAGTAAGATCAGGTTAACAAGGAGCAAAGCATTATTTCTCATTAGCTTGACATCACTATTATTTAGGGTTGTGTTTCTCAGGAGATACCCATCCTCAATTAAAGGGAAACCTACCTCAATACACACAGTGGCAGTGCTCAAAGAGGCCAGCAAACTGCCCAGCAGCAGCCAAAATATGAGCTTTGAGATTCTGAATTTCAGCCAAAGAAACCAGGGCTGAGTGAAGCCTGAAATCTTGAGGCAGTAAAAGACAGATAGACATGTGGCAAACCAGAGGCCAATCGAACTGAAGAACATCCAAATGAACATTATCTGTGAACTATAAATATTTTCCTCATAAGAGTATGGAAAGAACACAGAGAAGAAGCTTTGTGTCATCAGCGTCATCTGCAGGCCGAGTCTGGACAACCCTGTGCACATCAAGAGGGTCTGCAGGATCAGGAACCTTCGGCTCTTGAACAAGTCATAGCAATTCACAATGATAAGGAATCCATTCACGGTAGCCCCTATGAGGAACTCTGCTGTCATGATGATCATGTGATAAATAGCTGGGAAAGGGAAGGTCATGATGACTCTCAGTGTTTTTCTGGATGTCCTTAGATTCTTCCTCTTGATAGTCCATAGGGTCCTAAGGAAATTGGCTTGCTGCTGACCCTTGGATTGTAGTAGAGCCTTATGCATGCTTTTCTGTAAGAAAGAAAGTCAGATGACTTTTCAACCCAGTGCTCATCATGGGAAACTGAGAATGCAAATTCAAATATTTGAATGATGGCTGCTCTTTCCAATTATATTTAGAGGTAGGGGCGCTGCCATGTCTGAGCTACTCTGTTTTCTAATTTGGTCTGATTGTAACTATGTTTCATTTTGACTACTGCTATTACGTTTTTGTCTTTTTTTCCCCTAATGCCAAAGACAACAGCCCTAGGGTACATGCTTATTGTTCTTTATTGTAACAATGTCCAATCTCAGATATCACTTGTCTCAGTATATACGGCTGCCTATCCAATACACTTTGGAGTTAATATTACTTCTGGAAAACATAAATAAATTTTTTTCTCTTGATTCAAGGGTAGGACAGAGGAGGGAGTCTGGGAAGGATGAACAACATTGAAGATGTTTGAAGAAAGCTATATGGAGACTTACTATTTTATAAACTTTCACGTGTGTGTGTGTGTGTGTGTGTGTGTGTGTGTGTGTGTGTGTAGAGGAGTTTTCAAATACTGTAGATCTAGATAGAATTCTTGCTTAAAATAAAAATTCAATCTCATCAGTTTTTCAAAACTTTTGTTTTGATTTTCTAGCAACTTTGTTTCTTTTTTCCATTTTTTTAATTCTATATTTTCTTTACATGGAGTTGACCCTACACAGGGGATAGCATTCCTCAGGTTGTCAAATGAAAATTTTTAGTTCCAAGTGTGGGATACTTCCCTTGAGTTGTTTGTCAGAGAGGTCACAGTAACCATCAAATAATACATGCTAGTGCTGTTGACTTTTCTTGCTCACCAGAACTTGACTGTAAGGTCCTATCCCTGAAAATTCCATGCACTTTGACATTGAATTTAGAGAGATCAAGCAAGGGCTGATTTGGAAGCTTTCTTTATGCTGCCTACCTTTTATAGAACCAGAAGTTGCAGTTTAGGCTGCTGGGACAGAAAAGCCATCATCAGCCTACCAAAGCCATGAATCTGTGAACTACAATAAAAACTGGTTTGGCAAGACATAGCCATGGGTGCAGTAATGACTGGAATGTCGTAGGTGTCTTAAGTCAGTTTCTGGTGGGATTTAAGGTATACTCCACAGGAGAGAACTTCTATCTGATAGTATAAATCTGACCACGAACCCCTGACTATGAATGTAATAGACTCTAGTGATGAACCTACTACCATTATTTTGCTAAATAGCTACAGTATCAAACTGACTTTTAATAAATTATGTACTCTCCTTTCAAACCCCTAGGTTTGTGCAGCTCTCAGTTTTCATCAGAGAAGCTTTGTGTGTGTGTGTGTGTGTGTGTGTGTGTATGTAATGGACAGTACTTAAAACAGAGACACACAACTGGTCAAGGTGTTGGTAACAAGTGTCTGCAGTTCTCATACACAGATTGATTTCATACTTGGACGTATCCTAACCCAAGGTTTAATTGAGAAAAGAGGATGGAATGATTGTAAAAGTCAGAGTAAGAGAATGGAGTGCCAGTGACTTCTGGATGTAACAAGACCATTGTACTCATGAACTCACAGCAGTGTGGCCTTGGGAGAACATTGCCAGTCAGTATTTCAGCATGGAAGTGGCACAGCACATACACACTACTTCTGGATGCGAAGCATTGATGCCTAGAAAAGAGAGAGTTGGTTTTCTTTAGGTCTACAGTCCCTGATAGGTTGACCAGACTCCAGTAGATGCTTCACAGTCACCTTGCACCTCTGCGTGTATGGGTACCACTAAGCAAACTCAATGGGAGTTGGGAAGAAGAAGGAGAAGGAAAAGGAGAAGAGGAGGAGGAGAAAGAGGAAGGAAGACGTGATGTTGGTAAGGTAAGTAGAGGAGATTCACAGAGGAGTTGAGGGAACAGGAGTGAATGTGATAGAAATAAAATCATGTACATATATGACATTCTCAGAAACAAATTTAAAATATTATATTAAAATAAAATAGAGCAAAACTTTTCCTCCATTGCGCTCAACTTTCATCTAAGAGAATTGCCACATTAGACTTTAATTTCTGGGATACAATGCCCTAAAAGAAAAGCCACTTTTTGTCCCAATATACTGTATTTTTATTGCCTTTGTGTTGGTAGGCTGTTGACAGGTGGTCCTGCCATGCAAAATAGAAGGTTCAGTAATGTTAACAACCAACAGAGGACATAATCACTGTATTAAAATGAGATCCCTCTCCAGGTTAAGAAGAGGCCTGCACATAGCCCTTTTCAACTCACACTACATGTAAAATGTAATAAACTATTACTACATAAGATGTCATGAATCCTGGATAAGCAACTGCCATTACTCTGTGCTATGTTCCTCTGTAAATGCTGGATCACTTTTCATCTTTCACACTTCATAATTCTCGAAGACATTGGAAGACTGACTCCATCTCTGTCTCTTTGAAAACTCTACTTTTATAAACCATAGTGTAAGGCAGAATATCATTCTGCCTGGCTTTTGGTCTTGGTGATGTTGTTTAGAAAACACAGTGTTGATGTTTGCCTCCTAAAAACATTGCCCTTTTAGGGAAAGTTATCAGCAGCATCCCAAACTCCTGGCGAGTGTCCTAACTGAGAAGAAAGAGAGGAAGATAAAGAAGAGCTCCATTGTTTACTTAGCTGAACTTAAGTGTTACTGCTAAGCCATAACATTATGTTTGGACAGTTTTCAAATACTGTAGATCTAGATAGAATTCTTGCTTAAAATAAAAATTCAATCTCGCTCATCAGTTTTTCAAAACTTCTGTTTTGATTTTCTAGCAACTTTGTTTCAATAAAAGACCCTGTTGAGCTGACTTAAGCCAATGAGAGGTAGCAGTTTGTATAGAAGTAATCCAGATGATAGGCAGATGTCAAATTATTAATTACATAGCACAATGCCAGACAAAAGTCTTATACTGTATTCCAACTCTAGGCTATTTTACATTAAATAATTCATCCTTCACATATTCAATGTGGTTTTAACTATACTGTTTGGCCATACAATCATAATGAAAAACATATATACTAATATGCCTTTATTGACCTTATATTTTAGTGCAGCAATGATGATCATTTTATATGTTCAATATATTTAGCATTATAGCCAGTGTTTGAGTATACAGGAATTTACATAGTTTCTTCCTTGTTTTCTAGGTGTTCAAGACTCTACAGAGTCTTCCCTCAAATTTTCATGGAACACAGGATTAAAATGGATGGAGCAATACAGACACAGACATTTTTATTTTTGTCAAAAACGTTAATATTGAAATAAGTGTAATTTTTCATGATGATTGTTATGAAACTGCATTTTTACACCTAACTCAGAATATATATATATATATATATATATATATGTATATGTATATGTATATGTATATGTATATATATATATATATATATATTCTACAAGTATGATTTTTACGGAGCTTCTTCTGATGTGACGTCTTAGATAAATACATAATCTATCAGCTAGAATTTATCTCCATTACGTACTGACATGCTTTAAAGTATATTGGCTGGGTTAGTTTCGACCCACCTTGCCTTTGTCACTGGTGTGGCTGCTTGCAGGGAATGGGGCTAATGATTCTTTTCTGAGATTTGAATTTCTAGAACCCATTTTATTGTGAAATCCTGGATTCTGGCTCTGATTTGCCTCTTTATCTACACCATTTAATTGAGGGGAAAGAACGACTTTCGTAAGAACTGCTCTAAACGTATAATTGACATTGAGCTTCAATTAGCTTGCATTTGCATTTGTGATTTTACTGTCATATGGCTACTGGTTTGCATTCACCCAGTCCAACCCCATCTTGGAGACAAAATTTTATTGAAGGGCTTGCTCAGCAAAGAGAAGGTTCATGGTGACTGAGATAGTCTTACCATGAACAGCTCATTGGCATTGTTTTGAGTTTAGAGAAAGGCGGCGATCAAATGAGAAATGGGTTTCAAATTAAGAAATGTCTAGCAAACTTACTGTGACAGATTTCTTTTATTAGGACACTAGATATTTATAGCTAAATTTGCTTACCTAGTCTCAATGAATATAAATGCTGATAAATACTCATAAGCTTTTTGAGAATTGGTATATCTCTAGTGAAACTGTTTGAGTAGAATCTTTTGATTCTGAGGTGAAGGAAAAAATTAGTTGGGAGATTAGAGGAGGGAGGCTGGCAACATGGTTCACTGAGTAGAGGAGCTTGCCACCAAATCTAGTGACCTGAGTTCAATTCCTAGAAGCCACATGGGGAAAGAAGACTGAATCCAAAAAGTTTCTCATTGATTTTCACTCAAGCATACAGGCACTTACACATAGTAGATAGACAGACAGACAGACAGACAGACAGACAGACAGATAGATGACAGGCAAATATATCCTTAGATACAAGCAAGAAACAACAGCCATAACAAATAATTAAAATTAAGATGTACTTTAATTATTGATATTATTTCCAGGCATTCCCCGGGTACAGCATATGGTTCTTGGAAGGATCAGGAAAATAATTATAAACTATTTTCCCAACAGATTGCTACACTATTAACTAAAACGACGTGGTATATTCTTTTTTTGTTGTTGTTGGAATTATAACTTTGGTTCTATTTTCACCCTTTATTTGGAAAACAGGGCAACATTAAGTTTTAGATTTTTAAATGAATTAACATGGTAATAAAAGTATGGCCTGAATTTGGAGAGTAAGTGGTTTTCCAGTTTGGGGATAAGAGGTGCAAGATCATCTCCAAAGGAGAAGAGAACACATACTCAGTGAACCACCAAAGGGTTTGGCTTCCACTCACTGAGGGCAAGCAGTGCAGTCCAGGCTAACCATCCATGATCTTTGTCACAGCAAATCAGAGTCTCCAATTGTTCAAAGTAATTGTAGGTACAAGAGAGAAAGCAACTCCAGACTGACTTATTAATTGATCTGGATGACTATGAAGTGTCCCCCACTCCCGAGGTGGCAAAAATCTTCAGAGTGACTGTTGGAGCAGGGAACCTTTCATGTGCTCCCAGTTGTTATACAGTGCATAGAGACTGGTGAGTGTCAGTCCTGCCAGGCCACCTCGTGCTATTCCTCGAAGACCACTTGTACATTTATACAACATTCCTGTCATGGTTCCAGCTGCTACTGTGTTGAGGTCATCTTCTGCACCCCGTGTTTTCTCAATGATAACACCAAAAGCACTATAGAGCAAAGCCAGGGAACCTAGAGTATTAGCCCAAAGTGCCCCTTGCCTAGTCACCATATTCAAAATCTGTACATTTCTTGGTTTGGACCAGGCCATGCTCTGGGTTTCCTTCAATCCTAAACGAAGACCGTTCATTGCCCCGAATGCAGCCCCTGTCATGCAACACCCTCCAATGGTAAAGAAAGCTAGCTCAAATCTGCCTCGGGTTTTATTAGCTCCAGTTGGCAAAATAAATTCATCAGTATCCACATTTAAATAAGGAGACAGGGGGTTCATACCAGTCAGCGGGACGCCGGCCAGATCAGATCAGCGTTCCAGTAACCCGCTCCTCCGGCTCCGAAAAAGCCAGCTAAACCGCTGGTAGATTTGTTGCTACTCCCTGCGCCACCCTCCATGAGGTCGCAGCAAACGGCGGTGGGCTTCCCACCACCAACCTCAGGCCGGGGTCGTGTGCTCGGCCGTGGCCCCGATAGCAACAGCGGGAAGAGACGTGGTACATTCTTAATGGAATGCTTTCTTAAGGGAAAAACTACTTAAAACCAATTGAGAATCACAGTACATTTACTGTCATTCATTCCCCCCCTTTATGCAGAAACTAGAAGAAATGAACACAACAATTTCTAGTGTAGAGTGAAAAATTATAAAGGCCATCTTATCAAATATATATAAATTTTTCGCCTTAGACCTTGGGCAGAAAAGCACCTGCCAGCAGGTTTGGGTCCATCTAATTAGTTACAGAGGAGGGGGGAGTTACAGTACAAAGGCCTGTTAAGAACATCCCAGAAACTGACTGGCCAAGGGAAGAACTACACCCTGCCCCATGGTACGGCCTACTAGTGTTCAAAAAAGGTAAAACAACCAATCCTGTGCACCCGCGCGAAAGTTCGATTTTTCCCTACCCCGCCCATATATAAGCGCTATGCCCCTGAGCCACGAGGTCAGTCCCTCTATCCCCTATGTGAGATATGGGGATATGGGCTGGCCCAGAGCTCTGATATAATAAACCACCTCATGTATTTTACAGCAAGACGGTCTCTCGTGTGTCCTTTGGGTGCGTGTTATCCTGAGACTTAAGTGGACCCCTTTTTGGGGAGTCCCGGACCTTTCACTAGAAGTATAGTTTTGTGAAGTATTCAAGCTAGGACTTTGGCCTTGGGTTGTTAGCACATGTAATTATCCATCAATGCCACAGGACTGACATACTGAATGAAGAACAGGAAAAGCCCAGGCATAAGTTAACAAATAGGATTCATTTAATACATCTGTGAAGAGCAAGGTACAATTCACATGAAAGCTACAGAATGCTCCTAAGGGAAATTGTTCACATTCAGACACTGTTTACTTCCTTTATAGAGCAAATTATTGCAGACTCTAATGGGCATGTGGAGTTTTTCCACATTACATAGGCAAATACTAGCAGAACTTTTGAAGTCCCCTTTCTTGGGGTTCTGTGCCCTCCCAGGTAAAACAAATGTATATGAACAAAACAAGAAAATCTGTATCTCAACTTTTGTCACTAGAGAGACTGATGTTTGGCCAAAGCCTTGAAGCAGCTGGTTGACATTGCATGAGCTGTCTCTCTCATCTAGGAGCAATAAAGAGTAAGATTTTGTGATATAATGTTTGCTCTCCAGAATGTTCTACATGGATTTCACTGTACTACAAAACTGAAATAGACTGTAGCCCATCACCAGAAGTAAAACAACCTGTAGCAGCATATATGGACTCAGGACAATAAGTTGCAAGCAGAAAATATGATAACAATTTATCCTAGTGTGTTTTGTATTGCTGTGATAAAACACTGACAAAAAGCAACTTGAAAAACACATCTTATTTCATCTTACATTACCAGGTAAGAGTCCACTAGGGTGGGGGTTCTCTCAAAGACACATGAGTTTCTCCAAATTACATAGGTAATTTAGAGAAGCCAGGAGGAAACCAGGGGGACACAAAGCAGCAATCTGGATGCAGGAACTGAAACAGAGGCCATTAATACAGTACATAAAAACAAAATTTTGGTGTCACACAATGTAGGTTCAAAACATTAATCAACGCTGTCTTCAGAAAGTATTGTGATAGGCAACCTATAATTCCCCCTGCTACAGCTTAAGTGGAATTCAAACTTTTTGCTGATTTAACCAATAAATAATTGATATGTTTTATAATATCTATTTCTCTTTCTAAAATATTTAATTATTGTTATTCTAACATTCACATTATATATGATTCTGCATGTATTATTTTGTTACATTAGTTAATTTACTAATTTTTAATTTCTATGTATGTATATATGTCTGTATGATGTTTCCTGCAGCACAGGTAAATGGATGCTTGTAGCAGCCAGAGAGTTGGGTTCTGTGGAGCTGGAGTTACAGTTGGTTTTGAGACACCTGATCTGGGTATTGTGAACCAAATTTGAGTCCTCTGTCAGAGCAGCCAGTGCACTAAACGTCCCTGAACCATCTCTCCAACCACTATATTACTCTATATAAGGCAGATCCAGATAATATAACTCTTGGTGCAACTTAACTATTATGCCATTTTCTAGTAAATAAAAATAATAATTCTTGTGGTGTATTTATTCATAAATATTTTCTATTTTATTTTCCATGTTTGAAATGTTACATGAAGATTTATAATACATTTTGAATGTCAGCGAACAAATACACACATTATTTCCAATATTTAAGACATCTTGACAATGACAGCCCAGAATTAAGATATATACTTTTAATTAATTATTTTTTGTTCTTTCATAATGAATACAAGGATATTACTAGTAACTTGGTCATAATATAATCTAAATCAGTAGGGCACTAAAAAGTAATCACTCAATCTTAAATGTCAAGAGAGACTAAATAATAATTTTACAGAGGTGAAGTAGTGTACTGTGGTTTTCAGGTTCATACACTTAGTCTTCATTTTGTTATAAAGGTAGTTTGTGTATGCACAAGGATGCATATTTACATGGGGGTGGGTTGCAGTTCCTGCCATGCCTACTTACATATTGACTCATGGTCAGTAGGTAAATGCAGGTTTTGTTCTATGTAAATAAGTTAAATGATGGGTCTTTTTACTAATCCATATTTAAATGTATTTTCTAAATTATTACCAGTAACAGCAAACCTAGTTAATAACCATAGTCCTTTGTAAAAAAAAAAAAAAAAAAAAAAAAAAAAAAGTATATCGAAACACTAAAACATACTATAAAAGCATGAAGAAGCATTCCCACAGGTGAGCTTCTCATGGCTATTCTTTGTTTTTTGATAGAATTATAACATAAAATGATAGTCTGATAGAAAACTGAAGTAGTATCTCTAGTATGTAGAGAGATAAATTCCTCAAGTTGTGTGAATGTTTTGAGTGATGAGACCTTAGCCAAGTCCAGGAAGAGTTGGCAGCCATGGTGAGAGATGTGTAGCATTTAGGAAAACAAAACACAACTCTTAAGGTAAGGATGGATCTACCACCAGGCTGAGGGTGCTAAGTGTCTGATCCTTCTGTTACCACTAGGGAGGTTCCCCCTAGTACCTGCAAGGAACTCTGGAAACCTGCTGTATGCCTTTACAACATTTGGCAATGTAACATTGGTTTTTTGTTTTTTTGTTTTTTGTTTTTTTTTTGTCTTTTTTTTTCAAATGTAGTAGTTTTGTGTGAAATAAATTAAGACATGTCTCTTCACTTTGCTCTACATTTCCTTTGCTGTGAAAACATTAGTGTGGCCTCTAGAGTTTCTAAAGGATGTTCTAAAATTTTGACCTGGCTAGAAGGAAAGTGAGTCGGAGACTCTGAGATGTATGCAAGTAGTTCAGTTTCCTTCCTGGGTACTTCTGGTATCCCAAGGGTTTTGTGTAGAGATAGTTTTCTGCCCCCCATCATTTTGGGTAGGTAGGGTTCTTGTAAGAATGTCAGTACATAAGCCTGGGATTTATCAATTCTAGAATGTGTTCAGCAGTATCAGACTCTAAAGTGCATGTACAATGGGGGGGAAATGATCATAAAATAGGCATATTAAAATGCTTGTCCCTGGGGATTAGCCTGCTACCCTCCAGAGGTCTTGCTCAGGCTTATATCCTTGGCTGCTTAGAGAATTAGAAAACAGGAAAAATTATTAAGTAAAATAGAGAGCAGCCGGGAAAGTTCCAAAGATATCAAACAGATGTCACAATCGGCCAGTAAAGAAAGGCTTTTACTAAGTGTGATTTCACACACACACACACACACACACACACACACACACACACACACACACACACCATGCAAAGCAGATGGGGCCTGCGTAGACTGAGGCCTGACTCTTCTTGAAGGCTGTGGGCTTTCAGACCTTTGAGGCTTTCTTCATCCCCTGTTTTAGGCATGGTCAGTTTGAACAGAATCAGGGTGGCAGATAGGTCCAAATGTTTACAAAAAACACATCTTTGTCTGGCCTTGAACTTATCAGACAGAACCATAAGCAGAGAGTCCTCCCAGCAGGAGATAAGCCCACAGGGCCTTTTGTTCTAAGCTGCTTGTCTTTTGTCCCAGCAGTGGGTCAGGAGGGTTAAGGATGAAGTCAGCCATTTTTGAAGTTCATCATCATTTTTACCTAGTCATGGTCCTCTGTTCTATTTGTTTGCATACCAAGAACCTATTTGTCTGCATAACTTCTCATCCCTCACACTGAAGTCATAATTGTTTACGAATGGAAGGAGTAGCAGCCCTAAAGATGACATGATAGAAAGAACTGTGACACAAAAATCAGCTCTTTCCATAAGGGGAACAAGAGAGTTTATCCTGAAGCTGTTTTGAGTGACCATTGCCTGGACCATGGATTTAAGTTACTCCAGATTTCATTTTCCAATGTGGAAGCAGTGAATGCTCATGAAGCTTTATAGTTTAAAGAAAGTCACAAATCAAAGCAAAATTAAAATATATTGGTCGGTGGTTAGAAGAAGATGAAGAAGGCTTCTCTAAAGGCTTTAGTTGCTATCTGATGACACTCTTAGCTTTTGGATTAGAGGGAGCTAGTAGTCTGCTAAATGAAAAAAAATTTCAAAAGGATTTTATCTTTTGCTGCATGCTAGTTCTGACACAGAGGCATGTCAGGAATGGCTGCTGGGGGTCCGGGAGGTGCTAAAGCCCAGGAAAAGGTACTGGTTCTGAACATGTAATATTTCAATCTCTCTACAGTATTGAAATTCGAAGCAATCAGTTTCTGCAGATACAGCTTGTTTTCCAGTGGTTTCCTTTCATAGAGCTAATGATGGTCTGGGAGGCCAGAGATGTTCCTAAATAACTATCAACAATCATCATTTCGATCAATTATGATACAAGTTTGAATTATCTTCCTATCCAGTTTATATAAAATATCGCATCAACAGTACTGTCATTAAGAGATCCTCTAAAAGTATTCAGTCAAAAGCAGTAGGAAAAATACTCTAAAAGCACCTGAGTAGTTAAAAATGTACATTTTAAACTTAATTATACTTTTGATATTTGTGAGCTTTCCTCTATGTGTGCTATATTGTGATTTTACTCATTGTAATACTAACTTTAGTATCTTATTAAGTCACATATTATATTCTCTTTAATGAAGGGTCATGGATACCATAAGCTCTCCTGTGATCTGACTCTGCCCCTTAAGAATGTTCTGAATGAACAACAGGACACACTGCTGTACCCTCAGGAATGCACACTGTCCAGTGACCTTTCTCCGCAGAGTTTCTCAACACAGGTTTGCTGTTATCACTCAGATTGACCTTCACAATATAGATTTCTTGGTTTCTTTTCTTTTATTTAATCTATGCTCACTAAAACCAAAACTGGAACCCAAGTGTGTGTCAAGATTGTTATAGTCAATCAGCTTTCTGTGGGAGGATTGTTGAGAGTATACTATAGGTACTTTTCAACATAGAACATGAGTTACCTTAAATATAAAGTTATTAAAAAACTTGATTCAAACACAGACTGTTCAATATGTTTATATTATATTTATAAATTTATATTACATTTATATATAATATAGATAAGCTTATATATAAATATACAACGTATATTCTCTTGAAATATAGTATGAATTTTTTTGGAATGTACCCATCCCCACTTCTTACTTTGATCTCTCTAGAATGTTGTGGACCCACCAAATTAGTGAGAAAAGACTTGTATTAAAGGCTGCAGAGACCACATCACACCAAGTTGGTGTCCAAAACAAGCCGTTCCCTCACTACACTAACGGAAGGAAGTTCCTTTACTTCCACCTTCTTTATTTCCTCTCTTCATATGCACAATGTTGTTTTCCTCACTGGGATGGAATTCTCATTCACTAGTGGGAAGGGCAGCTCCTGTCAGAACTAATGGTGAAAGGTCTTGAAGAGACAACTCTTTGTGTCTTATAAAGGATGGGTTAGTAAAATTCCATGTGATTCAAGGGAGCTTGGAAGACCTCTGCTTTAGAAAGACAGAGTTTTCAGTTGGAAGGGCACCTTGTCTTCCAAGTAGAAATTCTGACAAGAGAAGGAATGTGCAGGTCTGAGGGGAAAGTGAGAAGTGCTTAGAGAGGAAGAGCCAGCCCAAATGCCTCATAGGAATCCCAATGCTGTTTACTATAAAGGGTGCAAAAAAATTCACTTTGCTCCTTTGTGGAAAAGTTAAGAAAAGCCGTTGGTTTGAACAGATGGTTGCAAATGCTGTTGTTTTAATGTTTTTCTCCCTGGAATACAAATATAGTTAGTATTTATTAGAAACTACCCAGTAAGTACTACAGGGGAATCCATGTGGCATGAGTAACAAGGATTTGAGGAGCAGCCAGAGAAGAGATGACATCTACCAAAAGAAAAAGATATTCCCTCATACAATATTCAACCAATTCATTTCTTCCGAGTCACCAGCAAACAAAGATGTGGCCACATTGCTGAAGATGATGGGGACCCTGAGGAGTCTAAATATTTAAAACAAAAAAGCTTCCAGGTATTCCTGGTTTATTGATTATGCTTCCTTCTTACTTAGATATCTGGAAAAATAAAACCTATAAAATTGCTATTCACTCAGAGAAAACTACCACCCTTCACTACGCCATTTTAACTCTTGATCAATTATAGTTACTTGTAATGCAGTTGCCCTAAGGTTTGTAACTTGCTGCCACCTATTGATAAGAGAGCAGTATTACCATTTGTATATTGATAACCCCCAAATCCAAGAGAGCTTTGGATGTCTGATGCAGGCTTGTGTTTGTTAAAGTTTAGTTTAGTTGAACTCAATTCAAAGGCTGCTTTTGTCAACATTAAATTAGGTAAGAGTTCACAGGTCAAATGAACTTGGAAGCAGCTAATACAATGAAACGAATACAATGTGCAAAAACAAGAATAGTACTCACACTTAAGGATACATAACGATAAAACAAAAAATTTGTGGTCAAAAAGACACTCTAGAAGTTAAAAGTACATAATGTTCTTACAGAGGACCAGAGTTCAGATCCCAGCACCCATGTTGATTAGCTCACAGCTGCTTGTTACTCCAGTCCGGAGATGTCAGGTATCTCTGGGCTTTTGCACTCATGTGAACATATTCAGTCACTTACATACATGCACATAACTAAAAACAATAAAATAATTTTAAAAAGTGAATTGTGAGTTGAAGCTCGTAATTACACAATGCAAACCGTAGGAATCCTAGTTTGTGGTAGGTGGTAATGAGGTAAAGACCCAGATGTGTGGGATTTGGAAACTAATTACATGAATTTGAATCTCAGCAAAGACCAGGAGTGAGGATATACACCTCTCATTTAGTAAAAAGACACTCTAGAAGTTAAAAGTACATAATGCTCTTACAGAGGACCAGAGTTCAGATCCCAGCACCCATATTGGTTAGCTCACAGCTAAAATAATGGCTAAATCATGAGAGAATAGTTTGCATAAGAATAAAATATTACCAAGCAAGAATAAAATATTGCCAAACACAATGGCATACACTTAAAATCCTAGCGTTCAGGAGCTGAGATAGGATGATCTCTAGAGACAAGATTGTTATCCTGTTAGATATCAGCAACATTGACACTTGTTGAGAATGGCCTTCTTCCTTTATAAACAGCAGATTATTTATTTATTTATTTATTTATCAAGCATGATTTTTACTTTTTCACACAGGGGTTATAAACACAAAAAGGCAGGATGTGGGGAAGGGGATGACGCAGGAGCATAGGTGTTCAGGGGGAGTACAGATATCTTCCAGAACAGAGTATTGGCTGGGTGAAGGTTCAGGGAACATGTCACTATGACTCTGTCTGTGAACCACTTGTTTCTTATCTAAGCTGGTACTGTCCACCAAGGTTACCTATCCACAAGGTCTATGGCCATTAGTTCTTATCCAGGCTGGTAAATTTCTACCAAAGCTGCCTGTTTACAATATCTTATAGCTATCTGTTTCAGTGTTTTCCCACAGAGACCAAAGCTTTGTGTTAGCAGGCTGACTTAGGCCTATGGCTGATTTTAGGCCTTCAGTGTATAAGGCTGCCCCTGACATCTCCTCCCTTCTCCAAGTATAGAAAGACTGGTGATTCCAATCTTGCAAAGATGAGGATAGAGGCCTGACCTCCAGTAATTAAAGGGGACCTTGTAATGGCTCTGGTCTTTTTGTCATTGTTCAGTGAGGCATGAGGGCCATACCCATCCCGATGTCTTTTTCTGGAGAGGGGATAGTTTGGGTTCAACCCCTATGCAGTCAGGATTGTCCCTCAGGGAACCCAGAAGGATATTTTTAATTTTTATTTATATTCCCTTGCAGTGCTTAGCCTTGCAGCCTAAGCAATAATTTAAATCACGAGACAGAGGGGATTCTGGGTGGCCTCTCTCTGTTTGGTTTAGGAGAGGAAGTTCCCTCTAAAAGAGGGGTTGTGTGGAGATGGGTTTTGGGAACACTCTGGATAGAGTAACAACCTTGTCTTGAGTCTCATGGTCTTCCATAGCTAACTTATGATAGTGTATCTGAATAGGTTTTGCTGTCAAAATTATCTATCAGTTGTTTCATGAATTTAGTCAGCCTATTTAAGGCCCAGGGACCAAAAGAAATAAGCAAAGTAACCCAATTATTGGTCCCAAAATGGAAGGAAGTAGAGTTGACAATCATGAAGGGGTTGAAAACCAATTCTTTTACCAGCTCCTCTCTCTCTCTCTCTCTCTCTCTCTCTCTCTCTCTCTCTCTCTCTCTCCTTAAGGCCTTCTCTGAACTTTTTCATGTTCTCTTTAACCATCCCTGTCTTGTCTATGTAAAAGCAATATTCTTCCTTAAGGGCTGTACACAGTCTAGAGCTGTACACAGTCTTTTCTAGTGTAAAAAGAGTAAATCAAGTCCAATAAAGTCCTTTGTAATTTTTGGAGATCACTTCAGACAGTGAAGTAAGGGATTTCTTCAGATTAGTGATGTCAATCTCTAGCTGTTTGATGTCCCAGCTGTTTGTCAATGGTCCATCGAAGGTCTGAGTAGTGTAAGTCCAGAGGCCAGCATCAGGATTAGAATTTCCAACAGCAAACACCATGGGTGATTCATTTAGGGAATTCTCAGGGAGATTTCTCTTCCCTGGATGTTAATTGTTATTCATCTTATGTATAATTGGGCCTGACTTTGTGGGGGTATCTATTTATTTCATTAATCTTTCTGGCAGCCATTTAGCTGTGCCTTCTTTGGCATCAAACAGGCATATAAATCCTCGGCCCCATATGAGAACTGTGTCCTGGCCATTCCATTTAAAGGTAAGAGGGTCCTTCCACATAACTGTGGCATAGTGTTTATTGGTCTCAGCATGCCAAAGGCAATAAGCAGCAGCTTTGTCATGAGCTTTTAGATTTAGAAAGTTAAAAATGAACTAGGCATGATGGAGAGTATTTCTGGGAGACTTCTTCTGGGGGGTACAGTTCCCTCTCTTTTGTATTAAAAGCCAATTTTTCAGAGTTCTTGTAAAACCAGGGCAGAAACACCTCCCATACTCAGAGAGCTATTAAGATATTGTTGTAAAGTTTTATAATATCTGTTTTATAATATCTTGTCTTTGAGGATTATAAGGAATTTTAGTAATACGGGTAATAATAAATTGTTAACAAAACATCTAAAATGTCTGACTGTAACAGTCAGTCTTATAAGCAGAAGATTATAAAATCAACAACAGACTGCAGGTCTCTGGTCACCATTGATCCTTGAAGGTACCACTTTCTACTGTTTCTACGGGAATTGGAATACATCAGGAGACAGAGACTGGAGGGACCTCTAGTCAATCTGATACTTATATTAGTCTGCATTCTCTAGAGTAACAGAACTTATAGAATGAATCATATATAAAGGGGATTTATAAGAATGACTTACAAGCTGTAGTCCAGCTAATCTAACAATGCTGCTAAATAAAGTCCACCATGACCTCTGAGCTCCATGAAGTATAGAGAACTCTGTTCATTGGCAGGGCTTTTCTTTCTCTGAGCTTGTCTGGGAAATTTTAAGCCCTCACACAGTGCTCTACAAGAGGAATGTCACACAGCCTTAGTTAGATTACAGGTTCAATTTCCTTTCTCTTAATAAGAACCCACTCAGCTAGTACCTGAGATTACTGAAATGCTTCCCAGTGCTAATGAGACCTTTTGGTAGCCTAAGCCCTCAGCCAATGAATAACTTATGCCCATCCTGGATGTTCCTACCCTCAGTCCCCCCACATTTTATAGTCCTTGAATTACTCCAACTACACTTGATCTGCCTCCTTATAGATGGTCCTGGTGTGGTTGTTCATTGTACATATGCACAAAGCTTCCAACCCCCTCCCCCCAATTCGTCATCTCTACTACCTTTGCCTGCATGAACCATATAGTCCAACCAACCAACCGGTAGTCAACCAGAGCAGAGAGAACAACAGCTAACTGTGAATAGAAAGCCCAAGAATCCAGTAGTTGTTCAGTCCATGAGAGTAGATGTCTCAACTGATCTTCAGTATACACTGGGATCTTGAAGAAGTAGGCTTTAATGCCACTGAAGAAATGGACTTGCTAGCAAGGTGACAGCAATCAGGCAAAGAACAAATGTTTCCTTCTTCTATGTCTATATAGACTTGCAACAGAAAGTGAGACACAGATTAAAGGTATGTCTTCATACTCTAAGATCCAGATTAAAGGCTTTGGTCAAGTAGACAACCAAGAATATCAATCACAGCCCACTTTGGATCATTGTTGTATCAGTTTCATACTGTTCCTGTGGAAACGCTTCACTGGGAAGTATCTTTGGAGCAGAGACCACTCCAGCAACATTATCAGCCTAGGATGTCTTCTTTCAAATGAATTTGCAAGATGCAAGCTTAGACAGGTGGGATTTTGTCATCAGGACACTATTCTAGTTGACCCTATGAAGTGTCAGGATTCTCTTTAAAGGTACTGATCTCTTTAACAACTTTAAACTGCCCTCTTTTCATGTGTTCTGCTCTACTTTTTTCTCTTTCATTGTAGCTTAGATGAGAGAGGTGAGCCACAGTCTGCATGCTCCCCTGTCCTGAAGTTTCTTCCATTGAACATACCATCTCTCTGGTATTCTGCTTCACTGGGGTTCTCAAGACAGGTAGAATGAAGTTGGATTTTTTGTTAGACTATCACATAAATGGCTAGAGGCTCTAACAAAGATAGAACCCCTGTTTCCTTTGAAACCCTCATAATTAAAGCTGCCACTGTCTGAGTTTCTCTTCACCCTGCTTTTCCAAACTCCCAACAAAATGGCCCATTAAGCTCTACTCATAGCTCTTTAGGGTTGTTTTAGCCCAGAGTTCTAGAATGCTTCCACATTCCTTCAGCAAACCAGTTCTATAGCCTGAAGAACCACGTGTTAGGTTCATTACACTACGGTCTCTGTAGATTTGAGGTTGTATTAATTCCTTACTTTCTTAAAGCAGAGGAAGGGAGATTGTGTTTACTAGTGAAATGTTAAATTCTACTTCCTCTTACAGTCTTTCCTCAGTGAGTTGTGACATGAGACAACTGTTCTTGGAAACATACTTACCCTCAAAATCATACTAGTATAACAAGATAAGGATTTAATTGTAGGCATAATCAGGGGAACTTACTTTCTAACAGGATAGATGTCTATTTGTGGCTTGCATAACTCACTGCAGGGGGGAAAAGACAGTGGAAAAGGAGGAAAGGAAGGAGGAAAAGGGGAAGGAGGAATAGGTATGATGCTCTGTGACTGTGTGAGCCCCAAGGTTGCAGCTATGATAAACAACATCATCATTGATGATGGTCTTGGCTCACAGGGAAAGAGGTAAAACCTGTAATAGACAATATCAATCTACTATGCAATCTACTAAAATGTGCCCCCTGTACAACAGTGACATGATTAGTATGGTGATAACCAACTGCTCTCTGCCTGTATTTGAGGACAGCTTCACAAAAAGGATTCCTATGTAATACTGTAAACCTATTTTAAAAAAAAACAAACAAAAAAAAACTCATGGCCATAGAGGTCTTAGGCCTTAGAGGCTAATTTACTGCTATTTACTTAGATTTTAATGGTACCAAGCTACTTTCTAAACATTTATATTTATACTGATAGATGTTACCGGTTACAGAATGTAACATGTTACAGTTACAGAAGAGAATGCTCTTCTGTAATAGATAACATTTAGTATAAGCTGCATGCCTGCTCAAGGTGCTGAGAATTCGTGAATATTGAGTGTTCAGAACTAAAAAGAGAATTTATACCAATCCCTTCAAGGATTAAAGAACAATAGAAAAGCAGGGGTGAGATGAATGTAAGAGATGAAGAGGGATAATGGGGCTATTAAATGCTATCTTCTGCACATAGCATAGACAATGAAGTTATGATCTGACTGCAAAGGATCTGTTCAAGACCAGGTCTATGAACAGTAAAACATGGATTGAAGAAGAGCACATGGGATTAATTATTGTCTCTTTGTGGATTCTTAAAGAGAAAGAGTCATTGTCCTCAGTTATATAATCAATAAGCAGCCCACCAAACTCCAGTGGATAGCTCTAAATCTGTGGTAACACAGATAAACCTAGTTAAACTCAGTGTGCCTTAGAGAACAACAACAACAACAATAACAATAACAACAAAATTGTGAATGTGTGACCAAGATGTATAGGGAAGGGAGGATAATAGAGTTTTAAGTATTGCTGAAACTAGCTGATGTTAATGAAAACAGTACTTGTATAAGTTTAAAACATTAATTCTATCCTCTAGAGCATTCGTTTGGAAAATAATAAAGAAATACAGAAGAAAATAGAAGAAAAAGTCAAAGCACATTACCAAACTCTCAGTTCAACACAAATGTAAGCAGTAATTGAGGAATCAATGATACACAGAGAATGAATATATAAATAAGAGAAGTCAATGTCTCACCAGTATATATTAACTATTTTAATGAAAAGCAAGTATTGAGAGGATTAACTTCAAAACTTGCATAATTATCTGAAATCTAAAACCAATTTTTTTAACCATGTCACAGATGTGTTGGAACTAAAACTTTATAAGAAGATTTTATGCAAACAGTGAACAAAGGTTATCAGTAGTGGCTATAAAGATCAAATAAAACATAAAACATAAAAACGATAGAAGAGCAAAGGAGGACATTATGTATTAACTAATATATCAGGTCATCAGAGAAAGGTGTGATATTGTATTATGCTAAAATGAAGGGTAATTAGGGGTCATGAAGTAGGTGAGGGAAAGATAATGAATTTAGAAAAGTAAATGTAGAGCAATGTTAATATAGCAGCATGGATGCTCTGTCAAGAGATCACATCTAAATCCCTAGGTTTGTGTGATCCAGTCAGATTGTAGAGACACTACACACCTTTAATCCTTCTGGCTAGAATACAGACATGTCCTTAGTACACACCTTTAAGGTAAAATTAGTATTTAGAAGGAAGCATCCATGTTTGAAAGTAACTCCTAATTGAGGGGCAGACAAAGTGATGAATCAGAAAAAGATGTGACAGAATGAGAGATAGGATATACCCAACTCTCAGCAGAACACACAGAAAAAAAAAAGGTGATTTAAGAGAGCAGTACAGAGAGACAGAGAGAGGGGGGAGGAATAGGGAGGAGGTGAGTGGGAGGGGGAGTGGGAGAGGCAGAATGAGAGAGGGAGACAGAGAAAGGGAGAAGAAGAGGTAAAGAGGGGGAGGGGAGAGGGAGAGGGAAAGGAAGTGGGGAGTATACTAGGATAGTTTACAGAGACAGGTTACAGTTGAGGGCAGAATGACTCAGAGAATGACAAGGAGCCAGAAGATTTGAACAGATTGTCAGAGTTAGTTTGGGGCCAACCAGAGCAATTCAATTGGAAGCAGAAAGAAGCCAGTTAGAATCAGTCTACTTGGAAAGGAGTTTGAGCCATAAGAGCTGCGTTGAATCAGTCAGTTAAAGTTTGGATAGAACAAAAAAGGGTGAGTTTATTCAACAGTAAGCCTATGAGACAACAATTACATCTGGTAAATGAAAGTTACCTTTACAAGTGAGAAATGTAAAACTTCTGTAGATGAACCCAGAGAGGTTTCAGTACCACAGACAGAGACAACCATGGCACCTGCATTCAGGTCTTCAATGCATCAATGTTAGGTAGGCTGAAGGTCAGTAGTGAAAGAGTAATGAGGGTTTCTCAGGTCTTATACTCAGCAGACTTGTGAGTTAGCATTTTGAGGAACAATTCCTATATTAACTTTTAAGCTTGGTCTACTAAATAATTTCCTCACAATTATGATATAGAATTCTATTCTAATAGAGTATAATCATCATGAGAAAAGGAGTGGATAACAAGTACAGAAAGGATTAAACAGAGCTAAAAATTATATGTGATCAATAATATGCTGTTTTAGAGAACACAGTTGCTAGAAAGATAACTGGTAAGAAATATAAACTCAGTCAAAACAAGGGTATAGACGGCAGAGTGAGTATGGTAAAAATTGTCTTCATAGAATTTATTGACTTCTTAAATTTGTCTCATACACTGTCTGTTGACATCAGAATCATCTCCATCTCCTTGAGCATACACCTTCACTTAATATAATAAACCGATAAAAATTCAAACAATGCTTTCATAGCCTACTCTAAGAAGCTTTCTATATATGAATTTGATTCCCACCAGGAGACATCCATGTGGTATTTTAAAGACAAGAATAATGGAAATCCAGATTTCTACCACATATATGTTTATTTCCAAAAGAATGATGTGAAGTAGGTTTTTTGTAGCAGTGCTTCATGACAATGTCCAATCCTTGGTTTTGTGTGCCCAGGAGCATTTTAATCAGAACATGGCTACCTTCGGTTCCATTTTCTATTCACCAATCTTTCAGCCATCAAGAGCAGAGTTAGTGGCTCTAGGAGCATGGACAGCTTCCTCATCTTTCTCCCTTTACTTGTCAGACTACTGGGCACTGAAACTTCTACATTCAAACCTTGCAATAAAATCATGTGCATACAATTTCTCTGTTGAATCCCTTTCTACATGCCAACTAACACAGGGTTTTCCACTATATTAATATCACACTTATGTTGTCCCTGGTTCAGCTCTGTACTCACTAAATCATGCCTGTCCTAAACAAATGTTTATGAAACCCTGATTTCATAAACATTTTTAATTTTGTTATGATAGTAAAAAAAACTTGAGCTGTTTTTAGTTTTGGCTTTTCCTCTAGTACATTGCTTTTAGAGATTATCAGGGAAATTTGTTTATGTTGATTTGTTAAAGGAATTTTATCATTCTTTTGGGACAGGGATTTCATGAAACCCTGTGAAAAGAGCTGATTTTACCATATACTTTTAGAGACTGTGTCATATGCAACTTGTACAGAGTGAATGATATACCTGTTCTAACAAAATGAAACCTGAAGATAGTGATTTATATTTCATGAAGTCTTTATTTAATTCCTATGATATACTCTGTTATCTCTACTAAATCCTTTTATTACAGTTGTTTACTAGTATATGAGTTTTTCATAACTGCCTAGAGTTGAAACTGCCATTCAATAGACATAACTTGTAAGTCTAAGAAATAAGAGACAGGAAACCCAGATTCCTGAGGACTAGAGGTGTTATATTTTGGTTTTGATGTTATACAAGGAGAGACTTCTTTTCAAAGGCTTCATCTGCCTGTATGTAGTCTATTATTAAGGCCACCTTAAACATGGCCTTTATAAAAAGCTGCATGTTTCCTCAACATAGTAATTTTGGCAGCCTTTTGAAGTAAATTATATTTCTCTCTGCTTATTTCACAACATTGTCCCTTCACCTTTCAAATTAAGTATCACAGTGGTATAAATGCAAAACGGATTAAGTGTCTTTCAGATTGACTGCCCTCTGTGACGCATGGTTGATATCGAAGAGTAGTTCGGAAGCAAATTTTAATTTGAAAATAAGATATGGCAATTCATTAGAAAGAGGATAGGTAGATGATACAGAGGATAAAAAAAAAACTGACTCAATCTGAGGTTGTTCTTACTGATTTGTTTTTAACATTCTTACTACACTTTTACATGAGTGCCTGTGTGTACAACTGTGTGTGTGTTTGTGTGTGTGTGTGTGTCTGTGTGTGTGTGTGTGTGTGTGTGTGTGTGTGTGTGTGTGTGAGTACCAGAGCACAACTTACAGGAATTGGTTCTCTCCTTCCACCAGGTAGATCCATGCAATCCAAATCAGGTTGTCAGAGTTGGGAACAGAAACCTTAATATGCAGGATTGTCTTACCTCTCCCAAATTGACATATTCTAATATGCAAACAACTGTTTGTGCTTTCTTATCCAAGTAACTCTGGTCAACTGACCAGAAATTTCTTTTATTTTTAAGGCTGAGTTAATGCTAGCATTTGCCTAATAATACTGCTTAGGAAGTTAGATAAAATAATACATGTAAGGTCTTACCAAACATTCCATAGAGAAATTGTTTTTATTATTGTCAGTGTTATTTTCTCACTGTCTTATAAATATGTCTTTATTGATTTGATGTGTACATACACACATACACACACACAGAGAGAGAGAGAGAGAGAGAGAGAGAGAGAGAGAGAGAGAGAGAGAGAGAGAGAGAGAGAGAAAGACCTACTTACCCCAAAGTAGCTACCCATAACAGACCAAAGTAACTATTACACAAAAGTCCAACTTGGTGAACCAGTGAGTTTTTATTGAGGTAACTACCAAAAACACAGATAAACAGTTAGTTACAGGAGTGAACACCACTCAAAAATACCAGATCTGTCACCAAAAAGCCCACTCAACATGAGTGATGACTCACAGAGTGCAGCCCTGGGTTTTGTTGCACAGTTCGCAGAATAGCTCGCTTCTCTTCAGCATGGCTGGTCAGAATATTTCCTCCCCCAGCTGCTTCTATTTAGCTAGGGAAGCGACTTAGAGAATCATGCAAGTTTCAATTATTCCAGACATGTGACATTTATGTTTATCTCTGGGATCTCATGAACCCACCCTGCCTTCTGGAGAGAAAGCTTCCATTAGGAGGCAATTGCCCTATAACACTGAGAAAAAGTAAATCTCAAGAAATGATCAGAATAATTAGAGATTGCCCAAGGTGCCCCCCCCGTGTGTGTGTGTGTGTGTGTGTATGCATGTATTTATCTTTTTCTGCCACACTCCTTATAGTTCGCTAATGCATGACCTCTAGCAAACATCACTGGACTTTTAGGTCTTGGTAAGGCCCCCTTCTTAGAATATGCTTCCATGACTTCTTACTACCTTGTTACATCCCACTCAGTTTAAATTTGAGATTGTACATGCTACTTAAACTATCTGGAAAATGAAAATAATATATTATTGCCTATCAATGGGAAAGTACAAAAATTAAAAAAAAATACTGTGAACATACTGTATAAACTTCTATATAACATTTTAAATGCTAATAACTGACAAACTACGTTCTATGTTGTGTTAGGCAGCTATACATCACCATGAAAACTACTGGAGATGAGCTGTTTAAAAAGAGGAAAGGCTTAATTTGCATCCTAGGTTTGGGGGGGCGTTCATTCCATAGTCATTCACTCCTGAAATTTTGCATTGATGGTGACATAGTCAATATGGTGCAAGCAGGTAGCACAGGGCCTGTTCTCCTCTTAGAAGCCTGGAAGCAAAGAGAAAAACTGAAGGAGAAGACTCCCTATGTCTCTGAAAGGGCTCCCACCCCCTGTAATCTATGTTCTTTCAAACAGTCCCCACCTACTAAATAAGTTTTACCAGCTCTCAATAGTGCTTTAGGTTTGATAATCAAGCTTTTAACACAGATGCCTTGGGAGGATATTACATCTAAGCTATCATAGCTAGCCACAAAGGATATGCTGAAATCTCTTCATTTGTGGTATCCATCCCAAACGAGAATTAGCACAGAGACAGATAGATTCCATGTTCAAGCCTGGAGGTTGAAGTGGAGAGTAGTTATGAAATGTTATAGTATATTTCTCTTTAGAGTAGAGGTTCTCAACCTGTGAGTTGCAACTCCTTTGAGGGTCAAATGGCCCTTTCACATGTCATATTACCCTACACATAAGATATTTGCATTATGATTCATAACAGTAGCAAAGTTACAGCTATGAAGTAACAATGAAAATAGTTTTATGGCTGGGGTTCACTGCAACATGAGGAACTGTATTAAAGGGTCTCAGTGAAGGCTGAGAATCACTGCTTTAGAGTGACAGAAATGTCTTCAAATTACATGTTGGTGGTTGGATAGAACTGAAAATATGTTAATGAGCACCAAGCTACGTGTTAAACTTAGGGGAACCATTGTATATACTATGTGTATGTAAGCATAGGTATGAAATTTAAAAAAATAAAAATAATTGAACATTGTGTATAAACTATGCTCTGATTGGGATATCTTAAGATGGGTTTGTATCTCCCATAACTTGTATATTTCAAATTGAAACACTGTGAGTTAAGAATAGCAGAACAACAAGTGGGGAAGAAAAAACTGGAATTGATGTGTAGAAGTGGGTGATTCTAGGATAAGCTAGAAACCTAGGACAATGAAAACTCCCAGCAATCTATGAGGGTTGCTCTAGCTAAAACTTGTAACAATGAGGAATATGGAGCCTGAACTGGCCATCTCCTGTCATCAGAAAAGACTTCCAATGGATACCGATCAAGCCACAAAACTTTAGACCCACAATTTGTTCTGCCTACAAGATGTGCAGATGGAGCAGAAATTGAGGGAACATCCAACCAATGACTGGCCCAGCTTGAGACCCATGCCATGAGAGATTTCACCCTTGACACTTTAACAATATTCTGCTATACTAACAGACATTAGCCCAGTGTAACTGTCATCTGAAAGGCTTCACCCAGCAACTGATGGAAACTGATGCAGAGACTCACAGCCAAACATTAAAATGAGCTTGGGGGAAGTTTGTTGAAGAAGGGGAGGAAGGATTGTAGGAGCCAGAAAGGTCAAGGACACCATAAGAAAACCTACAGAATCAATTAACATAGGCCTGTAGGGGCTGAGAGAGACTGAACTGCCAACCAGAAAGCATGCATGGGACTCACCTAGGTCCTCTGAATATATGTAACAGTTGTGCAGCTTGGTCTTCATGTGGAACTCCTAACAGCAGGAACAGGATCTGTTGCCTGCTCTGTTGCCTGTCGTTTGATCCCTTTCCCCTAACTGTGCTGCTCTTCCTTGACACTCACTATAGGAGAAGATCCACATAGTCCTACTGCAACTTGACTTGCCAAAATGGGTTGATATCCATGGAGACCTCCCATTTTCTGAGGAGAAAGGACTGTACTATGGGAGTTGGGGTTGGGGAGGGAAGATGAGAGCAAGAGACTGGGAGTTGAGGAGGGAGAAAAAGATGCTATAGGCATGTAAAGTAAAAATAAAAAAAAATAGCAGAACATCTAAATTTACAAACAGCTTTTAGACTGTTTTGCAAACCTAACCTACTTCCAGATACAAACCATGTATTATGTTACACGTTATAATCTTGAGGCTCAAAAGCTTTGTGATTTAGAAAGAACTGAATACAGAAATCACATAAACAAACCCAGAGTGTCACAAAGAAAGCATTGCCACCTGCTACAGCATTTCATTTACAACTTCTGAAAGAATCTAAATCAAACAGAACCATCGCCATTACTAGTCAGACACTTTGATTTCAAAAAATGCTTTATAACGTATACTTGAAATGTCTCAGTGTTACTTGCTGAAAGAGTATTTCAATTTCATTCGAAAGAAAAATAGCAGTGCACATCATATTTAAAACCACATTGGTGAAGCAAATTTAATTTCTGCATTAAGCAAGGAATGCAGGAGGTCTCTTCAAGCTGGACAAGGCTCACAGGACAGATTCCTCCATGCTCCAGAGTTTCCAGAAAGAATTTAGATCTGGTTGAAAACAAGTTGATTTTAAAATGGATCCCCTCCCCCCATTTTCTGTTCCTTTTGTTGTTGTTGTTGTTGTTGTTCTCATTTTCTTTTCTATTAACAGGATTTTGCTCCACAGCCTACTCTGATCTTAAAAGTATAATCTTTCTACTCAACATTCTGAATGGTGGGACTGTCATCAGACTTTTAGGACAAAAGCCTGACCCCTTGGAATCTAAATCAAAGAGGTAAGTTGTTGTAAGGGTACAGAAAAGGGTCTTGATCCACATAAATAGTGTCTGCTCCCCTGCATGTGTCCTAACAGGACTAACAGGAACTTTCAGATTTTATAGAAAAAGGAAACAAAGGAGATGGTTGGGTGTGCACAGTTGAGAGCAGACACTTTTGGTCAGACTAATGGTCTGAATAATCGTTAACTTCAGCTATTTCCACAAGCTGTCTGAATAATTATTACTCAGCTATTTCTCTAAAGCTGTTACTGTTTTTATTATTTGTGAGGAGCAGTGTAGTTCCCAAGGGTGATTGCTCTAACTCTTAGGGGCCATTGCTTCCACCTTGTTCTATGATGTTAATTGATCAGTCCTGCCATTCTTACTTAGATGGCAGGGTAATCACAGAAGAGAATAGTAGCACTTTTAAAATTAGTTCTCTTGAGTTTGATAATATTCAAAATAATGAATGTCTTAAAATAAGACATGAAAATGTATTACAAAAGAAAAATTACAATATCATGCAAATTTAAACCACAATGACTTAGCTAACATCCCACACCCATTAGATTGGCTACCATAAAAACAAAAACAAACAAACAAAAATGATTGACACATTTTGGCACATATGTGAAGAAAATGGAACTCTCACACAATACTGATACAGCCATTGTGTAAAACATTACAGAAGTTTCTAAAACTTTTATGACAGACCTTCACATGTCTTAGCAATAACAGTAACAGGCATATCAAAATTAAATGAAATCAAAATCTGAAGGAGAGATCTGTACTCTTGAGGTCATTGCCACAACATGAAATTAAGCCAGTGTCTACTGATGAATGAATGAATGAATGAATGAACACTATTATATCTGTATGTCTCATCCTGCCATAAAAAGAAGTAAACTCTGGCATTTATGTCAATGAATTTGATAGCATCATTAAATTTAAACATAGAAAGGATAATCCTTCATGATTTCAAGTCCAGAGGAAAAAAATATAAAAATTCAGTTGAATGGATAGAATCAGGAAGGAAGCATAATGGTGGTTACCAACCAGGTTTTGAGTAAACCAGAAGATGTTGGTCAAAGGACATAATGTCTCAGTGAGGTGATAGGAAAGTTTAGAAGGGCTAATGTCCATTAGTATAATTATACTGTACCATCTGCTTGGAATTTGCAGTGAGAACATCTTAAGTATTCTTCTTAAGTATTCTTAAGAAAGAAGGCAGCAATCTTCTGATAAGAAAAGAAAGAGAAGAAGAAATTGTGGATATGTTGATCATGCTAATGTAGTCACTTCATAGAGTTTATGTTTATTAAAACAAGCAGTACACAGAGCCAGGACCATGGCAGCAGACACATTAACTCAACTTCCTAAGCTACAGACTCCTGAAAAAAAAGACTTTCCTCCTGCAATTTGTCCTCTGGCATTCACACCGGTGCCAAATCACATGCATCCCAAATAAATAAATGTAATGAAAAATCCATCATACTATGTTTACTAATTGCATATTTTAATTTGTCAATTACGTATCATTAAAGTTGGGGGGAAGGGAAAAGAAATCATTGATAAAAAATGAAAGTCAACAATGTCAAATAAATATCTACTGATTTTATACTTCTGTTTTCAAAAGTGCAAAATAATGAAATGAATAATTATATTAAAACTTAGTCGTCTTTTAAGTCACTGAATTTGCAATTTGCTAAGCAGCTGGAACCCAACAACATTTGGAACGCTAAGAATTATTGTTCTTATTTTGAAAATAAAATAATAAAGTTATTTGGAAGTACTTGGGTGACTTGATATTTAATTTAAAGAAACAAAACTAAACTCAGAATACAAAGCCACCCCAAGTGAATATTATTCTTGTGTTGTTTCTTTAAAGCTCTTTATGTTAGGGGCTAGGAAATTGTTCAGATGTTAAGAGAGCTTGCTGCATAATCATGAAGACCTTAGTTCAGATCTCAAAATTCACTTAAGCTAGGCTTACCACAAAATACCAGTGTTAGGTCTGACAGACCTGAGCACGTATAGGTTTGTTCCCCTCAAACAAATTGAAAATCTCTCTCTCTCTCTCTCTCTCTCTCTCTCTCTCTCTCTCTCTCTCTCTCTCCCTATCCCTTTTCCTCTTCCTCTCTCTCTCTTCTTCCCTCCCTCTTCCCCCCCTCTCACACATACAAGACACAGACACACACAGAAGTAACATTTTCTAAAAAATCCTGATGTTAGATTTACTCTCACTACAGATGCAGACATGAAGACTCCTATTTCCTACCACATGGAGCTTACTCCATGGAAGGAAAAATCTAAGATATAGATTAAATATTGAGTTTGCTTTAAATTTGAAAAATGACATAATTGGCCTAACATTAGATCATGCCCATGAATGATGTTTTCTGTACTGGCTCAAGGGCTTGTAGCAGTGTTCTGGACCAGTAAAGAAACAAAGCAATACTATCTTTGAGTTTCTTGCCAAATCTTGTCAAGGACTAAATAGTGTGAAACATCCAGTGACCAAGTCATTCCTGGTTTGTGATAAAGAATAGCAATTATTGTCATCTTTTTCAAGCAAGGAACACCCCAAAAGGACCCAGATGTAAGTTGTCAGGCCAAGTAAGTGATTACTTTAGCTTTTTCCTTTTAAGGTTACAGCATTACACATTTATATCTATAGGAATAGACTGAGTGAAAGACTTTATAATGAAGGTTCCAGGGCAGTCTCTTTTTAGCTACCAACCACTTTTCTTCATTAATATATTTTAATGGAATACAGCTGGTCTTTTTATTCATCCACATTTTTCTCATTAACTTTTAAGGAATTAACAAAATAGTACCATTTAAATTGCCAGATAAAGACAGTGGAAACTTAGCTTGGGAATGAGAGTATATTGGCTCATCTCTCCTATGGCATTTCAGTTACACTATCACTACAATATCATTATTAATAATTTCTAGATGGTTGTCACATGTTACTCTGCAAAGATCTCAACTTTTCTTGTCTCTGAATTTTTTGTTTTGTTTTGTTATTGGATATTTTTTTATGGCCTGGGAACTAGTCATTCTGCCCCTCTACAGATGAATATTTTAGTTATTTTACTGACAAAATGTATAAGAGCAACAAAGTACTTAGCAATTGTATCATTTATATTTTCTCCTGACCTCAAACAACAATTTTTTTTTTAGAGGTAAATGATAGGAACAGAAACAAAATGTCCAAACTCACAACCAAGTTCCTGAGCAGCGAATTGGGGGATCTCACAGAACACAGAGGGTTGTTAGTAGGCATTATGAGAGCCTGTGGCTGTTTGTTTCCTTCTTCCTCTGACTATGTGCCTTTCAGACCTGTGTGTATGTGTGTGCTCGTACACGAGCGGGAATGTGTGTCCGTGTCCGTGTGCGTGTGCGTGTGTGCGTGTGTGCGTGTGTGCCTGTGTGTGTGTGTGTGTGTGTGTGCGCGTGCGTGTGAATGTGTGAGGTGCTGTTTATTGCTCTTGTATGCCCCTCATTCTCTTTGAGCACTCACTGTGTTCTTTCTTGTCCTCACAGCCTTCACTACTTGATCACTCCTAGAGCTGTAACCACATAAGCAACCCTATAATTTTTTTTCCTTCTGGGTAAGAGAGTCTTTCAACTTTATTCTGTCGGTACTGTGGCTAACATGACTTTGGGAAAAAGCAAGATTGCTCTTATTTAGTAAAACATATAGAATTCAAATTCTATAAATGTGATTATTTACTGTGTTCTGGATGATGTGGTACACTGTAATAGAATAATAATGAGAAACTACACATTTTTATGTAATTAGAGATAAAGGAAGACATAATTACATACGTTTTATCCATTGTTTTAATAACAGTAAATTATCATGTTTATTCATAACAGCTACTCAGAACCAGGTGCTAGACAAAGTAACCCCCTCCTGCCATTGTTTCACCCACACACAAACACACATATTCTTTTGATTCTTAAATGCTACGTAGTGTTATTTTCATTCTTGTTGTACAGGAAAAACTGAACTGAAGTGGGTACAAGCATGATGTTCAAAGTTACACAGGCAAGACTTGTGTGTCAGACCTGTAAGCAGAGCCCAGGTGACCTGTGCTCCCAAAGTCATTGTGCCAAATCTGTCTCTTAGTCTTTATTTCTCAGTGATATTTCAAAAACAATTACAAGTTACATGATTGTTGATGAGGGTATCATATCTTATTCTTTCACCTTTTCAACAGAACTGTAGGAAATCAAAATCTATACTGTTTTATTAATACCATGTCACATGATAAAACATTTTATTGCTCTTTGGTTTCTTTCAATATGCCCTTAGAAGACATGCTTGACGTTCCAAGATTAATTTTCACTGAGGAGTGAAACATTTCTAAGTAATGTTCAGTGTTTTTCAAGTTAATTAATTCAATTGGAGAGTAATTGAGTTTTGGTACAAGCCTATTATAAATTCCTAGACTGACAATTGTAAACCTTACACTGAGAGAAAAATAAAGATTTACTGTACTGTAAACTGTGTGTTTGCCAGAAATTATATAAGTTGTATTTTCCTTCAAAAAAGTAACATTTTTTCTACAGAAATTGCTAATTTAATTCACAAAAAGCTGTCTATAATTTGATCTTGATTATATTTATTATATTTTTCTTGAACATTTGAAAAATAAACCAAGATGATTGATATTTATTTTTTTCCCAATTTTATTTGTAAACGGAAACAACAAAAGCCAATAAATTAAAATATTCAGAAATCTCTGAATTTTCCACCTCTATTAAGTTAATAATCACCATGCAACCATAATATCCTAAATAAGAAGCTAGGTTTTTATCATTTACTTTGTAATATTGGGTGCCCTTTTGACATAAAAACAAAAACAAAAACAAACAAACAAACAAACAAAAAACCTTACAAACAAGTTTATATACCAAAGAGAACTTAGTTCCCAAATGGATTAATGATTTCAATTTTGAGACATGGTTTAAATTTTTTTCTTTTGTTCTTCTCTCATATATGTCATCCAGACCACAGTTTTTCCTCCCTCCCTCTCTCTACTTTCTCCCTCCCACCTCCCTTCTCCCCCATATAGTCTTCCCCTACTGACTGTCCTCAGAAGAGAACAGGCCTCCCAGGGAAGTCAACCAAACACTGCATAACAAACTACAACAGACCAGACACATACCATCACATCAAGGCTGGACAAGTCAACCCAGTAGGAAGAAAATGGCACCACAGGTAGGCAAAAGAGTCACAGACAATTCCCATTCTCACTGTTACGATTCCTACAAGAACACTAAGGTACTCAGCCTTAACATACATGTAGAAGACCTAGGTCAGACCTCTACAGGCTCCCTGATTTCTGCTGCAAGTCGCCATCAGTTCCAGTCAGTTGATTCTGTGAGCCTTGTTCTTGGTGTCCCTGATCGCTCTGATTCCACCAATCCTCCCTTTCTCCTCCTCCTTCCCCCCCTTCCTCCTCCCCCTCCCTCCTCCCCCTCCTCCTCCCCCTCCCCCTCCTCTTCTTCCTCCTCCTCCTCCTCCTGCTCCTCCTCCCATCCCTGGGACTTCTGCAGCTCTGCCTACTGTTTGGCTGTGGGACTCTGCAACTGCTCCCATCAGTTGCTGCCTGAAGTTTCTTTGGTGATGATTCCCCTAGTCTCCAGTCCTAGACCACTGCAGGTAATACTAACTGTAGACTGTAGGTCTGGTGGCTGGGTTGGTGTCCCAATCCCTACACTTGAGGCCTTGCTTGGTTACAGAAGATGTCCAGTTCAGGCCTCGTGTCCCCTATTACTAGGACTCTTTGCTAGAATTACTTCCATAGATTTTAGGGAATTTGCGTTACACTTGTTCAACCCTGCTCCCACGCCCTCACTTCCAGTCGTTTCTCCCAGTATTTTCTCCCTCTCTACTCCCACCACCTGATCCTTCTTGTTCACAAACCCACACACCCCAAGTCCACCCATGAGATCTATTCTCTTTCCCTTTCCCATGGAGATCCTTTTGTACCTGCTTAAGCCCTCCTTGTTACATAGCATCTCTGGGTCTGTGGACTGATTTATTTTTTAAGCTAATATCTACTTATAGGTGAATTCATACCATGTTTTTCTTTCTGGAGCTGGGTTAATTCACTCAGGGTGATTTTTTTTTTCTTGTTCCATTTGCCTGAAAATTTCACGATGTCATTATTTTGAACAGCTGAGTGACACTCCATTGTGTAAATATCACATTTTCTTCATCCATTCTTTGGTTGAGGGACATCTAGGTTGTTTCCAGTTTCTGGCTATTACAAAGAAAGCTTCTATGAGCATATTTGAGTAAATGTCTTTGTGATAGGATGGAGTATTCTTTAGGTATATGTCAGGGAGTGGTATAGCTGGGTCTTGAGGTAGATGGATTCCAAATTTTCAGAGAAATTGCCATATTGATTTTTGAAGTGTACAAGTTTGCACTCCCACCAGCAGTGGAGGAGTGTTCCCCTTGCTCCACTCTGACAAGCATGAGTTGTCACTTGTGTTATTGATTTTAGCCATTGTAATAGGTGTGAGATGAAATTTCAAAATAATTTTGATTTTCATTTCCCTGATGGCTAAGGATGTTGAACATTTCTTTATGTGTTTCTCAGCCACTTGAGATTCCTCTGTCAAGATTTTTTTGTTTAGATTTGTACCCCATTTTTAAATTGAAATATTTAGTTTGTTGATGTCTAGTTTCATGGGTTGTTTATATATTTTGAATATAAGCCCTCTATTAGATATAGGATTGGGGAAGATCTTTTCCCATTCTGTAGGCTGCACTTCTGTCCTATTGACAGTATTGTTTGCCTTACAGAAGCTTTTCAGCTATTGGTGTTCTGCTCAGGAAGTTGTTTTCCTTTGCCAGTGAGTTAAAAACTATTCCTCATTTTCTGTTCTGTCAGAACTAGGGTATCTGATTTTATGTTGAAATCTTTGATTCACTTGGATTTGAGTTTTGTGCAGGGTGATAGATAGGTATCTGTTTAGATTCTTCTGTATGCAGACATTCAGTTAGACTAGCACCATTTGTTGAATATGATTCTCCTATTGTATATTTTTGTTGTTTTTTTTTTTTTATAAAAAAAAATCAGATGTTCATTGGTGTGCAGACTTATAGCTGCATCCTTGATTTGATCCTGTTGATCAGCATGTAGGTTTTTACACCAATACTATGCAGTTTTTACTACTACAGCTTCTTGGAAGATTTTTTTTTTAATTGTATAGGATTGTTTTAGGTATTCTGTTTTTTTGTTTGTTTGTTTTGTTTTCTATATGAATTTGAGTATTATTATCTTAAGGTTTGTAAAGAATTGTGTTGGAATTTTGATGACAGTTGAGTTGAATATGTAGGTAACTTTTTATAAGATCATCATTTTTACTCTGTTAATCCTATCAATTCATAAGCATGGGAGATATTTCCATCTTCTGATATCATCCTCAATTTCTGTCTTTAAAGATTTGAAGTTTTTATTATATATACATTTCACTTGCTTGCTTAATTGCTCCAAAATATTTTATATTAGTTGTGCCTATTGTAAAGAATGTTGTTTCCCTGATTTCTTTCTCAGCTTGTTTGTCATTTGTATATAGGAAGGCTACTATCTTTTTCTGAGTTAATCTTGTATCCAGCTAATTCACTTGAAGGTATTTATCAACTGTTGGAGGTCCCTGGTAGAATATTTGGAGTCACTTACACATATTATTATATCATTTTTGAAGAGAGATACTTTACATCTTTGTTCCCAATTTGTATCACTTTGATCTCCTTTAGTTGTTTTATTGCTATAGCTAGAACTTCAAGTACTATATTGAGTAGATATGGAAAAAGTGGAAGGCCTTGCTTTGTTCCTGATTTTAGTGGAATTATTTTCAGCTTCTTTTCATTTAATTTGATGTAGGGTACAGGCTTGCTGTAAATTGACTTTATTATGCATAAGTATGTGCCTTGTATCCCCAATCTCAAAGCTTTTATCATTAAGAGGTGTTGGAATTTTTAAAAGTATTTTCTGTATGTAATGTGTAGCTGCCTGCAGCTACGGGTAACCTGAGAGGAAGCCTGGGAATGAACGGGAATGGAGGGCGAGAGAAACGTGGGGCTAAGACAAAGTATTCTGATCAAGGCCTGAAGTTTAATATTTTGCTTTCACATATAAAGGGGAAGCCCCACCCCGCAGAATCTCTTCTTTCAGCCCAGGCGCTAGGCAAGGAGATAGCAGTCCAGAAGGTGTCAAGGCTAGCTCAGCAGGCAGTCCATTCTTCTTAGCTCAGTAGCAGACTTCAAGGTGCCAAGGCTGGCAATGCAATGCATCTCAGGTCCTACTGTTGCTTGGTCTATTGTGGTAAAAAGCTCACAGGCCTGCTTGGGCCTGGGAGAAGGGCACAGTTCCCCCTTAATTTTTTAAGATGGCAGTGCCAACATCTGGACGGGGCAAAATATATCATCTCGTCTAGGGTCTAGAGTGGCTGGGTGACCATGCCTGGCTTAGGTTGGCGTTTACATTACTCCTATGTGACCCATCATTGAGGAAATCATACATAGCATATTGATGTATGCCTCTGCCTTAGTTTTAATAGGAGCCAAAAATTACTTTTATAATTACCCATCATTGAGGAAAACATACATAGCATAATGATGTATGCCTCTGTCTTAGGTTTATAGGAGCTCAAAACACTCTTACCCATCATTGACTAACTGGCCATCATTGGCACACTCTTTAGACCCAGACCACATTCAGACCAAAGGACCTATGGGCATGCACTAGATGCAGTTCTTCACAGCAATGTGTAATTGTCAGGATGAATAGCTGAGCTTGCTGAGAGTGATCTTGTGTGAGGGCAATCAATCTGTTTAAAACATAAGGTTCAAAGGTTAAAAGTAACATGATTATCTAAGCAATGTAGAAAATAAGGTTGAGAGCGGATATGTTCCAGTATCTAATCCAACTGCTAATTAGCAGGGGTCAGACACAAAGTCTGGCCACCAGGTGGGTGGCTTAGTAAAAATTACTTACTCTCCAGTAAGAGTGGAGACTGTTAAATCAGCTGGCTGACTTTGAGCCATTTTCATCATTAGAATCATAATTATTAGGCTCAGGATGTGTGTCCACGTGAGGACCAGTCTTTTAGGCAGCTATCAGGCTCCATTTTCTTTTTCTGAAAAAATGTTGACTGACCCACGACCCCAAATTAAAACAGGATTGGGACCACACCAAGTATTAGTTAAGGGGTCTCTCCACAAGACCCTGGCAAATGAGTTGGAAGTAACTGGATGCCAGTAGTAATCTGGTGTAGACTGACCTTTAGCATCAGTTTGCAGAAAATTTAAAACAAATAAGACAAAAGCAAGGTGTGATTTTGGTGACCTTGTGGGGTATAATTTCCTTTTTCTAGTTTAAAATGATCATGTGAGGTGTTTTCTTTCAGTTTGTTTATGTGGTAGATTACATTGACAGGGTTTTATATGTTGAGCCATCCCTGTGTCTCTGAGATGAAGCCTACCTGATCTTTTTTATGTTATCTTGGATTCAGTTTTCAAGTATTTTATTAATTATTTTTTTAATCAATGTTCATGATAGAAAGTGGTTTGAAATTCTTTTTTTGTTGAGACTTTGTGTGGATTAGGTATCAAGGTGACTGTGACCTCATGAATTTAGCAGTGTTCCTTCTATTTTACTTTGTGGAATAATTTAAGGAATATTGGTACTAGGTCTTCTTTGAAAGTCTTGTAGAATTCTGCACTAAACCCATGTGGGTCTGGGGATTTTTTTTTTCTTTTTGGTTGGTTGGTTGGGAGAATTTTTATGATTGCTTCCTGCTTCTACTTCCTTAGTGGTTACAACTTTATTTAAATTGTCTATCTAATCTTGATTTAAATTTGATAAGTAGTATTTATTAAAAAAAATTGTCCATTTTCTTCAGATTTTTTTTATTTTGTGAAGTACAGGTTTTTATAGTATGATCTAATGATCCTTGATTTCCCTCCGTGTCTATTGTTATATCCACCTTTTCATTTCTAATTTTGTCAATTTGGATAGTCTCTCTATGTCTCTAGTTAGACTGGATAAGCATCTGTCTATCTTTTTGATTTTTCTCAAAGAACCACCTCTTTGTTTCATTGATTCTTATTATTTTTCTCTTTGTTTCTACTTAATTGGTTTCAGTTTGACTATTTCCTGCCCTCTACTCCTCTTCAGTGCTTGCTTCTTTTTTTTTTCCAGAGTTTTCAGATGTGCTGTTAAATTCCTAGTATGAATTCTCTCCAATTTCTTTGTAAATGCACTTAGTACTGTGACCTTTCCTCTTAATAATGCTGCTTTCAGTGTGTGGTAAGTGTTGTATATTCTTTAGTATAGAACTCTAGAAAGTCTTTAACTTCTTTCTTTATTCCTGCCTGGAACTGGAAGTTACTCACCAAGTAATTGTTCAATTTTCCTATGTTTGTAGGCTTTCTGTTTTTTCTGTTCTTCTTGATCTCTATCTTTATGATAGTCTCTGGTGGTCTGATAAGATATATGTGACTATTTTAATCTTCTTGTATCTCTTGAGACTTGCTTTGTGACCAGTTTGTGTTTAATCTTTGAGAACATTCTATGAGGTGCTGAGAAGAGGGTAACTTCTTTTGTTTGAGTGAAATGTTCTGTAGATATCTGCTAGGTCCATTTGAGTCACAATGTCTGTTAGCACCATTATTTCTCTCTTTAGATTTTGTCTGGATGACCTGCCCATTGGTGAGAATGGGGTACTGAAGTCTTCCACTATGTATGAGGTTTGATGAGTAATTTAAGAAATGTTTCTTTCACAAATGTAGATGCTCTTAGATTTGGGGCATAGATTATAAAAGAATTGAGATGTCATCTGTTTGAGGTTTTCATTTGATGAGTATGAAATGTCCTTATCTTTCAATTCATTTTAGTTTCGTGTCTATTTTGATAGATACTAGAATATTTATACCAGTAGAATAGATAAGCCAACATGCTTCTTGGGTTCATTTGCTTTAACAAATCTTTTCAAACCCTTTATTCTAAGGTAATGTCTATCTTTGATGTTGAGGTGCATTTCTTGTATGCATCAGAAGGATCCTTTCTCTGTATCCATTTTGTTAGCCTGTGTCTTTTTATTGGGGAATTGAGTCTATTGATATTGAAAGACATTAATGACCCGTGATTATGAATTCCTGTTGTTTTGTTGGTGATGGTAGGGTGTGTGTGTGTGTGTGATCCCTTTATTTTGGATTTGCTAGTATAATATTATTTATTGTCTGTGGTTTAGTAGGTTACTTTGCATTTTCCCCTTGTAATTTTTAATATTCTTTCTTTGTTGTCTTTAGTGTTTTATTATGTGGCACGAGAATTTTATTTCCTGGTCCAATCTCTTTGGTGTTCTATAAGCTTCTTGTACCTTTATAGGCATCTGTTTCTTTAGGTTAGGAAAATTCTTCTATAATTTTGTTACATATATTTTCTGAGTTTTTGAGCTGGGATTTTTCTTCTTCTTCTTTTCCTATTATTTTTAGATTTGGTCTTTTTATAGAATTCCAAATTTCCTGGGTGTCTGGTATTAGACATTTTTTAGATTTAACATTTTTTTGACCTATGAGATGAATTTTATTTCTTCTATTTCATTTACAACCCTTGAGAGTATCTTCTATCTTTTATAGTCTGTTGGTGATGATTGCATCTGTAGTTCTTGCTCACTTCATTGGGTTTTCCATTTCCAGAATTTCCTAATTTCCTCCTTTGTGTTTTCTTAATTGCTTCCATTTTCATTTTCAGGTCTTGAACAGTTTTGTTCATCTGTTTTTTTTTTTTTTTTTCTTTTCTTTTTCTGTTTTTTTCTCCTTTTTTTTTGTATTCTTTAAGGGATATATTGACTTCTTCCTTTTATAATTTGTCTTTTCCTTTATTTTTTAAGAGATTTTTAAAATTTCCTCTTTAAGTTCCTTCATCATTTTCATGAAGCTTATTTTCAGGTCATTTTCTTGTGCTTCAGCTGTATTGAGATATTCAGGTCTTGCTATCATTGAATAGCTGTGGTCTGGTTGTGCCATATGGCCCTGACTGTTGTCCATTGTGTTCTAATATTGCTATTTGGCTTTGAGATAATTAATGAGCTTTAGGTGCTGATTTTGAGTTTGTTGTTGTTGGATGGGTGTTTGGACCATTGGTTTCTGTTTCTGTTTTGGGCTTTTTTTTTTTTTTTTTTTTTCTTTTAAGCCTGGATATCTGGTGGCCAGCATGACCCCATAATCAGTATGGAGTCTCTGACCATGTTGGAGCTGGACTTCTGAGGGTTATCCTAGCCTTTGGTGCAGCTGAGGGCTGGGGGCTGGTGTGTGGGGTTGTCTCTGTTCTTCTGACTGGTATAACTGGCACTTGAACAGCTGAAGTCTTCCAGAGTTGGGGATTAGTGGCCTAGCATTTGGGAAGGCATTGAGGTATGAAAGGGCAGTGGAATTTGTATTTGGGGCTGAATCTAGGGAATAGGGCAGTTTAGCTGACAGGTAGGTCACTTACTTTTTCTGACTGGTGTGGCCTGTACCAGAATTTAAGAAGCCAAAGAAGAATTGTAAGTTCAAAGTCAGCCTGATCTAAGATGTGGCACCCTACAGCCAAAGAATAACAACAAACAAACAAACACCAAACAAAAAAACAAAACCCTCCTTTCCAAATCCCACCAAAACAGTCAAGATTTCTTGGAGAGCTTGCATTCCAGCAGTCTCTCACTATTTGTTACCACAGCCACAGTCTGAGCTAAATCCCAGATCTCCTGGCAGGCTATGCTAATGCAGATGACATCCTGGGTGATTGGGATACCCAAGACCTGCTGTGTGCTCTGGGTTCCCATGGACAGCTTGGGCGTGGCTTTCAGAGAGGTGGGTAACCAGGGTTGGGAGGAGTCTAGGGCTGGCGCTAAGAACTAGAAGTCTCCCTTAGAAGGACTGATTTGGTATAGAGGTCTCATAGCTCCTATGAAGGCTGGGCTGGAACAGACTCTGAAAAAGTCTAGGGAGTGGAGGGCTGAGGCCAGGTTCTCCAGATCTGTGATACAGGCTGTGACGCACGCACAACCCCAGTGATGCAGGGCCGAGCTTGGGCACGGCTGGTGACCGTGCTGATGTTCCTGGTCCCGGGAGAAGGCCAGCAAGGTAGGTGGCTGAAGCTGAGCGTTAGGACCAGCTTTGCAGCTGAATCAGTGGCGTTTCCCTGACCTGCCACCATCTCGGCGCCTTTCTCAGCCAGCTGCTCCTGGAATTTGCTTTAAGCTCAGGTTGTTCAAACTTCTTTTTGGAATCCCTTGGTCCTGTTTTCGTTTCTTTTGTTCATTTCAGATCTCTTGATCTTTAAACTCCTTTAATGTACTGCAAGAACCTTTGCCGAATTTGCCGGATACCATACCGGAAAGTGGATCTGAATTAGTTAGAAACTAATGATCGCCACTTCAGGCCACCTCTGGAAACAATTGGTGAAAGTTGCGTCGTCGCCAAGTACAGCACTGGGCTAGTATTGCACACAATGACAGCTTTTCCATGGTTTAGTGCAGTCAGTCTCCTGCCTCGAAAGGGAACGTGATGGAAAAACCCTCTCCTACTTCATGAAAACATGACAGAGAACTGTTTAGCAGAGTGATGTTAATGACACAAAAAAAGAGCCACTTCTTTTTACCTTTCTGAGTGTGTTTGTGCTCTTACCGATAGGAATATTAAGCAAAAGGTCACTTAGTCTTATAAGTCAGGTTTTTTTTTTTCAGAAAGTAAATGATGTTCATAATTATCTGTAGCATGAAGAAAAGCTGCATGCATCATTTCTAAAGGTTGAAGATATAAATTGTCTTGGTACCTTCATGTCAATCTTGAACAGTTTTATTAACATAAGTGTGGCCGAAAAAGCAAGAGTGCGAAAGAAACAGGCATTTCTCACTTGAATAATTAATAATAATAATAATAATAATAATAATAATAATATCGTCAATACTTGATTTATTTCTGGAAATACATTTTCTTAACCAGGTGGCATTCATCTGTGGCTTCTTAGGCTTGTTAAATTTACCGGGTATTCAAACAAAGTTTTCTTAAACTAACATAGTTTTAAATATTCATAGACTGAGAGCCTTTTGTGTATGTACAACAGTGAGTATATTTGCTTGCTTTGGGAGGGAGAATAAAATATTAAGCATAGACTTAACTGGTGAACAGAACACATGGCATAAAAATTCTCACCTTTCTGTCTAGCTCCCGAGTGCTCTCCTGGGGGCCACCAGTTTCTTCAGAGTCCTTACCGGAGCGTCCACTTTGACACAGTGTATCTTCAGTATTCAGCTGCTCAAGACATGATCTGTGACCATTCTCTCACCCCTGGATGGTACCGATTCCTCATCTTTGACAGACCTGCTGAGATGCCAACCAAATGTGTGGAGGTACTTTTCCCCTTACTGACATGTTATATTCATTTTATTAGATAAATTTAATTTGAAATATTTCCTTAATACCTACTTTAATGGCTATGATAGTAATGGTATCCTCCATTTGCTCCAAAAATGTTTTAAACTACAATATCTTATATAATTTCCACAGCTGTGGAACACAATGTAACAGAAATCATTCTCCATTAAACTATGCAGGACACATATATTTCTATGCTTACGTGTCCTGGTTACCCCATTAGCCAGCCAAAAAGCCAAATTTTAGATGTAAGTCCAGGTATATAAGAAAACTGCCATAAGGAATGCTCAGTGTAAAAGTAAAGCTTGAGAAAAAATCGGGGGGAAATCACAACGTTCTTAATATTTGAATTCTCTTCCTTTGGCTAAATTAATTGAACATAGAGCCTTATAGAAATGAGAGGATAAAATGGCTTCTCTTGTTTGTTCCTGAAATTCAGCACATGGTCACATGTCCTCATATTGTTTGTGGTGAGTAAGTGTCCACTGTATACATGGCCTTAACAGTTAAGTGAACAATCAAATATTTTTCCTTTTTCCACAGGATGATACAAACCTGTTGAAATACACTTCTGCTTGTTTGTTGGGTTTAAAGTAATATACATGAATAATAGAAAACAGTAAAAAAAAAAGGGCAGGGAACATAGCAGTGATTTTTTTCATAACCCACCTCGGTTGTAGAGGTCATTAACATGCTCCGCTATTTCCCCTTATTTAATTTTTGCATGATTTTGTAAGTTATTGCATCATTAGCATGTTCATATATTATAATTTATTTCATGCAAGTTTTAGAAATGATATGTATAATTATAATTTTAATAAGTAAAATTAATGAAGAAATATCTTTTAAGGTGTTGGAATACATAAAACATAATGATAATTTTAATTCCCATAGCAATACATAAAAAGGTATCTCTCGATACTGCATATTCATTCATTAGATGTTTGTATATCTTTTGAGACTTATGAAATTGTGGTCTTAGAATTTGTAAATAAATAAAATGACCTGAATAAAATAAAATAAATACAATAATGTAACAATAAATAACAGTATGCTAAAAAAATAACTACTTCAAATAGTTTCTTCATTCAATTCTTATATATTCTATATTTTATCATTATTAGTCATACCTATCAACTTTTCCTTTATAATTTTCTTTTGCTTTTAAATGTGGAGATAACATGATAAATGGCTAACTTGGCTAATGATTATTGGTTATTCCTGCCTAGATGCTGCATTTACATCCATGCTTTAGCTGAGTTCTTTAACCATGTACTGCTGTCTGCTCAGTACCAGAGAATGATGACTGGTACCTTGTCCAAAGTCATGAGTCTTTCAACTATTCTTAAAATTTTATCTTATTTTTTACAGCTTAATTTGTCATTGAGTTATATTTTGCTACCTGAAAAGAATATTGATAGCAGGCTTCAAACATGTTTTAACTCCATTTTTCCATGTTGTTATATGATTTTTCTATATCAAATTCTAAATAACACTTTTCTTTTCTGTGGTTTTTGTTTCATCTTGACTCTGAATTAATATCAAATATGTGTTATCTCCAGCAATCATGAAAAAAAATCAAGATCAGTTGGCATCTGTGCTACATATTAATACACTAGATTAGTATACAGAATTTATATATATATATATATATATATATATATATATATATATATATATATATATATATTACATATATTAATATATCCAGGGATCCAAAGTTACGAATGGTTACGAGCCACTATAAGAATTCTGGGATCTAAATCCCAGTATTTTAGGAGACCAGCAAGTGTTCTTAACTGCTGAACCACAGCTCAAGCCCCAAGTTATTTTATTTGCAAACTAATTGATAATTTGCTATTTTGAAGATTATTCGGAAAAAAATACAAAGTTCTTCCTATTTGTATGAAATTAAGTGACTTCAACTTTTATTTCCTCTGACATGAAAGATGAACCACTGTGGAACTCAGGCCCCCATTTGGCTGTCCCTGAGGGATTCAGAAGCCCTGCCTCTTCCTGGCGAGATCAAGAAACTGACAGCGTGTGCCACTTGGCAGTTTTTGTTTAGCACTGAAAAAGACTGTTGTCTCTTTCAAATCCCCGTGTCTGTACGAAACTGCGGGGACTTTTTCGTGTACTTACTGCAACCCACTCAGGGATGCATGGGCTACTGTGCTGAAGGTAGGGGACATTTATAACACTGCGAGCGCCTAACTGTAGAGATGTACGTGAGTGAACTTGTATTCTCAATAGGCTGTCATAAGCTAATGGGAGAAGGAGACTTGGTCTATCTTTATTGATAAATTAAAGCCAAATTTCTGGCTTAAATTAGCCCGGTTTGTTTAGAATATGCATTAATCTCTTAAAATACTAAAAAAAAAATCAATGTTGCTGTAAAGATATCAAAGCAAACTTACTACACATAACACCTGAATTGCTTAAGAATCTTGGTTTCTTTTTGTCCTTTCTCTTTCTAATTAAGACGTGATAGATAGCAAGCAAATATGCGAAAATTAGGAGCTCTGAATTATTTTAATTTTTTATTAGCAATTTTCTGAGCAAAATACAGAGCCAAGAATTACTTTAGGCCATGGTGTTGGTTACTGTAAGAATCAAGATTAAGTATGATCTCTCCCATAAAAGAATACTCAAACAAGTCATAAGTAAGCTGGATAGAACTCACAGAGAAGATAGTGACTATCTCTGCATTGCACATGCAAAGATTCCCTAAAGAGGAGTTTGCGATTGTAAGTGTAATGTACTTTCATGATGGAATGCTTGTCTAGAATCTGCATAGCTTTAACCTCCAGTGCTACAAAAACTGTAAAACCAGAAAAAACAAACAAAGCAATATCAAATCATGTTTGTAATTCCTGTGCCACCCAGATAAATCCCTTTATTTTAATTTTGATATGAACCACAAAATTAGCTTGCAAATAATAGTGTATGGGAAAGAGAGCACAACAGTGATTTCATAGAAAGACGACTCGCTGATGCTATGTTTAATCAAACCTGAAGACTGAACCGAAGACAACATGAGCATCTGCACACTTACAATAAGGAACTGGATGTGTTTTCTCCAGAGGCCAGTATCTTAGCTTAATAATGAAAAAGTTTGTATTAACACAGATGAGAACAGATGAGAGTAATAAGTTTTAGAAGAAAGAAGAGCCAGAAAACTTTAGGAAAGAATAAGAAATTGTCCAGTAGACTGAAGAAAAACTTTCTGAATGATTCACTATGATTTTCAGGAATAGATATTGGGACAAAAGAGGACACCAGTGGGTGAAATTGTATTTTTTTTTTTTTGTCTAATCTAATCTTGATGTAGGAAGATCAGCTTCCTAATTTTGACAAATACATCCTGGCCTTATAATATGCCAACATTTTTAGAAAATGGCTCAGAGGTGTATATGAGGATGTTTTATGTTATATTTGTGTGTATGAATCTAAAATTATTTTAAGCTAAAATATTTATAAAAAAACAAATTGATTTGAAATTAATACCTTTTTAATTTAAAAACAAAAAAGCCAGGCATTACAAGAGGCACGGACTAATAGGAGGACGTTGTATTTAAAAATTAGTTCTGGAAATCTTTGGAAACAGTTGACGAGTCTGAATTGATATCTGGATGAGGAGAATTAGGTAGACATGAAAAAATATGATGAAAACAGAGTAAGGAGACATACCAGAAGATGACTTAAGAGAACCAGTGGTAACAGCTGTGGGATCTTCAGTTCATTGAAGAACTTAGGTCCAATCAGAACCATTGTATGAAGTCTTAAGGGATTTCCAAGTAGACTGATAAAACAATCAGAGGATTGGAGGCATTATTCCTGGAGAAAGTTTCCTGTAGAATGTCCCATTTGTTCCATAGTGAAGCATGAGTGAGCTTACAGGGAAGGGGTAGAAATGACTTGTACGAGTGGCAAAGCAAAAGAAGCATTGAGCTTAGATGCAATTCTCAGACAAAATATGCATACATACCTCATCAGTTTATATTGTTGGAGTAATATTTATCTTCTAACCAATAAAGCATGTCTTTGGTATAGGTTAGAGGATAATTTTAAATTCTTCCATAATTCCTTAGGATATTTATGCATTTACTAATTGCAATTAATCATATTAATGGAAAGATTAAAAGTTGGTATGAAAGAGTATGCTGCAGGCAAGGAAAGGATGTAGTTTATACTCTGGAGTCCCTAGAGAAAGCCCCTTCAGATCAGATGGCATTGACACTGAGAGCTGGAGGGTGCACAGACCATAATCAGAGTAAGTGGGTCATCATCAGCTAGTCACAACAGCAGGCAGCATACCCCGAGGGGATGTGCTTAGAGTGAAAGCACAGCAGAAATGTTGGATGCCCATGAGCAAAGGAGAGCACAGAAGGCTTCTAAGGTATGGCAGTAGTGCCATCTTCAGGAAGCTCTGAACTGTTTAATGAGATTAGGTTGAAACTCGGAGAGCTACAGCTACTGGCAAAACACTTGGGGAAAATTCATATGACATAAAAAATATAATGAGTTCAAGGAAACACAGGATAGCAATTCTAACTATGTAACACCGATTAAAAAGTTGATAGTGACAACAGTACAATTGGAGAGAGTAAAGGGTAGATACTATTAAGACAAAAAAAAAAAAAAAAAAAAAAAAAAACCAAGGTTTTTTCCTTATGATAGAATACCACTTCCATAATAGGATATAGCAATTCAAGGGACTGAATCAGAACCAGATGCACACTGTGTGATGCAAAACTGGCGAAACATATTCAAGGAGAAACAGAGAAGCATGAAATTAGACTGCACATCACCAACCACTCTGACTGATAAAATGAAGCCAGCAGAAGCAAAGAGCAAAGCAACTCTGTCAACCAATTTGATCTAAGTGATTTCTGAGGCAACTCCACACCAGGGAAACAGAATGAACCTTCTTTGTAAACGGATGTACAATATTTACCAAGCTTCACGTCATCTTGAGCCCAATCAAGAAAACCAGATTGTTTTTAAATGAAGCTAATTAAAATCAGTGTTGATTGAACACTTATTTTATAAAATAAAAATTTGCAAATTAAGTACCTCAACTTACAAATTTAGAGATTAAAATATAAATGAGAATCAGAACAATACAGTGAAAAAATGAGCAGAAGTCAATAAACAGGAGTTCAGATAAATGGCAATTTGTTCAATTAAAATATAGTTCTTTGAGTAGTTCAACAAAAGCTGTAATTCTTTATCCATAACTATGGTTTAGAAAAGACCACGTTGGGACCAGCTGTGTAGAGAAGGTGGTAGACTGAATGTTTAGCATGCTGAAAGGTTCATTCTCTAGGAATACACAAATAGGAAGGGGGCTGGGGAGGAAGAGAGAGTGGGAGAGAGAAAGAATATTGGGGACACAATTGAAACAAGGTACACATGACCTTACAGAGACTGATGCAGCAAACACAGGGTCTACATGGGTCTGCACCAGGTCCTCTGTATTTATGCTATAGTGTTCAGCTGAGTGTTTTTAGGTTCCTGCTCTTGCGACTCTTTCATCTGTTGGATTGCTGTGTCCAACTTTTTGCTTAATTTTACCATATTTTATTTTGTAATGTTTGGTAGTTAGCTCTCAGAAAACTGTTCCTTTTTAATGAGAGATGAAAGGGAGTGGATCTGGAGGGGCGACAATGTGAGGGTGGAACCGGGAGAGGCAGAGAAAAGGGAAACTGTACTCAGGACATATTGTGTGAGAAAAATCCATTTTCAATAGAAGAAAAAAGGAAATAAAGGTAAAGAACCCAGAAAAAAAAGATTTCACAGATAATATGAGAAGAAGAACAATGGTATAATTAAGAACAATTTTATTATTACTTTGACATCCTCGATGAATATTTTAAGTCACTTAAAATATGTATCCAGACACAATCACTTAAAAGCAATGGCTCCATTTGTATTCAAGAAGTTATATTTCTAGTTCAATACTATTTCAAAAGGTCACTCAGACCGTTCTGAGTGGGAATGTTCCAAACATATTAAATGGAAATAATAACAATTTTATGCAAAATCTTATGGATAAATGAAGAGAAATCTCTAGTTCTGAGGGACTAGAGATAAGCCTCTGCAAAGCCAGTGTTGCTCAAAACAATGAAAGACAGACACACAAGAGAAAGATATTATTCCAAAAAGTTTTGGAAGCTTTCTGGTGAAAACCTAGCACTTGGGAGACTGAGGTGACACAAAGGTTATTAATTTGAGGTCAGTTTGAGGTTACATAGCAATTTCCCAGCCAGCCTGGGCTAATAAGAGAAACCCTATATTAAGAATGAAAATATTACGATCCAGTCACAAAAATCTTCTAAGCCAAAAGAGCAAAATTAATGTGTGCGTAAAATCCCTATAAAATGGGACAATTATGAGTATAACTTACAAAAATGCCAGGTTGTTCTTCCAAGCGACAGTATTGCTTTGCACTCCTCCTAGCCCAAACATTTGGAATTATCAGTGTGTTCTGATGTTTAATAGTGAAGACCCCAAAGGAGGTATGAAGCTACAAGTACTTCAAAATGTAGTCCCTGACCATCGATCATCTCTGTTGGATCATATCCTTAAAGGGGAAAAATTTCTTATTTAAAAAAAAAAAAACCCAAAGAGAACTAAGTCTTAAGCTCATGTTCAAAACGCACTTTCCCAAAGACCTGTTCTTAGATATATGTGAATTTCCATGTTTATGGTCATTGAAATAAAAATACAAACTTTAACTTTTTACAGCTATTTCTGATGTGAAGTTACACACATGTGGCCCTGGAGAGGTGGACATTGAAGGTGGCTGTGTTGGTGTGTATGACATTGTTTTATATGATGTAGTTATATTTGTGAATATATTTGTCCTATGGCTTTAAATGTTGAACAATGCAAGCATCACCAGTATGATAGACATCATCATTAACAATAACTTTTGTAATGTGTATGTAGAACATATCCCTGAGGTTGGTAGAAGTACAGTTTTGGGGAAAGAAAAACCTGTAAATACTGGCAGAATCATTCACAAGAAAATTGATGGTTGAAATTAATTTTCATAAAACTTTACCTATTTGTACCTATTATTTTACTTTCAAAGCTCTTCCTTCTAGAACTGTCCAAGCAAGCATGAAGCACAATAGTCATAGCAACATTTTTTATAATATGGGAAAAATGTTTTAAAACTATAAGTCAGACACAGAGGTAGGTATCTTTGATCATAGTTGGAAGATAGTTGTAAGTTTTTCACTTCATTGGATGACTGTCCCTCAATACAAACAAACATTAGTCATTTCATTGTGTCTATAAACAAATACAATTCTTGAAAATTAGGAGGTAGACTTTTCATCTGGTTGCTATGATTAATAGCTCTAAGTTACTTCTCTGCAGTCTTCCAGTTGCAGATTGATGCAGGCATCTCACGCAGTATATCTGGTACCAAAACATTACGCAGCTTCATTAGATCCTGTGAAGACAAATAATTTTTATTGTTTCTTTCGTATATTAGATTATAATATAAAAATAAAACAATAGTCCTTAGACATTATAACAATAAGAATGTGATATGATTATTGGTCTATTATGTGTACTAGACATGGATTTTCCTAATTAGGGATCTGTTTTAAAGAAAAAAATCTATTATCTTTCTTGAATAAATAACACATTTCAATTGGTACTTGGGGTCTAGAGGGTAGGACAGAGCTTGTCTGTCCTGTATCAAGCCCTGGGTTCAAACTGGGAACCATAGAAAGCAATAGGCAAACTTACTTACTTATTTGCTTATTTCAACAAATTGTGATCCTTTAAAATATTTGTGTAATTACTTAGAATTTAAGATATACAAAACTGTACACAAATTGAAGCAACCTGAGCAAAAAAAAAAAAAAAAAATCTCATTGTGACTATGGTCACTTGCTTAACAATTACTAGGATAGTTGTAGCTGGGAATACGTTAATTTCAGTGTTGAGAAGACTGAAGACTGATGCAGAAAGATTAAGAGTTTGAGGCCAGCACAACCTATCTAACAAGACCCTTCCTCCAGAAACTCCAACATGTTTGTTGTTATTATGTTAACTAAAAAATAATCCATTTGAAGTACTCCTTGGGGTATAGGTGTCTAATAAAATGATTCTTAAATAATCTGAAAGCAAGTTACTTTTTAAAAAAAGACCTTAAGACAAGGTTTTTCAAATTTTCCAGTTAACTTTATGATTGTCACAAAATAATAATGTACGTAATAAAAAGATGAACATTTCAGAATATACTAAAGCATTTTGTTAAATTTTATCAGTCAAATATTTTTCTATTTCTAAAACAAACAATCTTTAACAGATTCTTAGATTTAACTTTACAAATGCTTGGAACTAAAAACCAAACAAACAAAGTGTAAACTCTTCATGGGTCCTAGAAGAAACTTCAGTCATATGTGTAGCCTCTGAGAAAAGGAAAAGAATAAGACAGTTGCCAAGCACTGAGTACAGTTCACTGACAGCATAACCATGACACATGAACAGCTCTGTCAACCCAAATGAGTAGGACTAAAAGCAAATTACAAAATACGTACTTGAGTTGATGCATGGTAAATCGTTATATGTAGAGCAAGAAATTACAAAGGTTAGTGACTAAATTTTGTCTGTTCCGTAATTTGGAACTGATGATTGCTTGAGGAATATGAGTCCATTTTCACAATCCAGGCTTTGCAAAGGTTCTGTATGACTAATGCAAGCTTGAGGTGTTACTCTGGTGCCAGTCAGTATTCACCATAGTTTAGACTGGAGTGTTTCCTATGTTGTCTGCCAGAAAATAATCATTTTTTTTCCAAATTGCTTCCCTGTCTTCTTAAAGGAAGTCCAGGATTGATAGTCTTTGGGTCCTTTTTCTCTAAGATTCTTTTCTCCTCTTCTCTTCTCTTCTCTTCTCTTCTCTTCTCTTCTCTCTCTTCTCTTCCTCTCTCTTCTCCTCTCTCTTCTCTTCTCTTCTCCTCTCCCCTCCTCCTCCTCTCCTCTCCTCTCCTCTCCTCTCCTCCCCTCCCTCCCTCCCTCCCCTCCCCTCCCCTCCCCTCCCCTCCTCTCCCCTCCCCTCCCCTCCCCTCTCCTCCCCTCCCTCCTCTCCTCTCCTCTCCTCTCCTCTCTTCTCTTCTTTCTCTCCTCTCCTCTCCTCTCCTCTCCTCTCCTCTCTCTCCTCTCTCTCCTCTCCTCTCCTCCCCTCCCCTCCCCTCCCCTCCCCTCCCCTCCCCTCCCCTCCCCTCCCCTCCCCTCCCCTTCTCTCTTTCTCTCCTCTTTTCTTTTCTTCTTCCCAATTTACCAACTGCACTTTCTCTTTCAGGCCAGCTCTCCACAGTACTGCCTCCCCCTCCTCCAGGAAGGCCCAAGGTCACTGTGGAGCTGGTGGGCTCCCAAGTGTTTTGTAGGTGTACTTTTGATGTTCCCTCCACAAAAAAGTCTGTAGGATTTCTGATAGTCTGGTCTAGGCTTTCTTCCCAAGAAATCAAAGAAGAGCTGAGACAGGAGAGCACTCTTCAGGCATTCTCCATTTTCGAGCTTGATGGCATAAATCTCAGACTTGGAGACAAGGTATGTACCGAAACAACAACAACAGCAACAACAACAACAACAACAACAACACAAAACCTTGCATTTTTTTCATGAATACATTGATTTTCAAACCAAAAACTGATAGCTGCTTTTGTCCTCGACATATAAAGCAGTAGAGTCTTGGCTTTTCATTACAGTTAGATATGTCAGTAATGTACGTTCCGTGACTATGTTTAAGTATCTCCTTTTAACAATCTGCTGATTTTTGATGAGTCTTTAAAATTAATGTCTCTTTCAGACAAAAAAAACAGCTATATTTATGTTTATGAGATATATAAAATTATATGTCTTATATATTGGAAAGCAGTGTCTTAATTTTTCTTTGCTAATGCCTTTTTTGAATGTTCTAGTGTGTGTATATAATTTATAGTGTGTGTGTTTGTGTGTGTGTGTATAAGTTATAGTGTGTGTGTGCATAATTTCTAATGTGTGTGTGCACTATCCTTCATATTGAGGTTCAAATAACTAATATATTTGTGATAGAATTTTTCTCAAATTTTAGGCAAGTATGTAAACTGTTTAATTCCTTTTTAAAATTTAATTTAATTTATCTTATATGTGAGTGTTTTGACTGTAAGTGTATGTACTATGTGCTCACTGGATATCCATGAAGTTCAGAAAGGGTATAGGATCTGCTGAATCTGGAATTGTGGGTAGCTCTGAATCTCTATGTGTATGCTAAAAACGGAACCTAAATTCTCTGCAAGAGCACCAAGTGCTCTTAACTCTCTAACCTCTTGGTCCTTAATTTTATCATTTACTAACAATTAAATTAAAGACTTAAAGATAATTTGCATGCTTCTTTATAATGTCATTACCAGATGATTATTTCTTAACTGTATTCATAGATATTTTGCAGTGCTGCTGTCTTTTACGTGGAAGAACAGATGTGCAAAGTATAGCTGTTAAAAGCCAGGGATTTTTTGCTGGAATTAAGGTGTAGGTGTGTAGATTGATGAACCAGAAAGGTTATTTTCTAGTTTGCCCGTGACGGTTCCTGGGCATTCATTGTAGACTGAATCAGAAAGTCTAGACTAAATTTGCATTTTGAACAACAACCTGATGACTCTCTCACGTACAAAAAAGCTGTAAGGCACATGGGAATGAGCTGACTTTGGGTGCTCCTTTGCTTATGATGGACACATCCGAGCAAACTCATCATAAATTGAAAAAAAAGTGCAAGTCAAAAATTTATTTACTGAAATCAAGTTTTGTCTGGCATTGCAACTTAGCAATAAGCACGCTGTGGAATATTAGATGTTTACTCTTTGTGACCCACTGCTTACTGGGAGCTATAGATAGCCACCACTACCTAGCATCATGAGAAAGTATGTTGCAGAATATTGCCAGTCTCAGGAAAGACAAAAATTCAAAGTATAACTTCTACTGAATGTAAAATTGTACACCATGATAAGGTAAAGCCTCCCAAGTCAAGGCATCAAACTCATAGACTTGGGAGAAGGAAAGACTAAAGCTCAAATTTGAATAAGTGAAAAGCTCTATTTTCATAAGTCATTCTGTTAAATATTCTATTATATATTATCGGAATGCCACCACTTGATTATTGTAAATGTTTGAAGAGAAGTACCAGACAAAGTGCTAGCACCTGGGACTTAAGCCGAAAGGACTCACAGTTCTGGGCTTATGGATTGCCATGATTGTGCTAACTATACCCAATTCTTTTGGTTACTGCTGGTCACACTGGATCGAGAGAGTGATGGGTTCTTCCAGCAGGTAAGCAGTGTCAGGGAATCAGAGCAGTGGGAAGTACTAGGCTGTACAGAAAGGCAGAAGGTGGAAGTGTGTGTGTGTGTGTGGGGGTCTCACTAATGGAATTGGAGATTGCATGGGGTTCATTTCTTGTTCAAAGACAATGTGGGAGATTGGTCAATTGTGAGGACAGGACTTAGGGACAAGATAAAAACCTTTGTGTAGCATGCACACTAAGGACAGACCTTAGGTCAAGAAGACTGAGTTACATTGTCAGAAGAGCTAGCAGTAGGAGAGCAAGGAGAGCGCTGACCTTGGGAGCACAGTAACCTTTGGATCTGCGTTGATAGGGTCAAAGCTAAACAATGTCAGTGGTGAGTCACTGTTTCTTATTAGACTAACAGAGGAATCCCACTCACAAGTAATTCTTAAAGGCCCCCACTCAGCAGCTCATTCAGAAAGATACAGACACCCACAGCCAAATAGTGAATGGAACTTAGGAACTCTTATAAAAACATAGGAGGGAGGATTGCTATCCCAGTGGGGATAGAAAGTCCACAGGAAGACCAACCAACCTGGACCCTGGGGATGCTCAGAGTCTAAACCACCAACCAAAGAACATACACGGCCTGGACCTAGGCCTCATGCTCAAACATAGTATATATGCCTCTTGGTTTTCATCTGGGTCCCTAACAACTGAAATGGGGGCTGTTGGCAAAAGCTGTTGCCTGTCTGTGGCATATATTCTTGTAGCTGAGCTTCCTTGTCTGGCCTCAGTGGGAGAGGAAATGCCTAGCCTCATAGAGACTTGAAGTACTTGGAAGGGTAGAGGTGGGAATTGGGGCGGTAAGGATAACCAAGGGCAGCCCCACCCACTCAGCGGAGAAGCTGAGGGGAATGGAGGAAGGAATGTGGGAGGGAATTACTGGGAAGGGTCATTGAGCAGGATGTAAAGTGAATAAGTAAAAAAAAAAAAATTAAATTAAAAACAAAAAAAGAAGCAAGTCTTCTGAGAGACCGTTAAGACTTGAGCTATGGGAAAAAGGAAAGATCCCTGCTTCCACATATGACTGCCCCGTGGACTGGAGTGGTCTCAAGTTGTAGTAGTACATCTCAGGAAGTCTAACGTTTTAAAAAGCAGACAGAAACAAGCTGAGGAGCGGAGTAGTGAAGGTGATGACATTCCGGCTTATGTATTAAGTAATACATACATTTCAATGGTGACAATAAGTCCTTGAGAATCACTTGGTTCTTCTCTGGTGTGTCAATAAACAACAGCAAACAATTGAAGAAAAGGCACAATCTCTCATCCTTCATTCTCCAGAATCAATGAAGCAGCTTGGTCACATGCCTATCCAGCCTATATTGGGGAAACTACAGAGCCTAATCTCAAAGTGGGGCTGGTAGTGGAACTCTCTGCGTATCAGTGCAAAGTGACTTATATTTTTTACTGGCTCGATGTTAACTGACCTTGTTTACTTAAATAAAACTGAATGATTAAGCTATTAATGGCTCACTAAGCAAAAGATAGTCTGCTGGGGTAACAAAACAAAATAGCATGTCTTCAAGATGAACTCCTAGAAATACATTATATTTGAACTTAAAATGCAGTATTTTCTCATGCTAGTTAAAACCCGAACTGGACACTATATCAGAAGATGGAAAGGAATTCCAGCTGAGGATAGAGAGTACAGTTCCTATTGTTTGCTCTGAATTTAGTGAGCTTGATCAAGGATGCAAAATCTCGTTAAAACTGAAAACCATCGAACAAGGTAACACACTAAGTTCATTTTGGTTTATTATATGTCAGGCAATGACTGATCCTTGTTCTCTTTTATAGAGAGTCCCTGAAATGTGCTCACATTAAAAAAATGTGTTCTTTGCTTACATCAAACAATAGGTGTATCATAATAATGATCTGATATAAGGTTGATCGATGATTGGCAAAGCAATTCATGGTGTTTTTTTTTCTTCCTTTTCTTGCTGAAACGTACTAGTGAACTATCTGCTCCATGTTGTCATTTGTTCTCTTTCCTTTTTTTTCTATGTTTTCCTAGTTGATCATTCCCCTTCTCCTCTGCCTCATATCTTTCTTGTCTTTGCTTTGTTGTCAGAGATGGAGACAACGTTATTTTTCCAAATCGCCTTTGCTGAAAATAATTTTGTGATATACTCAGAGTTGAAGCTTATAAAGCACGGGTCTCATAGTGAGTTCTTTATACTTCTCTCCCCAGTGTAAGCTTCAAGGGGGATATTTTGTCTTAATGTTCTTCATATAAATGACTAATCCCATGAATACCATGATGCATGACCATTTATAGATCAGGACTAAGGCAATATATAGAGGGAAATTGCTCCCTAGAGCAAGATGGAACAGCAAAGAGAGCAAATGTGTGTACCTGTGGCTGGATTGCTTGAGTTCTTTCCCAGTTTTCAAATTCCTCTCACCAGAACAAAAGATTTTCTCATTAAAACAGAACATGTAAAGAGAAATGACAGTTCTGTTTGTATATTGTATATTCTTCATAGAATAAAGCATTTTCAGTAGAACCTCATCAAACACGGGGTATCTAGGTGTTGATGGCCTTGTAACACCTAAATCAGAGAGGTGAAAACATTAACAGGCCCAGTTTAGTTTTCTGTTTGATGTATGCAAATAAATTGATTAAAATTTAAAAAGATGAATCAAAAGGCATAAAAAAGAACTCAAAGATGTCATGCTGGGGGCCTTGACAATTGCATATGCTTAGAAGATGCCTACCTGGGCACTTAGACATCTAGAGGCCTGTGTACATCAAGCTTGTGAATTTTACTACAGCTCAGACCTTGGACATAATTCCAGTTCAATCTACACTTCTGGGAAGCATAGAGACACACATGATTGAAACTATCTAAATTATGCTAAGCAAACATTTCTTTTTATTAGAAGTATACTGTCAAATATATTTACACACTCTTGGTTTCTTTAATTAAGGCAATTATTGATATAATAATAAAAATAGCATAAATGTGCTTTTATAGCTTATGTGTACGATTTGTCAATTAAAACTTGCTATTTCCAGAGAGAAATTTCTGATTTCATTCTGGATATTCTTTCCCTTCTCTTCTACCCAATATCTACATGACAAAGAACATGTTTATATGTTTTTACAGAAGCTGTGCAGCTGATGTACAGGCTTCATGAAAACAATCTTGGCCTTCATACTGAAAACGTGAGAAATGAAGTCATAGACTGTACCCGAACTAGGCATATTCCACACTCTCCTCAGGAAGCTATCTAAGGAATTTGGATGTTTCCATTATTTTTTATGTGTGTGAGAAAATGTATTTCTAGGAAAATAAAAAGGGAATCATAGGCCAGGAAGTAGTGGCACACACCTTTAGTCTCAGTGCTTGGGAGGCAGAGACAGGTGGATCTTTGAGTTTGGGGCCAGCCTGGTCTACTGACCTAGTTTCAGAGAAATGCCATCTGAAAGAAAGAAAGAAAGAAAGAAAGAAAGAAAGAAAGAAAGAAAGAAAGAAAGAACAAGTGAAAGAAAGAAAGAAAGAAAGAGAAAGAAAGAAAGAAAGAACAAATGAAAAAAAGAAGAAAGAAGGAAAGAAAGAAAGAAAGAAAGAAAGAAAGAAAGAAAGAGGAAGGAATAAGGGAGGAAAGGAAGGAAGGAGGGGAGGAAGGGAGGAAGGAAAGAAGGGAAAACATTTTCCCTGGGATCTTGAACCCAGTACAGTATACTTTTATGTGTCTACTGTAATTTTGTACCTGTAAAATCCTTGTGAGTGTAAAGAAGACAGTCTTTAGAATTAAGTTCTTCCTTCTAGAGTCTCAGGAAGGCTTTGTGGTCCTGAATTGAATTTGAAAACCTGCTACTTTATACCCAATCTGGGGGCATGTTCTTTCATTTATGGGAAGAACAGAAATTATGCAAATGAGCTATGCCACTTTTTAAAGTTATGTTTTCATTTTATTTACTATTTCCTCTCAAGATTATTTCCCTTTTTTTTGTTACATAAACAGATCATTTTGAAGTTCTGATGCTTATGAGGGGAAATAAGTTTATTACTCATGATCACATTCAAGAGACCCACATCATTTTCTTACTGGATGTCAAAATTTATGCTGAATAGCATGTATATATTTAAGTTGATGAACTACTCTACTAAAATATTTATTACCTTCTCCTACCTGTTATTTATTGCTTTTGAATTCTATCTAAATGAATATGTATTTTTAACTTTATTGAAAATAGTAGTGTATTTGTATATATGTATACATATTTAAAGTTAATATTTATCTATAAAGTAGATTCAGCAGCTTTATTTTAATTCAAACAAACATTAAAGTAATTTTAAAGAAAAATATTTAATAATAATATTTAGTCTGTTTCATATTGATCAAGTAACTACATTTGATTTGTATGTATCTTAAAAAAAACTTTTAAGATGATATTTTTTTCTTCCTAAATAGGTAAAGAACACCTCGGTTTAAATTTGGCATTGTCTTCCTGCCACGTGGACCTTCACCAGAACTCTTGTGCTGATGGAATATGTAGCCAGGCTGTAGTATACTACACTGCTGTGACAGACTTTTCCCAGGATGGAGACAGACTTACAGACATCATTGTGGAACCTATAGTTAATGATGTTTTCTTGTGGGACAGATACACTCCAGACAGCGTCCAGGTTGACTAATCAGAAAAATAACCTTTATAACTTAAGATTTAAAATATACACTTGTGCCAACAATATTTTTATTTATAAATTAATTGGAGAGATGGCTAAAAGTCTAAGTTTACTTTCTGGACTTCTAGAGGACTCAAGTTTGGTTTCTAGTGCCATCGGAGGCAGCTAACAACTGACTGTAACTTCTGCTCTAGGAGACCTGACATCCACTCTCATCTTTGTGGTCACCTGCTCACACTTAGCATATAAACACATACAGATGCATTATAGAAATAAATCATTTTAAAAATTACTTAATATTTTTTATTTTAAACAATTCCATTTTAGTAACTATAAAATAAGAATTTACTGAATATTAATTTTAATTGCTAACTAATTTACTAGCCAGCAATCAATGTTAACCTTTAAATATATGCTTCTTCTGCAGATCAAAGTCAAAGATGTCCCATCTGCTTATTGCTATTCATTTACTGACTTACACATAATTACCTTTGATGGCAGGTAATGTCCTGATCTTTTCTTTTATCAGTGGCTTTTGTTTTCTTTGTTTTTTTTTTTTGCCATGTTTTGTTTTAAAACACTCTTTTATCATTTCCTTATCTTTTCAATGTTTGCACTTTTACTGGTTTGTCTCTAGACATTAGTGTATTTGTGTAGAATATTTTTGCCTTAATTCCAGTCCTTAGTAAATAATGCAGATAACTAGTGGACCTGAAATTTTGGATTATTACAAGTGAAGACATTATTGAAGAATATTACAAATGTACATAATCACTTGTGCTTGGCCACCTACTTATTTTTATATTAAGTCATTTATTATAACTAAGAGTATTTACTGTGTTGTATGTTTATAAAATTACAAAACAATCTATGAGGTTTATGTAAAATGACTAAGCTAATTCACTATATTTATTTTAATACTAATTAACTTTAATTAAAGAGAAGAATGCCAGTTTTCAAAATCGATTTTTTTCTACCATGAAATCCTTTATAATTGTTTCTGGAATTAAGTAAAATGTCCCAAGTAATGAGAAGGGTATCAAAATGATATTGATTTTACTGTCTGCATAGGAATAGTTAAGCTTAGTCACGCTGTTCTGGGGGCCTTGTCATGCTAAGACATCCTTAAGAAGAGAGACAACTCATCGTCTAGTAAAAACTTTCTTCATGATACCTGACAGGTGTTTTAAACATAGTGTGATAGCTGTCAGTAAGATTATTCCTGAGTGACATCGTGATAAAATCCTCCACTATAAATAGCACTTCACACGTTTTGATGAGTATTGAAAAGTTGTCAGGACTAATCAGTTATGCAGAAATCTTTCATAGTTTGGAGATTTAGAAGTCTCCTCAGTGAGGAGTCCTCAAGAAAGCAGAGTGGTGATGTACTTAATCTGTCTTCTTTCAGTGAGATTACTTATAAAATATGCAGGTGACAAGCCTTGTTCTACGTGCTGAAGGTAAGGCAGTGAATGAAGTCAAGAACGTTCGTTGCCATGGTGCTGAGCTTTGGATAGGAGAAGAGATAGAGACACACGATTCACACCAATAATAGTAGTACTAGAAGTAAAACAGTGTGGAAGAAAATTAAGATAGAAAATAAGAGAAGGAACTAGAGTTCACGATTTTATTAACAGAGACTGGTTACTGAAAGCCAGTAAGTAATACCCACGTTGGAAAATGCTTTCTCTAATGAAGACAACCAAGGGCCTGTGCACTCAGCAAACATATTCTCCTTTAAGAGTGAAGCCTGCTGGGTGGGTAAAGAGACAGACAGAGATGTGGGAAAGAGTTGAACTGTTTGTGGCCACTTTGAATCATTCACAGACACATATCACAGACACATATCTTCAGACCCATAAATGTGCTGAAAATACAAATTCCTTATTCTGAGAGCATATACATTGCCTGCTGATGCATGCATTAAAGAACTTTGTAATATTACAGTTATATCGTTATAATATTGTATCCTTATTCTTAATGTAGTTGACCTTTGTTCATACCAGAGTATATGACAACTTCAAGACTGGAACATTTGTGCTTTATAAGAGTATGTCACGTGATTTTGAAGTTCATGTACGTCAGCGGGACTGTGGGAGCCTTCACTATCCTGTGGCATGTAACTGCGGCTTTGTTGCAAAAGAAGAAGGTGACATCGTTACTTTTGATATGTGTAGTGGCCAGTTACACCAATCTCCACCATATTTATTCGTAAAGAGCCAAGAGTCATCATCAAGCAATATCAGAATAACTGAATCTTATTTAGGAAGAAAAATCACGGTATGTGAACGGAAGTAAAAAATTTAACATTAGAAGAAATTTTGCTTTTCGTAATTTTGGATGAACTTCTATTCATCCCTATAAATTAGGCACTATTATATTTTGATATTAGTTTGCTAAAGAAATTAGCACTTAGAAAATAATGAATAAATATAATCAAAATACATTATATTCATGTGTGAGAATGTAAAAAAGAAAGAAAATTGCTTTAGATTCACTCAGATATTTGACAAAAGCTTATATTTTAACCTATTATTCAAAATGGAACATATCCTTACATCTAAATTGTTCCTTCAAAACATTTTAATATTACAGTTTTATGGATTATTCATAAAACTATTTGACAATGTCTAATGAATGTATATTAAGTAAAATGACAAACATCAATATTCAGGAATAACTAACAGTTTTTAAGTGAATACAGTCTGCTACTACTTCAGGAAGAAGCATGGAAGCTAAATGAAAAAAGATTAAAAATTAGGCAAAAGGCCCCACATTATATTTTACAAATATTTTTATTATTAATATTTTTGAAAAATATTATTTCATATCAGTAAGCAAAATATTTATATCTTAAGGTCATGTTCACCTTTTCATCTTTTAAAAAGGAATTCATGGTAAATATGTTCAAATATTTAAATAATTTTTAGTATGTTATTTTTATAACATTTACTGAATAGTAATGTACAAACAAAACATTATCTGAATTCTGTCACCCAAAGCCATAATATGAATCAAAATCTTTTTATAAAAACAATAAATATATAAACATTTATAGATTGGATACATATGTATATATGTATATATGTTATATATAGAATTAGTAGACAACTGTAAGTGTGAATAACATCAGAAGGCACAAGGTGTTTTGCCACATGACTGCTATCCCAACACTTTAGAAGCCAAGGCAAGAAGGAGAATGGTGAGCATAAGACAAGCCTGGTTTCCATAACAAGACATAAAAAACAATACATAAAATACATAAAAAACAAGACATAAAATACATAAATAACATACATAAATAACATACATAAAAAAACAAGACATAAAAAACAAAAAATTAAGCAAAAACAAAAAGACAATTCACAGGGGAATAACACTGAAAACTATGTCCAAGTGTACAAATAATTGACAAAATATTGAAATACCTCATCAGTAATCAAATAAATAAAAAGCAATACCTTTCCTATAATATTGCCAAAAATAAAACTAATGGAAAAGATAATCTTTCTAGGGGATTCTAAATGTCACTTCAGCAAAAGTTTTAACTGGAAGTTTGTTCTAATGAAATAATTAAGGATGTGGGCAACACCAGTGATGTCCCTTGCATCTCTCCCTGTAAGGGGGAAAGTTATAAGTTGCCATAGGAGAGTTTAATAAAAGGTAAATAAAATTAAATACATAGTAGAAGACATTATGGTCAAGAAAATGAATGGGCATTTGTTGATTGCTAGGCAGAAATACAAAATGCAGACTTTGAAATAATTTTAACTAGCTTAATGACTAGGAATGTAAGGTTTTTATACATTAAAAAAATCCCCATAATGAGTACACATCATTTTTTTTTTAAATAAGGAGACAAAAAGGATTATATTTAAACTGAAAACAAACACTAGTGATGTGTCTTTGGTGCTTTTAGGAAAAGTCTTTTTTTTTTTTTTTTTTTTTTTTCCAGTTATACGTCCAGATGATTTGCTTCAGGACATTATTGGGACCGGGGCAGTGAGTGGCTCATTGTCAGATGGCACAGGCCATTAAGGTCATGTAATTTCTGCTTGCTCTGTTTGCCACTTTCCCAAGCAACTAAAATAACTTGCCTATTGATTCTATTTGTCTACCAGCAATAAAAATATAGTGATTAGCTTCAAGGACTTGTATTCCTTCCAAATTATGTTTATTGGTGTGCAATTCTATACTGCATTACTTCTATCAGAATGTGACTTTGTTAACATTGCCATCACTAGTTTTAACTGCTTCAATCTTATAAAATATAAAATTTTAGTTATTAATGAAGTCAAGAACCATTGGTTTCAGTAAATAGTTGAAATGACAGTTAAGAGGACTGGCTTCTCTTTCAGGGGTTCAGTTCCGAGCACCCATGTGGTAGGTCACAACTGTCTGTAACAATCTCAGAGGATCTGACTCCCTATTTTGGCCTCTGCAGGAACCAGGCACACAAATGGTGAACAGACATACACACTGGCCAAACATCCATGCACATAAAATTAAAAATTAAAAGATCTGAAATCATAACCAAATTTCAAGTCAGTATAAAGTGAAAAGGGATTTTTTTTGAAATACAATTTTAAATGAAAGTTTTCATGCAAAAAAATAAGTATTTTATTCTTTGTATGCATAGAAAAATAACTTTCTTATATCTTCCATGGCATCCTTTTCTTAACCCAATGAATTCAGCATCTTGTATCTCAGTGTGGGCTTGTCTGCTTTCAGATTTGGTTTTCCTCTGGAGCCTTCATCCGTGCTGACCTCAGTGAGTGGGGTATGAGTATAACACTCAGAATCTCTAGTTTAGACTACAGAAGCACATTGGGGCTTTGTGGCACCTTCGATGAAAACCCAGAAATGATTTTCATGACAAGAGGTGATGAAAATTGATCACGTCGTCAACAGTTATATTGCTTTTATCAGTGAATGGAGGTGAGAATTAAGCTATTATTCAGTTGTTTTTGTGTTACTATGAAGCTTAAGCAATGGGTATTCAATGCTCTGCCATTTCACAATAGATTAGTGGAAAAAATGTTCTTGTTCAAATAACTATCCTATCTTTCATCTGGAAGGCTTTTACCAGGAAGAAGCATGTTTGACAAAATACCAGCTTCCCCACAGTTTCCTGCAAAACCATCCTACTGCAGCTGCTGGTTGGGTACCACCATGCACCATCTGCCTTCTCACCATCTGGACAGCAGATCTCACTTAGAAATGGCTCCCAGCTGTAAAGACATCAAACACATCCAATTCTCTTCCTTGATTCCAGACCTAGATATTACCTCTGAATATATCAATTCAGAAGTTCTTGTTGGAAAAATAAACCCTCATGTACCTAGGGAAGAAAATAATTTGAATTTCTTACTACAGGAAAATACCCACCCAAACCTACCTAAACTGGACTTAAATTTACAGCATTCTGGGAATAAGACACAAAATCCTCCTACGTATTCGAGTAATGAGAGGCATACACAGGACCAGGAAATGAGGAAGAATCTACAAAACAGATGGAAACAACAAAAATTGAAGGACTCTCTTCCCGTATTTACTTTCCAGAGTCTTGGACAAGGCAACCTGGAAGAGTTTTCTTATTTTTTCCCTGAGGACCACACTGAGGACAGGCAACAGGAGTCTGTCCCCTCGTGGCCCACAGCATCAGGCCTCACTGAAGTCAGTGTATTGGCAATCTGTCAGCAGACTTTAGCCAACTCCAGCATTGGAAGGCTCTGTCTTCCCTTTCTTGGCAGGACACTAAACCATGTTATGGAAATGTGTGTGAAGGATGTTCTGCTAAAGGACGACGGGAGCTGGGCAGAGGCAGGAGTGGCCTTGTTAGAAAATGAATGCGAGAGACGTATTTTAGAAGCAGGAAAGCACAACATAGAAGAACACAGGAAGTCAATAGAAGGCATTCTAGAAGTGTTAAAATGTCCCAATTTATGCAGTGGACATGGACAGTGTACGGACTGGGGTTGTGCATGTTTTTCAGGCTACAGTTCCCATGATTGCAGTCATTCATACGGTATGCAAATGCTCTGAAACATTGATATTGGGGATGGCATGTGATTATGGACATGTCCTTAGTGTTTATTAAGTCTGCAGTGAGAGATATATTAGATTTCCTCCAAATGTTTCATCTTACTGAAATGTCAAAGCTAAATTCTGCGTAACTGCCTTGCCTGTCTGGTACCATACCACTTGATGGCCTCTTTGTGGCAGCTCTTGATCCTTTCCATCTGATTTCATCTCTATTGTTACTCCTTGGAAATGCCCGGGCCACCCAGACACAAAGCCTTTGCACACAAATGGTACCTCTGTCTTCAGAGTAACCTTTTGCCTAGATCTCATATCCAGTTTATTTTAAGCACTACTTTATGTTATTTTACATTTACATATGTTAATTACAGTAATTTTCTTAAATTGTTTTTAAGCCTATTTTTGACAGCCCTTTTGTCTGAGTATTAACTTAAAAAATGTCCTAGTAGTTTATCTCACAGAACCTCATATTTTTTAATCTTCTGTGACATAATTAATATAAAATTTTTGCACATAACTGAAAACATATCTTTCTACATTTTATGCTTTTTCACTTTTAAAACAATCTTTGTCATCCTATGGTAGAATTTAAGTTATATAAAGGTTTCATTTGTTTTATTCCTATGCCTTGGGTAATGACACTACACACAAATACATCAGTAAATAGACACATGCAACAAACGTGACATAATAAGCTAATAGAAATTATTGTGAGATGTTTGAGAATCCTAAGGTCAGAGGCTTATGATTTTTTCTCAAGGTTAACTGGTAAGTTCTCTTAGACTTTGACAGGACTAGAGCAGAGAAATACTGTTCACAGGGATACATCTATTTTAACAAGCAGATCTCACCGATGCAGGTAAGATGTGTTCACCAAAGCCACAACCAGAATAAGAGCCATAGGAAATTCAGTTAGCTATGAGTTCTAAGAGAGATATTTCCTGTCAGTGATTAATACACTCACACTTATCCTTATGGGATAACAAAAAATATAGACAAAACTGTAATAGAGTATAAACTATACTCCAATATGTGTGTGTATATACAAAGATATATATATATCTTACATTTTGATAAAAATTTTTCGTAGTACTGAAATGATTTTTGAAATGTGAATATTACACTGTTAAGTAAAATATCTTATTGCAGAAACATATTTTACCATTTTTACAGAAACATTTAATTCATCTGTTTGCCACAAACTGGTATGGCAAAACCAAGATGTAATTTTAGGTATAATTTATTAACATCTGCTCTTAATTAATAACAAACATTACTGAAACATTAGAAAAATGTGTTTTTAAGTGTTATCAGTTATGACAATGCTTTTGTTTTGATGGTTAGCATTATGTATTAAAACAAAACATTATTAAATGTTTTAATTAGTTAATTACTATAAATAATGTTTTGAGTGCATTTTGAAATGTTGTTTGAACTATAATTTAGACACTAAAAATAATTTTTCTGTAATTCACAAGGCAGGTGATGTTTATTATAATTTTTTTTCTAAAGACATAGCTCCTGAAATTACTGCACTTGAGAACGCTGGATTCTGTGATATTCAGAAGCAGAACTGTGTCACAGTGAAAGTTTTTGGTCAAGGCTTCAAAGAGTCATTGTCCATCAAGTGTGAAGTTACTAAACTGGAGGTATGATAAACACAGGCTTTGGGTGCCGTGTTTAAAATGATTGAGTTCGTGCCATTTTTCAGGTTAACTTTGTCTATCAGAGAGCAACATGATCTCAGGCTGTTCAACCCACTGAGAGTTACAGGAAAATGGCCACACTGCTTCACTGTATAAGCTGCCCTCTGATTGTTACTAAGTATTTTATGTCATTTTTATTGAGGTGTTGGGCCATGGTTTTTAGTCATGATTAATAAAAGCTAAAAGAACGTCAAGCTTGTTAGATAGAAGCATCTATCTTTCTTGAGCTGTAAATCACAATGAATGGCAATGGTTTTCAGCCAAGATAATCTGACAGGGAGTGTAGGTGATGGAGATGCCTGAATATGCCCTTCCAAAGCACAAACGGGATAACTGTGCTCATAGATCACACCTCCTTTGCTCTGACTCTGAAATAGGCCATCCCTCCCCATCAGTTATTCGTCTCTCAAGATTATTAAAGCAGAAGAGCCATTCAGCTTGAATGAGAGCACATTTAATATGCATTATTTTGTGAATTATGCAATTTTTCTTTTCTTTATTCAAGCAAAAAAAATAGTATAAGGACATGTTTTTTAATTTAGATGCTCATTTGGACAAGTTGAAAAATTAAAACATGTTTTTGCATTCTTACTTTATCTCTAAGTCAATGAAGTGTGAATCTGGTACTGAGACTTTGCTGAAGAAAATAATTTTGGAAATATTTCCTTGTGTAATTATACACAAGTATGTTCATTGAATCATGTTATACTTAAGATCTCAATATCATAAGAGAGAGGTATGTGGCTTTGGCAAATTTGTTAATATTAGATCATTCTACTAGTAAATGATTGAACAGAAGTTTGCAAATTTGTATTTTCTTAGAAAGTACATCTTGGACTTACTTTTAGATCTATCTAATGTGTTGTGATTTACTTCTCTCCCTTCAAACATTTGACTCAGAATTTTAGAAATCCCTAAATACAATGCTTAATTGTAAAAGAAAAGAACGGCATTTAGTTGCCAAATCCCAAGATGTCCTATATAGCAAATATTTATGTTATTTGAATTGAATCATCTCTGCTATCCCTATTCTGCTATCCCATAAAATTCTATTTTATTTATTTTTAGTATATTTATTTATATATAGTAGTATGCTTGTATGTATATTTTTTATAAGGCTGTGCACTTGCTATTAGAAAAACAACTTATCTGGGCATAAACTTAAAATCTAAACACAAAACATGTCCAATGTGGATTTTAAGGCTTTCTTAACTCACTCTTCATTAAGCATAATTTAACACAATTTTCAAATCATGCAATGCAAGTCTTTTTAGGATTTGCAGAAAGCAAATTTACTTAGCGTCTTTCTAGTCTACCATGTTCAATACATTGATAGCAATATCTCTGATTCTAATAAAATGGCAAAGGGTTCACTCTATTCTCCTCTTCTTATTTGTTTCTCTTTTCTTCACAAGTGAAAAACAGTTCTCATCATTTCCAATGTATAAATCTATTTTGTTATCATTTGCATATACATATATTTTCAGATACTTTACCCTCTACCTTGAAAATTAAATTTATAAAATGATATAATGATAGAACAGCAAATGGTGTTTTTAATATGATTGATTTACACTATTTTTGATTTCCTATTCATTGCAGTTATGTATTTCATTGAAATATAATTAGTTGAAATGTTTCTGTTTCTTTTTGAGTTTCCTATACTTTCTAGTTGATTTATAATAAAATTATTTAAAGAGTATCTGGAATATTATCATAATTCTAAAAATTTTGATTTGTATGAAAGGTATTTACAGAGAATTGTTTATATCTTCTCTTCTATATCATCAATCTCTTCCATTATCTCTTTTATTCTCCTGAGTAATGAGTTCTCATTATCCCATATTTTTATAGTATTCTTTCCATATACTGACATATGTGTCTATGATCATTATTTTCTAGTTAATCCTCATTATATTTCTTTTGTAGAAGGACACACATACATATCTTCTATATTCTATAAAGAACAGACTATCACAGCTTACTTAATAGTAGTTCTTTTCTAGTATTACAGTAACACTCATAAAGAAGTCTTGGTCTAGAAATCAAGCTACCCACTCATTTCTTTTATTCTTTCCTCTAAAAGTCAAGTCCAGCTTTTAAGCTCCTGATCCATAGTTATTAAATCCAGAAAATAATCATGTAGGCAGAGGGCTCTTTCTGACCTAGATCCTTTTGTGGTTAAATTAAACATGCCTCCCATCTTCATTCTGCTCTACCATAGATCATAATGTTTTGTGCTTCCTTCATTTTCAAATGATGGTTTCCCCAGCCATGTTGAATTTCCCTCTCTCTGTTTCAGTTTTTAGCATCCAAACAGAAACACCCTTTATCCCCCAAGAAGAAAACATATGACCCCCCTCTTCTGAAGCCTTCCTTGACTAGATTTGATTTGGGGCTTCCTCTATATTATATCTTATTTCAATCTCAGTTATCGCAGCAAAGTTATATACTCCATATATTTTCTGTTACTTTTTGCCTCAGCAGAATACCAGTAGCTAGTATGTGTATGTGCACAGGGCTTGACTACTTGGGATTGGATGGGCATGGTTTAATACAGGATACATGTATGAAATTCTCAATGATTAAAATATTTCAACTAAAACGAATATCCTCAACATATAATAGACACTCACAAAATGTTGAATGTAAAGAACATAGAATCATAATTTTTGTCACTTTGGGTTAACCTTTTCAGAGAGGGCTTGAACTCATATCTAAAGGACCAGTCATTAGCCGCAGTCTGATTTCACAGAGAAAAAGAAGATATCAAACATGCCTTAAACATAGCTATCATGACAATCTTGTCATGATATTTTTTGTCATTTCTTCTCAGTTAGAAAAACTGACAGATCTGCTATAGCAGAGTGCTCCTCCATAACTATAGTTACCTGCACAACTGCAAGGTGTCAATCAGAAAGTCTTCAAAATGAAGTTACACTTTATTCCACATAAACTGGAGTGATGTCTCTGTCCTTGTCCTTCCCTTCTAACCTTCAGTGCTGAGGCACGATCAAGTTGTATGACCAATGCTGTTTGAAAACCATTGTGCAATCAAAATGCGTTTTTGTATGTTTGACTATACACATGAATTCATATATCAACCAATGTGCCCTTGTAGTTTTTTAATATAGTTGTCAGTACTCAGAAAATCATTCTGCCCTTTTCTTTTCACACACTAGGTCATTTTACAACACTACTAACTAGTATGCAAAGTATAGCTTAAGCATGCCATTCTATTGGCACTGAGTAGGGTAACGGGCTAGAATTCTACTCAGATGACACAAACTAGCTTAAGTAAAACGACACATTTTACGGAGGATAGTATATTTTATTATAAATCAAAAAAGATGAAGTTGAGTTCTCGTGGAGAGAAAATCTTTTACTTACTTGGCACTTGGACACCATGAAAAATTAGTATGTGTCCAATTATACATGTGCATATCTGTTTTAGTCCCATTATTCTTTGTACACTTCAATTTTATATTTAACTTTATTGAAAAAAACATGCCCACCACTTTATAGTTTTATGTTTTGAAATATAGCCCATTATGAGTAGTCTGACCCCAATTCCTCTGGCATACAGTTACAAATGTTCAAATAGTTGAATCATTGACCCATCTTAGTTGTTTTTCTGGACCAGTCGAGGGTCAGATAGCAGCAGGAAAGCCAGCGGCTGCCAACATACTGGAAGGTTTTTCCAGGGAGGTGAAAGTGGGGCGTGGGGGCAGAAGCTTTTACATAGAAAACCCATTTACCATGTGACAAGTATGTACTCCATTGCTTTCCTCTTGCTCTGAAATACATTCTGTGGTGAGTATATATGACAACTTTTTTGGATTGAATCTGTCAATAATGTATGCTTTGGGAGAAGGGTTGATTTTGTCTTTTAATTATCAAACCACGGTGTATACTTTTCTATTATTTTGAATAAAATTTACTTTCAATGTATTTTTCTAATTATATATCTGATTTATGTGATATGTATTTTAAAACTTCTACATTGACTATATATAATTTAGTAATTATAAAATGTACAAAAGTGCTTCCACAATTTAGAAACAGTCAACTGACTTTTCATTACTCCTTCAGTATAATGGCAGTAATTGGGTGCTCGGAGCAAGTATCTACACACAGGCAATCTTTCAAAATAGCAGAGTGATTGTCTGTCAGCTGTTCCCAGATGGCCAGTATTCTGATACCATGGATTTAACAGCAGAGAAACCCTTAGCAAAGTTGCAAATAAAGGTAACAAATAAAAGATATCATCCTATGCATAAATAAAATTTTATAGTGAATTGATTAGACAACATTTAGAAAAAATAATCTTACTTTAAAACTATATCTCATAGGTATCTAATGGTGGTTATGCATTCAGTAATCCCAAGATAATGATCATATATGACGGTGCTTGTCAAGTTTGTGGTCCCTATGAAAATGATTCATGCACTATGAAGGTATGTATTTTTATGTTCTCATAGAACACAATACATATATCCACTTGTCTTTTGCATAATTTTGTGCTTTTCGCAAACTAATGCTGAAATGACATGGATGCTAGTCTAGTTAAAATTAATGAACTCCCTGTAACTCTTGTTGACTGAATAAGGACAGTGTTTCTTCTTTTAATGTCTTAAAGTGGCAAAATGTTTCTCCCTGAAACTTTGAAGGAGGAGCTATGTTAAAGCAGCAAATATCTGTAGTTCTAGCATTTAAGAGGTTGAGGCAGGAGGACCAGAAGTATGAAGTTATCCCATCCTGGATAACAGCCTGGGCTACGTGAGACCTTGCCCCTCTTCTCTATACTCCTCCCAAAAGAATCAGAAAAGGGATTTCTCATTCAATTATTCACTCAAGAAGTCCTACATACATATTTTTTTCAGTAAAATTTGTCTTTGTGGTTAACTAGCTCTTGTTGTACCAATGATTTGTATTCAAAAAGTATTTATAATATGTGTCTAATGCTTTTATTGTTTTTGTCTGTTTTCTGGTTGTATTTTTCCTTTGGTTATCTAGAACGCTTCCTACATGGAAACTGATGACTTGATAAAACCATGGACTTAATATCAGCCAACCCTTCAAACAAAAGAACATAAAAACTAGTGTACACACCTAAGAAAACAATGTGTATACTTTTCTTCTTGAAATAAGCATTAAGAATATGTCAAGAAGAAATTAGTTAGTGCTGCAAACTTATTTGGATTTCATTTTATCTGGAATATTTTGTCTTTGCCTATTTAAAAATATTTTCAATGATGTTTTCAAAGCTGTCTTGTCCTCTCAGGCTAATGTTTCGTAGAGCACTCTAAGTGCTGGCAAAGGAGTTGTTTGAGCAACTCCTGAGCAGAAATGGTAAACAAATGTGAGTCTTTTGAAGAAGTTACTCCGCTGCTTTCTCCATGAGGCAGCCTTGCCTTCACGGGAGCCTTTTACTATATATATAAGGTGGAGTGATTAAGACGCGAGGCTGGGCTGGTGGTAGAATTTAAAGGACAGAGTAGGCTACAAAGGAAAAAAGTCAGCTATAAATTGACATCATTCTTTCAACTGTACAGGAAAATGCCATTTTTATTAATAAAGCACTTCCAGGTGGAGCTGGCATTGGGGCTGTATTTCCTGTTACTCATAAGCTATGCTGTAGTACATTTTCTTATTCTTCCAAATTAATCAGTTTTATTGCTTTTTAATTCTATGAATAATATGTTTTCAAAGATGTACTTGTGCTGAGTTTATGAAAACTATCTCCAAATACAAATATATATGCTGCTGTTTTTCTGTTTCTAGTTTCTATGTATTAAGCATAGGATATCTTATTGATTTTTTTAATTCCACTAGGATAATGTTTGTATTATTGATTATCTCTGCTATACTGATGGGTATAAAAATCCTACCAGCTCTTGTTTGATTTGTAGACCTCAAACTTCAAATTCTACTTGGTCATTTTTAGATGGTAAGTTCTTTTTTATTAATTCAATTATTTCTTATACAGAAGTCTTAAAGTGATTTTAAGCCATAATTGATATTAATGTATTTCAGTTAGATGAACAATGTATTTAATTTAGAATCGCTCATTACTTCATAAATTCCTTTGCTTTAAGAAATCAAGAGACAGGAGTATGTTTTTATATGTGGTCTTGAACACCAAATAACACTTTTGTTAATAATAGGCTTCATATGTGTTTATAATCAAGCAATTTCATAGCTCTCTTAACTTGTGATTATACTGTCCATGGTGATACAATGATAAAACTAATTAATTATATAGATCTTAGAACTTACTCTAATATGAAGTGATATAGTACTATATGTACTTGATATCACCATACTTTAATAGGTTATAAGATATTTATTTTAATAGTTAATCATGAAATAATATTTGAATAATTCATAGAAGAATGAAATGAAAACCTGGAATTCAGATATACACAATTTCCTATATCTAACTTTATTTTGTTCAGTTTTATGGAAAAAAAAATCAGCTAGTTCAGCTCCAATGGACATGAATCTGTCTTTTGATATTTAAGATATTTAGACTCCGTACTCTATAAAGTGCTTTTCAACACCCTTCTTCTGTGATTATATAAATATGTGTACAGATAAATTCAGAATCCACTCTTCTGTCCAAAATGTACCACAAATAGTGGTCACTTTCCTGAGCCTATGGTAATTTCATGTGTATATCCGAGTTCTTTCCTTCTGTGTTATTAGCTACATGGAATAGGAAGTAAGATGCAGCAAGACATGACTCTTGGGCCAGGCAGTAGTGGTGCACGCCTTTAATCCCAGCACTTGAGAGGCAGAGGTAGGCGGATTTCTGAGTTTGAGGTCAGCCTGGTATACTGAGTGAGTTCCAGGACAGTCAGGGCTATACAGAGAAACCCTGACTGTCCTGGAACTCACCAAAAAATAAATAAAAATAAATAAGTAAAGGGCTGGAGATGGCTCAGTGGTTAAGAGCACTGACTGCTCTGCCAGAGGTCCTGAGTTCAATTCCCAGCAATCATATGGTGGCTCATAAACATCTGTAATGTGATTCAATGCACTCTTCTAGAATGTGTCTGAAGATAGCTGCAGTGTGTACTCATATAAATAAAAAAAAATAAATTTTTAAAGACATGACTCTTGGAACCTATATAACTTTATCTATAATTAATATCACTTTATGTTTACATGTTATTATTTATGCAAATTCCATTACTTTCTTAGATATTTTATTTTCATATTTACTGCCTAGTAACAAGATCTACAAAACATTAACCAAACCCAATGAAAATTTAAGGGAAAATTGCAAGAGTGATAAAGAAAATGGAGACTACCTTCAACTTGGAGTCTTTCTTGTTTGGTTGGTTGTTTCTTTGTTTGTTTGAGACCGGGTTTCTCTATGTAGCCTAGAACTCACTCTGGTAGAACAGGCTTGAAACTCAGAGATCTACCTGCCTCTGCCATATGAATGCTAGGATTAAGATGTGTCACCACCGTCTGCTGAGTCTTTCTTTTAATGACTATGGGATGTCTGATTTGTGAATATCTATCATGTTCAGTGGTAATGAATACTCTTATAAATAGGCCTCATATGAAGGATAAGGGAACTAAAATCAAGAATGAAGCAGCTTTAAAATTATACAGGGACATATTGTGAGCTGGACCTGGGGTCTCCTTGACACCAGTGCATATGTGTGCAGATAATGCCCTGTAGTCTCAATGCCATAGTATAGTTGAATGTCTTATTTGTGTTTATCTAGCAAACTAGGAAAGTAAATATTATTAAATTTAAAACAGTATAAAGTATATTTTAGAATTATTCTGAATATAAGAAAACATTAACATTATTTCTGACAACAGCTTCACTATGCGATAACATGAGCTTGGACACTGGAAAGAGCTCAAAGGAGTTGTGAGTTTGGTCTCACTGTTCACTTTCCAAGTGTCATAATATGGGGAAGTAGGCGGAGTGAAAGACACATTAGGATTTGGATGAGGAGTGTAATCATAGAACGTAATGGGAGATGCAAAGGGGGGAAAATGAGGCTGAGAACGCACACACTGATAGAATAACAGAGTCCAAGATACCCAGGATGCCCAAGCAGTGGAATGGTCAACATCAAGTTATTTAGACCAAAGAGGAGTGCCTCCAACCTACAGAGTACAAACTGTCTGCATATAGTATGCAGTGTCTAAAATGTTTATAGACTTGCCTCACAAAACTCCACCTGAACCTGACAGTTACTTTACATTTACACAGAGTGGAAATGCCATTCATGAAAGAAGAGAAATAGCAGCTAATGGAACTTTTAAGCAGAATTAAGTCCTTATTAGTCATTTGTCCCTGTGGGGAACTATTAGGATTATGCTTCTTTCTTTTTCTACACAGGTACAAGGTTAAACACTTTCTCTGTTACAGATAACCAGCCCCCTGTGATTCAAGCACTGCAAGACAAATTACAGGCATTTTATGGTGAAGAGTTTGAATACCAGTTTGTAGCCTGGGATCCAGAAGGCTCTGAGATACATTTTACACTGGACTCAGGTCCTGATGGAGCAAGTGTTTCCTCTGAAGGACTTCTAACATGGAAAACAGAGTCACAGACTCCTCAGAGATTCACTGTCCATCTTAAGGATGAATGTGAGGCTGAAACTACAGTCACAGTGGAGGTCATAGTTATAATTACATAAATGTCACTGGATCTTTTACAAATACAGCTAGTTTATTTTTAATCTGAGCACAAGACATAGTCTTAATGTTAAGGAGCATCGGAGACATTAAACTTTGCGTGTTTGTTTTAAATGTTGCTTATAATAGCATAGCACCTTAGGGACACTCTTAATAAGCCCTGAAGCATGGATCTAAATTGATACCTGACATCATGCTCTGTACTTGCAGTCAAGGATGAGTCTGTCACTCATTTCCACTCCAAGGAAGTTCCTGACTAAAAATAAGATTGATACCTATATCATTTTCCTTCAAATGAGAGTCTTGAATGTTGAATTAGAAACCACAAATACAGAAAGAAGGCATGAAAGAAATAACTGATAATTTTTCTATTGATATATGCAGCATGTTTGTCACAGGGCTTAAATTCTTATAAACTCCTTGTGATGGGTTTGAAGTTTTGTGTGTACATTTTCACAAAGACACATGTAATGAAAGGTAACTGTGTTTGACCACATTAGCCTAGCAAGTGACATTATTGTCTGCTTTTAAACTACAATAACATGGGTGGCTGACTGCCTTCCACACTACTGATTTTGTTTCCTAATGCTCTGTTTGCATTTAGAAACTGATGATTCTATCCAGGGGGTATGGTGTTACTTACCTAAAAAATATGTCCCTGGGAAGATGAGGAAGGAGGAATATAAGTTCAAGGCCACTCTGAACTATTATTGAATCTATTTTTAAAATTATAAAATAAAAACAAATTGTTCTACTCAGAACATTTTTAAAAAGTATTCCACATAGCAGCTATATTTTAGCTTCACTCTTGAGAGGGGACATAATTTTTTAAACAAGAATTTTGCAGAAAAACATGACTTGATTATCCATGTCCATAAGCCCTCATGCTTATCTTGATTTCATGGAGTGACAACAAAAATAGTTTTTTATTCAAAATAACATATTCAGTACTTTTCTTTTGTAGGTGATTGTGAAGTCTTGTGACTGTTTGAACGGTGGGTCATGTGTGTCTGATAGAAAATTCCCTCCAGGAAGTGGAGCCTACATTTGTGACTGCTTGCCTGGTTTTTATGGTGATCTTTGTGAGGCTGAAGCCAGTGAGTGCCAGTCAAACCCTTGTGGCCTTGGCAAATGCATTAATGGCTTTCACAGTTACTCCTGTGACTGTCCTCCTGAGCTCACAGGTCAGTTTGGGTTCCTCAGGAACTAAAAGAAAACGTGAATGAATTAGACAGAAAATTTCCTTGGAATATTCTTTTGGGAAACCATGCAAATCTATGTTCTTAATATTTTAAACCATATTTTTTAAAGTCGAGCAAAAAGTAACATAGACATAAACACTGCATATATCCTCTGATAATTTTTCAAACACTTCAGTACTTTTGCTTTCATATATTCTTTTGATTTTGTCCATTTATGATTCTGACAGCAATCTAGGAAACTCAATTGCATGTTTATAGGCATTTCTACATCTTTTTGGCAAGAAAAAGTACATTTCAGCATATTGATATTGAAACATAGATCAGGGAACCCTGTGGAAGAGGAGACAGAAGGAGCGCCACAGTCAGAGAGGGTGGAGAATACCAGGAGAACAAGGCTCTCTAAATTAACTAAGGAAATCTTGTGTGAACTGAACTGAATAAATCATTCTTAACATTAGTGAGAAACATTCTAAACAATCATTCAAAAAATTTGAGTTTTTAAAGAAAAGTATAAATTTTATTATTATATTTTATAATTATGTATCATATACTCATATATTAATCGACTTGTTTCTTGAGACATATCTTGTTGTGTTACTTATCCTGACCAACTGAAAGTCTTCTTAACTCACCTTCCCTGGTGATAAGACTACTCACCATATTTATAGAAAAAATAGATTTACATGTGTGAAGAGTTGTGTTTACTATTAAAAGAAGTCTAAATGATTTTATATTCGACTGTATAGTAGTTTTTAAATAAATAGTAAATATATTTTCTCAGTGGAGATGTGGAAGTGCTAAATAAAGGAGCAGGAGAACCTGCCAGGCAGGAACATGCTTGTAATCCAGAACTCAAGAGGCAGCAGGATGACACATTTTAGTTTAACCTGAGCTACATAACTAGTACCAGAAAAGTATAAGTAAGTGAACAATGGAATGTTAGACATTAAATAATTTGCATTATTGCTCTCTTTCCTATAGGCAAAAACTGTGAGAAGGATGTAGATGAATGTGAATCTTGGCCTTGTTTCCCAGGTGTGGAGTGCATCAATGTCTTTGGTTCCTATCATTGTGGTCCATGTCCAGAAGGGTTTCATGGTGATGGGAACACGTGTCATGGTAATAGCCCTTGTTTGCTGCTATGTTTTTCAACTTCAGGTCATTCAACAGCATTTTCTTGCACTCACATGCTTCTTCAGTATATATGCATTGTGCTACATGTAGAACTAGTTGCACAGGACACAGAAGTGTATCTTATATGTCCTCACATTTAATTAGCATGTGTTAGCAAGAGATGTGATTAGTAGCTCCATGGTGCCAAAAACATGTTTTGTATATTTTGAATGAGGGGCAGACAAGAGGCACCATTCCTACCAGGAAGGATAATAGAGGACCTGAAAAGAGGCATGAATTGAGTAAGAAGAGAGAAGTGGGGACTGAGAAGACTAACTATATGAAGGTCAAGAGAAGAGGACTGAGTGAAAGATGAACTCTTATGGATATTTTACCCAAGGAGAGAAATTTTAGAGGAAGGGGGACACAAGAAACTGAAGAACATCAATATTTTAAAAGTGATTTCCAGAAGACATTAAGGAACTATGTATGTGTTATAGTTAAGTGAATAAAGATCCTCTTTTTATGAAATATTTACCGATCACCCAATCTTTATACCATGGTGGGCTTATATGTTGAGATAACAAGTAAGAAAGCCTGTGAAACCTCCTATTTGTTTTCCATAAGACTAAAGTAATTGGGAAAGACAAGAATTGTATTTTCTTTTCTTTCCCTCTTCAATCTTAAATCTTATATTACAGAAAAACATTGGAAAAATCATTTTTCCTAATTCTGGAGTGTGTAAATTCAAGAGCAAGAGTGTAGGTTAGCTGTCTCCAGGAATATTGTCTTCTTGCCCATCAGGCAATAGTGCCTACAGGCCTTTCTTCTATGTGTGCTTTCCAGGTACCCCTGCCTCTTCTTAGGACAATTATCTGCTTATAAAAGACATGCACTTTCTCACCTTATGCAACCAGAATCCCCTTTACAAAGGTCCTCTCTCCAAACACAGCCATGGTTAGGATTCACAGATTTCACAGATGAGTTTTCAGGCAATTCAATTCATTCATAAATTCATTCAAAATCAAAGGATTTGTGGGAAAAAAAAACCTTGACTTGGTTGAATTTCCAACAGTTAAGTCCAAGAGACTAGTAAATCTCAGATTATGACTCATCAGATTTTGTTTGTGTTAGTTGAACTGTGATATGTTTGATTTACAGTTGAAACGGACTTTTTATTATTTTATTATTTTATTATTGAAGAAGAGGATGGTAAAACTGGCAAAAACATAAAACTCATATTAGGCCAATAGATGAAAATGTCCCCAATACTTCATGATCTTGGATCAAGTCTAACACAGAAAAGTTTCCAATTGTTTTTCCTACAACTAACGAGTTGTACCTCAGTTATTTTTACTTTTAGAAAGATAACCTGAGGGTTATATAAGGTAACTTGAAATACATTTTTCACGTGCTAATTTTCTGAGTGCTCAGGTACATATTACAGAAAAGTGAGCAAAGTGAACTTCAGGGAAGCTTATTAGTGGATATTCCATAACTTTCAAACCTGTTAACTTTCTGTGTTATCTTGTGTATCCAAGTATGTTACACGTTCATTGAAGGCTGGAACACTATGATGACTTTTTTATTACTATATGGTTCTTACTCATAAATGTTCTAAACCACACATAAATGAATGAGTTACTTGACGCCAAACATGGATAGGATAGAACATTAATAAACATTTTGATGAACGTTTCTCCTTATTTCTTTGCTCTCTAGATTTGAGCTTTCAACCACCATCAAAGGAGCCTTTACTGAATTCAAGCTTTACTCGAAGTCCTGCGACAACTTTTAATGAGTTTTTAAACTCAATAGGTACATCTCACTTGCCAATAAAACCAGTTACAACTCAAATGGATAATACGAAGAGGGGTGTTTCTCATCAGACACCAGCTTATGAGTATATGGATCATGTTCTCAGTTCAGACCTTACTGTCGATGAGCTTGAAGTTCCAACACACAACGGTAGTCTTTTAAGCATCAATCCTAACAGTTCTTTGGGCCAGGTAGATCTGGTCTGGAGCACTATTCCAACAGAAACAGAGGGGCATAATGCTCAAATTAGCAAACCTTTCCAAAATTTCTCTGGTCAAGAGTTTACATTGACTACTAAAGCAGCAATCACTATTTTGCCAGAAAAGATTGGATCAACCAAAGTATCAAACTGCACAGAATCATCTTGTTTCCTGGGTGTTTCCTGTGTGCCAACCACAGGTAGTTACTTCAAGTGTGGACGCTGTCCCTTTGGGTATTACGGAGACGGTATCACTTGCAGAGGTACTGTGAGAATTTTTCACATACATACATAATGAAATCTAACTCACTTTCATTTAAGTAACTAGGAAGTTGTACTTCTTCGATTGCTGATTTCTATTCACTCTGCTTAGTTTAAAACATTTTGGGAAAAGTGGGTTTTCTGAACTACTTTTTAAAAATTACTATTAAAATATAATTACTACATAAGTATTAGCAAAACAGTTATACCTGCTTTATTCTAAGTTCTATAGTAACATTCTGTTTTAATCACCATATAATCTACAATAACCTCACATTTTGAGTGCAATTTTCCAATTATATGGCTGACAGAGCAGGTCTTTGTGAGTCTAGTTATCCAGTATCAAGCAGCTAAAGAGATAAGACACACTTTCGAATACAAACCTGATCAGTATTGTGGCCCAGATTCTTGTCAGTCCACAGTTGGAATGTAACAGTTCAAATTACTAATTCTGACATACTTGCTTATTTTCATAAACTGGGATTTTTCTGTGTTGCCGCCAACACTTTTGACATTCAAACAATTTTCTGTCATTTCAATTTTACAAGCATTGTTTATATGTTTGCTCTGTACGGTCATTGTTTTTGTTTAATACAAATACAAATATTGGCTTTGGCCATGAAGAAATTGTTTCTTAGGTGTTTTGCTATTGCTTCTACTATTGCTATGTTAAGATTAACTGCATCTTTCATGGTTAACAAATAGAGCAAAGCTATCTCATATATTATAGTTATATGAAAAGTGTTAAAGGCCCCGTAGAATATGTCAAGTAGCTCAAGGTGCTCAAGGGAATCTAATCCCATTAGCTATTGGCTCCCTGGAACCTTGCTTTTTGGTTGAGCATCACTGTCCGATATTTAGCTGTATTACATCTGAAACTCTATTGCACTCTGCAACACAAGTGTATGGCTGGCTGCTTTCTCTACCCAAGCTAGGGTTATCAGAGTAATTGCCATAAAAGGGACTTCTTTCTTAGTCTAGTAAGTATTTATATTAATCATTCTAACCATGAAACCATTATAAAGAAAAGAATTATGGGTAAATGTAGTAGCTATGCTTTAATATATCATTAAAATGTTCACATTAGAAAACTTCAGACTAGGGATTGGAATTCAGTAATCAACATGGTGACTCACAGCCATTATAACTCCAGTTTCAGGAGATTCTATGCCCTCTGTTGTGCTCCAGGAACACTGCATGTTGCCCAACATCCACAAAAAAAAAATTTGTAAAACCAAAAAAAAGAAAGAAAGAAAGAAAAAAAGAAAAAGAAAAAAGAAAGAAAAAGAGAGAGAGAGAAAGTAATTTTGGCTGGGCTGTGGTAGTTCATGCCTTTAATGCCAGCATTTGGAAGGGAGGTGAATCTCTTTAAGTTTGAGGCCAACCTGATCCAAGCTCCAGGATTGTCAAGGCTACATAAAGAAAGCTCCCAGGGTCTAAACCACCAGCCTGGGAGCACATAGGGAGGGACCCATGGCTCCAGCTGTATATGTAGGGGAGGATGGCCTTGTCTGGCATAGGTGTGAGAAGAGATCCTTGGTCCCATGAAGGCTGAACACCCAGTGTGAGGGAATTCGAGGGTGGTGAGGTAGAAGATGGGGTGGGGGGGCACATCCTCATAGAAGCAAGAGGAGGAGGGATAGGATAGGGGGTTCCTGGTGGGAAATGGGGTAAGAGGATAACATCTAAAATGTAAATAAAATATCCAATAAAAAAATAAATGTGAAAAAAAGAAACCTTGTCTTGAAGAAAGAGAGAGACAGAGAGAGACAGAGACAGAGAGACTCTTTAAATCGACAGGTAGCACACACATATACACACATGCTACAAGTCAGCCATTCTTCCTTTTTTTTTTTTTTTTGCAGCATTTTGTAGACACTCCTGTGGAAGACACAGGGAATGTGTTGCCCCAAACATATGCAAATGTAAACCAGGTTATACTGGTTCCAACTGCCAAACTGGTAGGTACCTGATTCATTAGCTTGTATAATAAATTTTATTTTATAATCAATGTTTCTAAGCCACGGGCTTTATTTTTATGTAGCCATCTGTCACCCTGTTTGCAAAAAGCATGGGAAATGCATTAAGCCTAACATCTGTGAATGTCCTCCGGGGCATGGTGGAGCGACCTGCGATGAAGGTGAGAATTCTGTCCACAGTCTCAAATCCAGAACTAAGTACAGTGTTATTTCCTTGGAAATATTTTTTTTGAAGAATGGTTGTCTTGCCGTGTTCTTGTTAATGAGTACTCATCAGTGCTCGAATAAAGCTCACAGTTTGAAAAATATTCATAATTCTTTTTAGAGGGATTTTTGTTTTTAATTTGACAGAATTATTAACTGTACAGGTGTTTTGTCTGGATGCCATGTGTATACAACGTCTCCAGAACAAGTGCTGCATTCCTTGGAAAGACATTTACAGAAGGTTGTGAACTGCCATGGGTTCAGTGGAGTATCTGGAACCTGGTTTATCTAGAAAGCAGTCAGTGTCTTTTAACCATTGAGCCATTTCTCCAGCCCTTAACTTTAGACTTTTAAACACTCAAACTTCAGAAGTCATAGATCCAAAGAGTAGTTGTTTCTCTTCCAAAATCTTTGCTTTTTGAGATTTAGGCATTTGAAGAAAATACTTATTTAAATGACTTGTGTATTAATTGCGAATCTCAAAGTTTTAAGACAGTAAGAAGAAACATAAAAGATGACCCTAAAAATACATCTGTTGTTATTTATATACACACTGCATGGTTTAGAATGAATTATTAAGTAGGGAATCTACAGAATAGAATTGATAAAAGGAGGTGGGTGCTTTTAAAAAATTAATTTGCCGGGCAGTGGTGGCGCATGCCTTTAATTCTAGCACTTGGGAGGCAGAAGCAGGCAGATTTCTGAGTTCGAGGCCAGCCTGGTCTACAGAGTGAGTTCCAGGATAGCCAGGGCTACACAGAGAAACCTTGTCTCGAAAAACAAACAAACAAAAATTAATTTGCTATTTTTAAAACAGTTTTTGAGACTGAATTCTAGTAGGTGATATATATAATTGTGAATGATCTTAGAACGCTGGTAAATGCTTTAATGACAAAGAAAACTACAAAGGGACAAAATAATTTTGGAACTAGCCTAAGTCTTCAAAACTAATAGCAAATGAAAATAACTATAGAGTATATAAATCTATTTTTGAACAGAAATTCATAAGTCCAAGTTCACACTTTAGAAGCCGAAGATCAGGTATTTGTATCCAATTAATCAAAGTCCTCATAAATCATTCACACATCAGCATTGTGTTTTGTAATTTTCACGTATAACCCAAAACATGGTGCTGATTACTAAGCTTCGGAATTGTAAATTCACATAGTAGATCCCCACAGAAGAGTAACTACACAGTAAAGGGAACTAAGTTTAGCCTAAATTGTTCTTATAATGGAGTGCTTTATTGCAGGCAAGCTTTAGACATGCATATATACTGATTATTGAAATCTGACTTAATACTATCTGTGTCTGCAGAACATTGTAGTCCTCCTTGCCAACATGGGGGCACGTGCTCGTCTGGCAATCGATGCACTTGTGCATATGGCTTTGTAGGACCCAGGTGTGAAACATGTAAGTAAAGCTCTTTTACAATCTGCTATAATAAGCATCTTCCTCCGTGAGTTGATAGCTTTTGTGCTAAATAAAAGAAGCCCATCCCTAAATAACATGGATGCACTAAAGGAGCCAGGGGCTCCCAGAATGGAGGTAAAGATGTTTAGATGGGTGTGGCTGTAATCCTGGTATTTGGGAGGCTGACAGTCATGAGTTGAGGGGTAGTCTGAGCTGTACATAGTGAAAACGTGTCTCAAGAAAAAATAAAGAGGTTTGCTATTAATAGGTTCTAATAGTTACTAATTACTAATAATTTCTAATTATATTCTAATAATATTATTAGAATATCTAATAATATTATTAACTAATAATATTCTAATAGCTACTAGTTACTAATAATTTCTTTGAAATAAGTGGAAATCAGACATATTAATTTGCTTTTAAGTTTATATTAATTTATCTCTGATTATGTTCACCAGTTACTAATAATTTTCCTAAATAACTAATTCTTGTTTGGTGCTAATAGTTTTCTAATTCCTCCATCTTTATCAGCAACAAAATAGCTGAACATAAGAACCTGAGTTCATATGAATGAATTATCCTGGTCTTTCTTTATGGTCAAAATCAATTACTAAAAAGTATTTGACAGTTACAATCTAAATTTGTCTTTCTCTTGTCCTTGTTCTGTGATCTTAGTGGTCTGTAACAGACACTGTGAAAATGGAGGCGAATGTGTTGCACCAGATATTTGCCGGTGCAAGTCTGGCTGGTATGGACCCACCTGTAGTACAGGTAAAATCAGAATTATGTACAATAAAATTATCAATAAAAATAAACTTCAAATGTCCCATAGAGTCACATCTAAGAAACAAAACTGAGCTGACAGGCGAGATAGGAGGTGGTTATGTATAACATATTTTAAAATTCGTACCTTTCCTCCTCACATTTTTCTGTTATCTTGAACCTTACATGTTACGTTACCTAATCAGTACCTTCTTGCTGTTGTGTTTCTATGGTATGTGTTACATGGTATGGACACAGAAACTTGTGTTTGTGGCAATTTCTCCATTTAAGGTTTTTTTCTCCTTTTCTAACCAGGATATAGACATCCTACTTTACTTAACATTGTTCAATTCTGGATGTCAGGGCCAGACATCACAAAAATCCATTTATCAATCCGTATCAGATGTGCTTCCTTAGCAGAAAGTTTGAGGTTGGTCAGTTTACTCTAACTTACTGTCCCATGTAATATCTATCCTCCTATGCTTAGAAGGCACAATACTTTTCGTATTTATTACAACTTCAATATCCACTTTAAAGTCTAACTCAATAATTTCATCTGTAATCCCTATCTAATTACTTTTCTCACCAAAAATCTAACCCACCATTTATAATGTGTGGCTACATGTGAAGCCTGTGGCAGAGGAAAACAAAGGCAAGATGATTCTCGCCCTTATATCAAGCCTCAGACCATGACTGAGAGACGAGAGATGCACTTATGTTTTTTTTTTAATATGACTGTGAAGCAAGTTGGTTTATGATAGGAAATATAAGCAAACTACATATCACAAGTGAAAACCTTAATGCCAGCAAATGGAGTTTGTACGCCTTGGAGACTGGATAAAATCTAAAATCTGAAAGAAGAATTAGAAGTGCTCTCAAGCCAGGCTGTGGTGGCACACGCCTTTAATCCCAGCACTTGGGAGGCAGAGGCAGGCGGATTTCTGAGTTCGAGCCCAGCCTGGTCTAGAGAGTGAGTTCCAGGACAGCCAGGGCTACACAGAGAAACCCTGTCTCGAAAAACAAAACAAAACACCAAAAAACAAACAAACAAAAAAGAAGTGCTCTCAAAGCAAAACATAGGTGATCAAGCATCAGCCATGAGAGCATGGAAGGGCTTGAGTGATGTGCCCCTGTTTTATTTGCAAAGAGATAAAGATGTGTGCATAGCCATACCCTTATACTGGGGCTGTGGAGTTGAGTTGGCCTTTCTTAGCCTACGATCCAAAAGCATTCTAGATCTTAATCACCTTAATCACAGTCACTCTACATTCTTAGTTTTATTGTTAACATCATTAGCACACCAAAAAACAAAACAAACAAAAAAAACAAAAAGCAAAACAAAAAAAAACAAAAAAAAAACCACTTACAAGGAATTACAAGGTTATTTTTCTTCTGTTCATTTGGTGAAGTCTAGAACATTATTGGTTCTTTTTACTTGTAGTTAAAATAAACCATCATGCTTCATGCTTCCTTCCGTCACATTCAGTCTTAAAATAACAGCGCTTGTGATGATCTCTTTCTCTCCTGGTGTTCATTAGCTCTATGTGATCCCATTTGTCTCAACGGGGGTTCCTGTTATAAGCCAAACACGTGCCTTTGCCCTGGTGGATTCTTTGGTTCACAGTGCCAGAATGGTAAGCATTCCCTGTGTGTAAGTACAAAAGGCAAGTGGAAAACTAGGAATACAAAATGGAAAAGTGAGTGTTTCAGAAACATATGTCAAATTTCAGATGGAAAAAGAGAGACTATGTTCCCTCTCTGTTTCTTATTACGTAGATATGGCCATGTAAACCAGCTAGTACAGATGTATCAGAATTGTCAATTATTCAACATACGTTAGGTTAACAACCTGGGCATGATCTGGGAAGTTTTGTCAAGCCAAGACGTGCAACAAATGTATATCCTAGTACAGTTCATAATTAATAGGACTGTCTCCATTGGTTTTAATCCAATAATTTTTGACATATATTTTATCTAATGTCTAACCGTTTTCCTGTGACCACTCTCGATTTTAGATTCATTAAACATTTGTGAAATTCATCTATGTATAACTCTATGCAAAATGACATATTTCTTTCTTTTTCTTTGTTTTATTTATTTTTATTGTTTAAGATTTATTTATTTATTTTATGTATATGAGTATGCTGTTGCTAACACACCAGAAGAGGGCATCCGATCCCGTCACAGATGGTTGTGAGCCATCATGTGGTTTCTGGGAATTGAACTTAGAGAGCTTATTAGAGGGATAGGAACTTAGTGGCACCATATAGGCAGGGCCAGGAGGGAGGGTGAGAGGCAGTAGCGTGCTGTGAGGCTGTGGGAGGAGTGGAAAGTGGAGAGCAAGGCTAATTGATAAAGCTTTAGGGAGCAGGTTAAGTCCAGAATAAGGTCTGGAGAGTGTAGCTAACAGTCAAAGGGACGGGGAGCCAGGAGCAGAGGCCTAAGCGTTAAAGTAGTGAGAACTGGAGGGGTGGGCAGGGAGAAAGAGAAAGAGAGAGGGGGAGGGGGAGGGGAGGGGAGGGGAAGGGAGAGGGGAAGGGGATGAGGACAAGGGCGGGCGAGGGCAAGGTTGAGAGCGAGGGTGAGAGTCTTAGATGTGAGTCTGTTTCTATGTGTGTCTGAGTGGTCAGCTGGGGTACACATGTGAGCCATATCTCCAGCCCAGGATCATTTTCTTTTCTGCACCATGTTTTCATATGTTTTCCCATGCAGTTAAAACTATAGAGGTTTTTTTTTTTTTTTTTTTCCTCCAGATTAATAGTAATATCTCAGGCATGAGCATATGGGCAGGAAGTAGGAACTATTCTCAGTAAATTAAATGCACACAACACTTCCTGTATCTTTATTCTTAGAATTACATCAAACATAGCTTTAGAACATGTTTGAACATCTTTGTAATTAAATTCCTAAAATTAAAAGTTATGTGATATAATTTGATCGTTTTTATTGAAAATATTTTTTATGCATGGTATTCTGGTTAGAGTTTCCTCTCCCCCAACTCCTTTATGATTCTCCCCACTTCACCTCTCACCTAAATTGACACTCTTTCTTTTCTTTTTCACTAGAAAAAAACCCAGGGATCTAAAAATTATAATAAAATAAAGACAAATCCGAATAGGAAAAAACAAGCAAGGATACAGAAAGAAAAGAGCTAAAGAAAAAGCACAAGAAACACATAAATGCAGAAAAACATACATTCGTTTACACACAGAGAAATCGAATAAAAAGAGCAACAAGAATTTTTTAAAAAGTAACAGCAATAAAGTGGAAACAATAACATATATGCCAAAGACCTGTAAAGTTAAAAGAGAGAGAGAGAGCCATCTGGTGGTGGTACATATCTCAGTGCTCAGGAGGCAGGGGCAGGCAGATCTGTGAGTTCAAGGCCAACCTGCCCACCACAATGAGTTTTAGGATAGCCAAGGCTATGAAGAGAAAACTTGTTTCAAAAAAAAAAAGAAAGAGAGAGAGAGAGAGAGAGAGAGAGAGAGAGAGAGAGAGAGAGAGAGAGAGAGAGAGCAAGAGCGAGACTGCCTGGCATGGGCTTTAGAAGCTTAAAACTCATCCCCACCCCATCCCCACTCCCACCCCTAGTGACACACCTCCTCCAACAAGGCCACAACTTCTATTTCTTCTAATCCATTAAAGAGTCCTAGTCCCTGGTGACTAAGCATTTAAAAATAGGAATCTATGGAAGCCATTCTTATTCAAACCATCACAGATACATTAAAAAACTTGTAATTTTCTTTTCCATGATTAAAAAATTATATTGGATACATATTTAGGAAAAAATATCTGCAAAGCTGAGGAGATGTTTCCCTAGGTACAGATGGTTGCTATGAAGCCTCAAAGCAGAGTTCAGTCTGCAGAATCTACACAGGGTTAGGAGAGAGCTGTCTTCTAAAATTTGTCTTCTCTGATCTGCATGCTGCCCACCCCCACACACACATACAAATAGACTCAGTATGTACCTGCAGAGGTGTAACCTAAATCAGTACAATCTATCTACTTGCTGAATTATTAATTAATAAATATCAGCGGTAGGGTCAATACCCACCTCAATGGTTGATGTTCCTGAATGAAACACACACACACACACAGAGAGAGAGAGAGAGAGAAAGAGAGAGAGAGAGAGAGAGAGAGAGAGAGAGAGAGAGAGAGAGAGAGAGAGAGAGAGAAAGAGTCACACAGTCTTTATATATTAATATGTTTTAAGCAGCCCAATTGCTGGGCAGCTGTGTAGCCTCTGTGCTGCTAGAATCTACCTCCAACCTATAATTCTGAGTTAACACTTAATAATTCTGTGTTCCATCTTGGCTTCTCTTGGTCAACCATCTAGGCCATGTTTTCTTGACCCAGAGCCCAGGGTGCTCTTTTTGCTTCTCTTCCCCATGGTGACCTCTCTGTTTCCCTCTCTCCCCTCTCTCCTAAAGCATGGAGGATATCCTTTTCCCTGTTAGAAGCCTGGGAAATACTAAAATCCCACCTCTGTCTGTGTCCCCATCTATTGGCTGCTGGAATTTTTATTTACCAGTCAGAACCAACTGGGAAAGGTTCCCAGAAGCTTTATTGAGACCCTCTCATGCAAATAGTTTTTGGGGAACATAATTACCATTTGTAATACACGCAGCTACATGTATTCATTAAAATATCCAATTGCATATTTTGTATTGGAAGTATTATTTCATTTGTTAATCTTCTAAAAATCAATTGTGTTCTTTAGAGGGAGTGGAAATTACAGAAGCAGTTATTAAGGGGATCTAATCCAACCTGGCAGTTTGAACAGCTCTTTTACTAAAACACATTAATTTTTAAAACAAACTAAAATCCACATAACAATCTATCAATAAAGGAGAATTAAATTTAAATTAAACAAAAAAATAAGTAAACCACACAAGAAAATTCAATATTCATGGTCTATAGTATAGCTGGCTGTCAGAGCACTTGTTTAGCACATGCAGAACTCTGGCTCGATTCTCAACACTGCATAGAAAATCAAGTAACATTAAATCTTAATGTTTGGGAGAAACACAAAGCAATAATAATCATCTCAGAGAAATGACAAACATTCAGGTTTGTTTCCTAATCTGGCTTCTCCTGTATGGTCAATATGAGGAAAGTTACATTAAACAGCTAACAAATATTCCCAACAAAAGAATCTTATTTTATTATTTAAAAGATTTTTACTCGGCATTCAGAGGAACCAGTTATATAAACTTGCACTGTGACATGACTAGATTAAAGCTCGCTTAAAGTGTTTCCTATTAATTGTACAAAGTAGTGTAACAAATGGTTAAGGGTCTTCCTAGTTTGCACAGGAGGAAATATAACCTAACTTTGAGTTGAGCATCAGATCACTTTCTTTATTCTCTTTATTATCATTATTTCTTATCATTATCATTATTTATTATCATTATCATTATTTCTTTATTATCATTTCACAGTTGGCTTTCCACACTGATGAGGTATAAGTTATATTTCACAAGGCACTCAGGATTCCATTGCAGACTCCAGCACTAAAGTGTTTTAACGATGTTAACCTCCTGGCAGCCAATGGCTCTGAGTTCTGCATTTTATTATTTAGGAAGGACAGTTGCAATGGCTTGTAGTTGTGATCCTCTATTTTTATAGCACATTTTCCTATCTTATGGCTCCGTAGATAACAAGCCTCTGAACCAATGTGCAATATATAATAATTCAATATGTACTGTTCACACATTGCTGCCCTCTGTTCTTTTAGCTGTCTGTCACCCTCCCTGTAAAAATGGTGGCCTCTGCATGAGAAATAATGTGTGCACCTGTCGTGGTGGATACACCGGAAAGAGATGCCAGACAAGTAAGATACCACTAAAATATTTGCATACCACAGGTAAAAATGAATCTTTGTTTTTTGACGTGTTTTTTTTTGTTGTTGTTGGTGGTTTTGTTTTTTTAACCTAAGGCATTTGTGAGCCTTTGTGCATGAATGGTGGAAAATGTGTGAGACCGAATATTTGTTCCTGTGCTTATGGTTGGAGTGGGAAACGGTGCAACACACGTAAGTAAAACAAAGAAGACTCTCAAAGTGTCAATGCAGACCTTCATGAAGGCAGCGTACAGCAGAATGTAAGACAAAGTCTTTCTGCTTTCATCTGTGTGTTTTCATTCTTGCTCTTTTATTCCTGCTCTGGGAGATATCACTTTGAAATAGTGAAAGAAAGAGTCATCTGAAGACAGTGTCCAGTGTTTTCTAGTGTTTCATTTTCTTTTTCTTTTTTTTTTCTAAGAAAACACTTCTTTCTATTTTATTGGATATTACATTTTAAATATCCCCTTTTCCTGTTCCCCCCAAGCCTCATATACCTCATATACCCCCTCTCCTGCTCCTATGTGAGTGCTCCCCCACCCAACTACTTACTCCTGCCTCCCCGCCCTCAAATTCCCCTACACTGAGGCATCCAGCCTTCACAGGACCAAGGGCCTCTCCTACTATTGATGCCTGACAAGGCCATCCTCTGCTACATATGTGGCTGGAGCCATGGGTTCCTGCATGTGGACTTCTTGATTGGTGGTTTAGTCCCTGGGAGCTGGGGGCAGGGGTCTACATGGTTGATATTATTGTTGTTCCTATAGGGTTGCAAACCACTTCAGCTCCTTCAGTCCTTTCTCTAACTCTTCCACTGGGGACCCCATTGGGGACCCCTTTCTCAGTCCAGTGGTTGACTGTGAGCACCTGCTTCTGAATTTGTCAGGCTCTGGCAGAGCATCTCAGGAGGCAGTCAGATCAGGCTCCTGCCAGCATGCCCTTCTTGGCATCCACAGTAGTTTCTGTGTTTTGTGACTGTATATGGGTTGAATCCCCAGGTGGGGCAGTCTTTAGATGGCCTTTCCTTCAATCTCTGCTCCACACTTTTTATCCATAGTTGCTCCCGTGAGTATTTTGTTACTTCTTCTAAGAAGGACCGAAGCACCCATACTTCAGTCTTCCTTCTTCTTGAGCTTCCTGTGGTCTGTGAATTGTATTTTGGGCATTGTGAGCTTTTAGGCTAATATCCACTTATCAGTGAAGGCATACCATGTGTGTTCTTTAGTGATTAGGTTACCTCATTCAGGATGATATTTTATAGCTCCATCCATTTGCCTGTGAATTTTATGAATTCATTATTTTTTAATAGCTGAGAAGTACTCCATTGTGTGAATGCACACATATTCTGTATCCATTCCTCTGTTGAAGGACATCTGGATTATTTTCAGCTTCTGGCTATTATGTATAAGGCTACTATGAACATAGTGGAGCATATGTCTTTGTTATATGTTGGAGAATCTTTTGGGTATATGCCCAGGAGTGGTATGCTCAGGTAATACTATGTCCAATTTTCTGAGGAACCACCACACTGATTTCCAGAGTGGTTGTACCAGCTTGCAATCCCACCAGAAATGGAAAAGTGTTTCTCTTTGTCCACATCTTGGCCAGAATTTGATGGTATCTGAGTTTTTTATATTAGCCATTCTGGCTGGTGTGAGGTGGAATCTTGGGGCTGTCTTGATTTGCATTTCTCTAATGACTAAGGATGTCCAGCATTTCCTTAGGTGCTTCTCTGCCATTCAGTATGCCTCAGTTGAGAATTCTTTGTTTAGCTCTGTACCCAATTTTTGAATAAGAGTATTTGATTCTCTGGAGTCTAACTTTTTGAGTTCTTTGAATATACTGAATATTCACCCTCTATCAGACGTAGGATTGGTAAAGATCTTTTCCCAATCTATGGATTTGCCATATTGTCCTATTGACAGTGTCCTTTGCCTTACAGAAGCTTTTCAATTTTATGAGGTACCATTTGTCAATAGTTGATCTTAGAGCATGAGCCATTGGTGTTCTGTTCAGGAAATTTTCCCCTGTGCTCATGTGTTTGAGGCTCTTCCCCATTTTCTCCTCTATTAGTTTCAGTGTATCTGGTTTTATGTGGAGATCCTTGATCCACTTGGACTTGACTTTGTACAAGGAGATAAGAATGGATTGATTTGCATTCTTCTACATGCTGACCTCCAGTTGAACCAACACCATTTGTTGAAAATGCTGTCTTATTTACACTGGATGGTTTTAGCTCCTTTGTCAACGATCAAGTGACTACACGTGTGTGGGTTCATTTCTGGGTCTTCAGTTCTATTCCATTGATCATCCCGACTGACTCTATTCCAATACCATGCAGTTTTTATCACTATTGCTCTGTAGTACAGCTTGAGGTCAGGGATGATGATTCCCCCAGAAGTTCTTTTATTGTTGAGAATAGTTTTTGCTATCCTTGTTTTTTTGTTATTCCAAATGAATTTGAAAATTGCTCTTTCTAACTCTGAAGAATTAAGTTGGAATTTTGATGGGGATTACATTGAATCTGTAGATGGCTTTTGGCAACATAACCATTTTTTCTGTGTTAATCTTGCCAATTCATGAGCATAGGAGGTGTTTCCATCTTTTGAGATCATCTATTTCTTCAGGGATTTGAAATTCTTATTTTGACTTCTTCCTTTCCAATTTGTATGCCTTTGACCTCCTTTTGCTGTCTAATTGTTCTAGCTAGAACCTTAAGTACTGTTTTGAATAGAGATAGAGTGGGCATCCTTGTCTAGTCCCTGATCTTTCACTTGCTTTGTTACAGTCAAACCAAGATATTTTATATGATTTGTGACTATTGTAAATCATGTCATTTCCCTAATTTCTTTCTCAGCCTGTTTATCCTTTGAGTATATGAAAGCTACTGATTTGTTTGAGTTTATGTTATATGCAGCCATTTTGCTGAAGTTGTTTATCAGGTTTAGGAGTTCTCTGGTAGAATGTTTGGGATCCCTTAAGTATACTACCATATCATCTGCAAATAGTGAAATTTTGACTTCTTTCTTTCCATTTGTATCCCATTTGACCTCCTTTTGTTGTCTAATTGTTCTAGCTAGAACTTTAAGTACCGTATTAAATACATAGAGAGAGAGTAGGCATCCTTGTCTAGTCCTTGATTTTAATGGGATTTCTTCAAGTTTCTTTCCATTTAGTTTGATGTTGACTACTGGCTTACTGTATATTGCTTTTTCTGTGTTTAGGTATGAGTCTTGAATTCCTGATTTTTCCAAGACTTTTAACATGAAGTGATGTTGAATTTTGTCAAATGTTTTTTAGTATCTAATGAAATGATCATGTAGTTTTTTTTTCTTTGAGTTTGTTTATGTAGTGGATAATGTTGATGGATTTAGCTATATTGAACCATCCCTGCATCCCTGGGATGAAGCCTATTTGATGGTGGTAAATGATCGTTTCGATATGTTCTTGGATTTGGTTTGCAAGAATTTTATTGAGTATTTTTGCATCAATTTTCATAAGGGAAATTGTTCTGAAATTCTCTTTCTTTGTTGGGTCTTTGTGTGGTTTAGGTATGAGCATAATTGTGGCTTCATAGAACAAATTGTTTAGTGTTACTTCTGTTTCTATTTTGTGGAACAGTTTAAAGAGTATTGGTATTAGGTCTTCTTGGAAGGTCTGATAGAATTCTGCACTAAAACCATCTGGTCTTGGGCTTTTTTGGTAGGGAGACTTTTAATGACTGCTGCTATTTCTTTAGGGGTTATGGGACTGTTTAGATGGTTTATTTGTTCCTGATTTAGCTTTGGCACCTTGTATCTGTCTAGAAAATTGTCCATTTCATCCAGATTTTCCAATTTGGTTAAATATAGGCTTTTGTAGCAGGATCTGATGATTTTTGAATTTCCTCAGTTTCTGTTGTTATGTCTCTCTTTTCATTTCTGATTTTATTAATTTGGATACTGTCTCTGTGCCCTCTTGTTAGTCTGGCTAAGGGTTTATCTATCTTGCTGATTTTCTCAAAGAACCAGCTCCTGGTTACGTTGATACTTTGTATAGTTCTTTTTGTTTCTACTTGGTTGATTTCAGCTCTGAGTTTGGTTATTTCCTGATGTCTACTCCTTTTGGGTGTATTTGCTTTTGTTGTTGTTGTTGTTCTAGAGCTTTCATTTGTGCTATCAAGCTGCGAGTGTATGATTTCTCCAGTTTCTTTTAGAAAGCACTTAGAGCTATGAGTTTTCCTCTAAGCACTGCTTTCATTGTGTCCCATAAGTTTTGGTATGATGTGCCTTCATTTTCATTAAATTCTAAAAAGCCTTTAATTTGTTTTTTTTATTTCTTTCTTGACCAAATTATCATTGAGTAGGGTGTTGTTTAGCTTCTGTGTGTGTGGCTTTATGTAGTTTTTGTTGTTATTGAACACCAGCCTTAGTCCACAGTGATCTGTGTTGCAGCCCTCTCCACTCCACGCTTGGTGGCCACGGTTTCCAGGTCTAAGCTGCCACTCCGGTCTACGGGTCAGGGTCTATCGAGAGAGAGTGGGGATAAAGGGGAAGAGATTCGAAGAACGGAGACAAGACAGAGGTTCTGATCAAGTCTCAAGTCTCCTTTATTGAAAGGAAATCTGGGGTATTTATATGCTTTTGCCACGTGCCTTGTAGGCGCGTGGATACCACGTGCCTTGCAGGTGTGGATATGACATAAGCCTTACAGGCATGGATACCACATGCACCTTACAGGCATGTATGGCGTGGATATCGTGTGGACAGCATGTGAACTGCATGCCTTGCAGGTGTGGCTACCATGTGCAACTTGCAGCTGGGGGCAAAAGATATGTGGGATATCAGAGTGTGCTTCAGCTGTTATAGGCTGTTGAAAAACAAGTCTCATGTCAGGGTATATGGCTTGAGATGGCTGCAAAGCTGCTAGCCGCTTTCCGCTACAAGTCGACTCCCAACATCTACTGGTGAAGCCTCGTTGTAGCTGAAGTCCACAGTATGTTGGAGATGCCAGTACCTTGGGATGATCATTAAGAAAGGCAGTAGCAATGGAGTGGATCAACCTGAACTTAGAGTACTACAGAGGGCAGAGCTGGAGATGTGCCACCAGCCCTTGGAGAAGCCCAAAAGGTCACGTGTGGATCCCATTGAAACAAGAAGCTGTAACATTTAAAGAGCCTTGGAGACCCTAAGATTTTTGAGATGCCAGAGCCATAGAATACCCGATGAGGAAAGCTGCTAACAGAAAGTGGAACCAGCCAAGAAAAAAAGTTTGCAGTCAACAAAGATTACAATGGAAAGAGAGAGTCGAAGACAACTCTTATATCAGACAAGGAGAGGTTTGCTGTTTGGCCAGCTGGTTTCCTGTCTTGCTTTGGGGATTATACTTAAGTGATTGGATGAATCTCAGAAGAGACTTTGAACTTTGGACTTTTAACATTGTGGATACTGCTATAGAAAGTGGGCAATTTGGAAGATTGTCTAAATATATGTTTTTATAATAGTATGGCTAGGTATGGCCCCCAGAGACTCATGTGGTAGAACAAGCCTATGGGGGCTAGGGAGTGGAATGTGATGGTTTGTATATACTAAGCCCAGGGAGTGGCACTATTTGGAGGTGTGGCCTTGTTGGAGTAGGTGTGTCACTGTGTGCTCAGGCTTTAATGTTGAGAGCTGCTCTGCCCTGCGCTTGGGGACCAAAATGTCAGGAACTGCTCTATCAATGTTGGAACCTGCACTGCCAAAAGCCTTGGGGGCTAAATTGTTAGAGCCCGCACTGCCCCAGGCAGCTCCAGTCCAGGGGTCGGGGTTCAGCAAGAGAGAGAGTAAGGACAAACTAGAAGAACGGAGACCAGACAGAGTGTGTGTGATTCAATCCTGTTTATTCTTCAGTCTCTCTTCCTAGTCCAAGTCCCAAGTCTTGAGTTCCTAGTCCCTAGTGCCTCCAAGGTACAGGTTACTTCTTTCAAGTGCTAAGTGCCTAATACCTAATAATCTCTTCTGTCTGCCTTTTTATATGTCTCACTTCTAAGACACACCTTTAAGTCACAACTTTAAGTCATGCCTTTAGGTCTTGTCTCTAAATCTGATCTCTAAGTCACAAACCTTTAAGTCTCACACACCTACGGGAAAATCCTGGGTATCTAAAACAAGATGTTATCAGAGTGTGCTTGGCTGTTGTAGGCTATTGTAATCAAGTCTCTTGTCAAGGTACATGGCTCAAGATGGCTGCAAGGATGATAGCCGCCTTCTGTCGGCTCCCCACACTTTAATACCCTAGTCCTACCTACCTGGAAGAGAGTATTCTATTAGCAGCCTTCAGATGAAGATGAAGAACTCTGAGCTCCTCCTATACCATGCCTGAAAGGATGTTGACATGTTGCAGACTTGATGGTACTAGACTGAACTTCACTCTGAAGCTGTAAACCAGTCCCAAATGTCATTCGTGAGACTTCTCTTGGTCATGGAGTCTGTTCACAGCAGTGAAACCCTAACTAAGACACTGGGTGTGGTTGCTTGAATATGATTGGCTCTGTGAGTGTCACTCTTAAGTTACGAGGCCTTGTTGAAGTAGATGTGCCCTTAGTGGGGAAAGTGTGTCACTGAGGGGATGGGAATTGAGACCCATCTCCTGGCTACAGGTGACAAAGCCTTCTCCTGTTCAAATTCAGAAGAGGACGTAAACTCTTTGCTCCTCAAATGCTATAACTATCGGGACCTAAGAACCAGTAAGCTAGCCCATTACAAGTTGTATTTATACATATTTCTTTGGTCATGCTGTCTCTTAACAGCAGTATAAACCCAAAGTCAGACTTTGATACCAAAAATGGGATATTGGTAGATTAGGCCTGACCATGTGTTTGTTGGAGGAATGTGAATTTGGGGATTTTTGATTTGGAAAAATTGAAATGGTTCAATGCATTAAGTGGTGCTTTTGTCCCATTCTACAAAAAAATGTGGAAGAAATTGGTGCTGACGCTGATTTACACTGGCTCAAGAGGTTTCAGAGGACAAAGATGTCAGTATGTGGCCTAGAAACTGTTTTTGTGGTATTTTGGTGAAGAATCTGGCTGGGTTTTGTCCTTGTTTGAAGAGATTGAGGAGGCACAGGCTAACATGAAGAGAGTCAGAATGATTGTCTGAAAAAGGAAGTCTAACAAAAACCCAACATACACTGTCCTCTGGTTCACTTTCAGGAAAAGTATTTTGATGACTCTTACAAGCTGATAAAGAAAAGAACAAACTATGAGGTGCAATACATAACGGAGCACTAGGAAGTTAAATCGAGCTGGATCCTAGGTTGAAGGAAATCACCAGATTTAGGGAATAATGATCTCACAGAAAGATCCCGACCAGCTAAAGTAATTGTGTTTGAATATGATCTAGCAATAGTTATGTCACATTTAGTGTTATTAACTGCTTATTGTTTTAATTTGTCTTTTTTATATCTGTTACAAACTTCTATTCCAAAATTAAGAGCACACTGTGGTCCAGAACTTTAGGCTGGAAGCAGAGGCTTTTGATCTAGACCTTGAAGAATAGTGACCATGGAAACCTTAAGGAGATCTCCAAATTCAAGGCCAGTCTAGGAGAGAGAGAGAGAGAGAGAGAGAGAGAGAGAGAGAGAGAGAGAGAGAGAGAGAGAGAGAGAGAGATCCAGGCAGACAAAAGCTTAGGTCCAGGCATGGTAGATTATGCCCTTAGTCCCATCACTGAGGAGACAGAGCCATCAGATGTCTGAGTTCAAGGTGAGTCTAGAGAACAAGTTCCATGTCTGTGAAGCTTAGGCAGTGAATGAGATCATTAAAACTGAAATCTGGTGAGGATGTAATAGCACAAGGTTGCATGTTCCAGGCCCAGCAAGAAGTAGAACTTGGCAGGTTCAGGCCCATGGCTCTGCTGTTAGGGTCAAGAGTACATGGGGTTACTGGGACAATTGATGCTGCCTTGCAGGAGCTTGGAAATTAGCAGTTGTTAAGAAGAAACTAGCACCACTGGGGTGAAATCTGGGGAATGTGTTCAAAGAGAACACAGAAACTGTTCCAGAGATAGTGAAGGTGTTTTCTGGTAAACCCTCTGCACTCACTTACTGATACTTTCACCTCCTGTGCGATTTTCTTTCCTATGTGCATCCCTTTGATGTATTTTTGATGTCTTATTGCTCTAGCTAAAAATTCAAGAACTCTGTTGAAGAGATAGGGAGTTAGTAGCCTTGTCTTGGCCATGAATTTAGTGAAATTGCTTTAAGTTTCTCTTCATTGATTTGATGTTTTTATTGGCTTCAGTTTATTGCTTTTATATTATATTTATATTATATGTAATAATTATTTTATATATTATTTTATATTATATTTAGGTATGCATCTTGTATTCCCCTACTCCGCAGGACTTTTAACAAGAAGGTGTGTAGGCTTTCCAGCATCTAATAAGATGACAATGTAGTTTTTTTCCAGTGGGGTTATTTTTCTGGGTTGACTTATAGATGTTCCTATATTGAACCACCCCTGTATCTCTACGATGAATCAACTTGGCCATTTTTGATGCTGTCTTTCATGTGTTCTTGGATTCTGTGAGTGATTTTCCTTCAGTGTTCATGGTGGAAGTTTCTCTCTAATTCCCTTTTCATGTTGTATCTTTGTGTGATTTAGTTACCAGTTTGATTGTGGCCTTAGAAAAGGAGTTTGGCAATATTCGTTTTATTTATATTTAGTGGAATAGTTGGAGGACTATTGATCTTAGGTCTTCATTAAAAATCTGGTCCAATTCTGCCCTAAACCTATGTGGTTCAGGCCTTTTATTTGGGGGAGGAGGATATGGAAGGCTTTTGATGACTGTTTCTATTTTCTTAGGGTTTATAGGATCATTTAGTTATGTTACTAGATCTGGATTTAACTTTAGTAATTCGTATCTATCTAGAATATTTCACATTTCCTGAAGATCTTCCAATTTTTTGGAGCACAGGCTTCTGAAGTTACACCTAATTTTTTTTTTTTTAATTTGCTCTGTGTCTGTTGTTATGTCCCTTTTTTATTTCTGATTTTGTTAATTTGGGTAGTGTTTCTCTGGCTTTTATTTCATGTCAGGAAGGGGTTATATATCTTGTTGATTTTCTCAAAAAAAACCTCTTGGTTTCCATAACTGTTTATATTATTCTCTTTGTTTATTAATTGATTGATTTGATCTTTGATTTCTTTCCTGCCATCAAATCCTACCACCCTCTCATTGGGATGAGGCTTTGCCTCACCTATGGAACTGCAGCACGTAATAAATGAAGCTCTTGCTGTTCTCTGTGGTGGGTGATGCAAAAGACAGCCACACTGAAAACCTTCCATAGTCCTGTTGCAGGGTGAATTGGAGAAGCCCACTATGTCAGTGTTACCTGCAAGATGCCATATCACATTAACAGAGGTCTGTACACACCTCCACAGTAGTTGGTCTTCTGAGTCATATTGGAAAATGTTATAATGGGTTCATGAATGCACACACACACACACAAGTCAGAGAAAGTCTGTGGGAGATACATTTTTTCCATGCTGTTTTCAAGGAAGGAACTTATGTTTCTAAGTTTGGCACCACAGATGGATACCAGTTGATCCATGTCATCAGCTGATCATCTCAGCCAAGGTATTTCATGAGCTCTTTATCTGCATTGATGATCTTGGTGATGTGTGTGTGTGTGTGTGTGTGTGTGTGTGTGTGTGTGTGTTTGTGTGTGGGGGGAGGTGCATTCCTGACATTGTGCACTTTGTTTGCACACTTAGAATTATGTGTGCATTAATAAAAATACACCAAAATTGGAATCCATGGAGGATGCTGGGTTTGTGGGGTAGCCAAGAGGTTAGAGAGACTTGAAAGCATGTATGGGGATTCTCCTTTTGTTGTAGGTTACACCTCAAATACAATTGGGTTCTTTATTTTATTGTTTTTCTCCTGTAGCCCCCAGACTAGGGGTCAACCTACTACATTGTGAAAGCTAGGTAAATACTCCACCTCTAAATCACATTCCAGGTCTGGAACCCAATTCATCTTCTATAACAATTACAGGGTAGGCTGGATGAAGACACTCAGCTGACACTGTTGCCATCTCAAGACTGCTTCATGAGAATGGCTTACTGAATGCTTTCAAGATTGGGAATGTTTAGCTAGGTGGAAGAGAATATAACAAACCTCAGTCCACATGGTACCTTAAGGACAGGTTAGTCTGATAAAGGCTGACATTAGCTATTGACTCATGTCATGTGTGCCAGTAGAAAACTCCAGGTTAATATATGCATCTGGTAGGATTTACCAAACACATCATTCACTGTTGTGAGGACCCAGATGTGAGTACCAAGTTCCCTCAAGGTACTAGGATATTCAAGGGGACCCCACAAATACAACTGTAAAATGGGAGTGGTCTACATCTCGTCTCACCTTTCCTCTAGCGTTCTACTGATGAAGGCTTTGATGTCAGAATCAGCTCATAAGAAGCCAAAGACCTATGGGAGAGAGGAACCAAAGCTGCTTCCCTGATGCTCTGGCTGCTGAGCTTTTACATGTTCTGCTTTGCAGTGACTGTGGAATACTTCCTTAACACTTTAACTCTCTGACTGATCTCCAGTGTCCATCAGTCACTTCCATTCCATATATCACATAACAGTCACCTGGAAGGAGCACTTCTTCAATGGACTCCCAGATCTGTCTGCTATGACAAAAGAGCAGCTTCAACTGTCCCTCCAAGGCTCCACCCTTGCACATGTTGATCCCCATCAGAAACATGTGGTCACAGCTGCACACTCCATTCACAGTGGCTGCTCTTGAGCTTCCTCCCCAAATTGCTTAGATTAAGACACTTTTCTTGTTATCAAGATGGATTCATTGTCCCGGTACTTCCTACATGAGGCTACACTCAGTTACGAGTTTTAAGTGTATGCCTAATCTCCATCATCTCCGTACATTAGAGGTGAGAGATCTGCTCTAAAATTGAAAATAAGGGATGCTGGAGCATGATCCTGAACACACGAAGAGCAGTGGGCCCACCAGACACCTGCATCGATGCCTGGCAGCCTCAACAATGACCATGAGCAGCTCAAGCACCTGTACCTACACATCTACCTACATTTCTGTCAGGGGCATCTCTGTCTATACACTAAAGGCCTAGACTCAGCCATAGGCCTGAAGACAGCAGTACGCTTAACATGCATGCCTGCTAGCACAAAGTCTTGGTCTCTGTGGAAAAACACTAGAACAGATGGCTAGAAGCTATTGTAAACAAACAGATAGTTGCCAGGCTCTAGTCATAGACCTTGTAGATAGGTGACCTTGGGTAGATAGTACCAACTTAGATTAGGACAAGTGAATCATAGGCGGAGTCATAGTGGCCTGTCCCCTGAACCTTCACCCAGCTGACACACTGTTCTGGAAGATATCTGTACTCCCCCTGAACACCTATGCTTCTGCATCGTCCCCTTCCCCACATCCTGCATTTTTGTGTATCTAACCTGTGTGTGAAAAAGTAAAAATTGCGATCTGATCAGCCTATAGACAGGTCGCTGTTCTTTGCGTCTTTGCCTGCTACCTCCCCAGCCCCTGCTCTCTTTCAGGTGATCTCCCTGGACCCCTATTTAATGTCCTGCTGGACAGGACACATTTCTCCATTGACTGGGTGTGATCCAGTCCACCTAACACACCACATGCCCTAGAAGGAAAGGAGCCAACTGCAGGAGGTATGAGGATGACCCACAGCTTAGAGCATCTGCTGTTCTCTCAGAAGACTCACATGGTGCCTAACAATCATCTACAACATGGCTATTATACCTTCTTCTGGCCTCTGAGGGAACTAGACTCAGGAGGGACTGCAGACATACAGTAGGAAAAAGAACCATTCACAGAGATAATAAAAGTAAATCTAAATGATACTAACAAACACAGCAAATGTATGTTCAAGAACAATAGCATCTATCAACAGTTATTTCAGAGCATGACTTGGAAGGTCATTTTATCTGTTGTGTGGACATCACTGATGATGTTTTGCAAGAAAAGCTGAGGCACATACTTCTGGGACTCCTGATTTATTGTATCCTCCTTTGTGAATGTTGTTATTTCCTCAGCAGCTGTAGAGCAATGCCAGTATATTACATAATATCTGGTTCACCTGGTCAGTAGAGAATGTCTGCTATAGAGAGCTATAACTTAGGAGTAGGAAATACATCATAAAGTGTGTATCCATGGTGGAAGCTACATTATCCACTCAAAAGACATCATCACCTGTGTACCCTTGGTGGCTTGAATTTTTGTGTTGGGCAGTCTGCCTGGAACTTACAGAGATCCAACTCTGCCTGTGTGTTCTAGGTCTACAGGAGGGGACAGAACACATGAATAAGGAAGATGGTCTTAAGAGTCAAGAGTTGCAAATCAATTTTTATTCATAAATAAATGAAAATTTAAAAAAAAAACATGCTTAAAAAAGAACAGTTAATATAAAGAATTAAAAGCAAACACCAAAATGAAAAACGATAACAAGAACATATAACTTCCCTATGCCATAATAAAAATGCAAACATTGGAAAACGAAACTTGAAACAAACCCTAAAGAAAACATTGTTGAGCAGCTTTCTCTCACTGCACACTTAGCAGCACAGACTACAGCTGTTTCTCCTCTTGGACAGTTGGTGGCAACAGTCACCTCAATTCTCTCTCAATTGGTCTTGAAAGGACAGGAAAGGGAATCAGAGCCCAAATCAGCCAGGCTGCCTCACTTAGGGCTTATTGACACTGATGAAGGAACTATGTGGAAGAAGATTTATCCAAGGAATTCTCTGTCTGTTGAGGATGGAGCTTAGCAGCTTTTTAAAAAATAGTTATTTTTTAACAAAGAAAGTTAATTTTCAAATAAGCTGACACTATCTGGAAATGCCTGTGTTCCCTGCAAGCCCCCCATGTGTCCACCACTTCATCTTCCCAGGACCTGAGCCTGACTCGGAGTCAGACGTGTGCAAGAGGGAGCTTCTCTGAGAACCTTTACAGAATGTCCAGCAGGAAAGGAAAGGCAGCTGACTCTTGCTTACAATATAATGCACAGGGCCCAGCCAGCAGTTCAGATGGGTGTCTCCTTTTGGTCTTTGCTGGGCGAGGGCTTCGCCTGCTCCTTGGCTGCTCTCACCTCGAGGACACCGTTGGGGGGGAGGGCTGTGCCACCTCGCCTCTCAGGCTCCTCCTCCTCCTGTAGCTGCTGCTCAGACTTAGCTCCCTGCATCTGGAGCAGCGGGAGCTGCACTCAAAGCTCAATCATGGCCTTCCGTTCCTCGTGAACTGCTTGGTTCAAGTGATCGTTCTTGATTACTAACTCTTCATTCTGCCTCTGTAGGTCTTCCAGAATGACCTGTAGCTCCTCCTCATCCTTGCTGTCGCTCTCGCTGTCAGAGGAGTATTCCTCCGTCTCACTGTGTCCATGCTGCTGGCGGCTCTGGATCTCTGAAATCTCAGCTCGGAGGCAGTTGATCTTTTCTTTCTCCGAGGCAATCTGACTACATAGAAACTGCGTCATGGCCAGGCGCTCCTCCTGCTCACTCAGGATCTCATTCTCCTGCTCAGTCAGGATCTCAATCTCCTCCTGCTCAGTCAGGATCTCATTCTGCTCAGTCAGGATCTCAATCTCTTCCTGCTCAGTCGGGATCTCATTCTCTTGAGAAGGTGGCAACTCATCCTGTAGGGGGTGCTCTTTCTGGGATGTGGCCAATTTCAGCCCTCTTGCAGTTTCTGAGACCTGGGAGAGGAAGGCAGTTATTAAGACATAGGCTTCTCCGTAAAGACCTGCATGTCAGCTCTCAGGCTGCTGCCTCCCACCACCACAAGACAGTCAACATTGATCTTTTAACTGGAACCATTGCTGCTAAATCTGCAGGCAGGGCAAAATATCCAGCAACACTCACAAAAACATGGGCTAAGAAGCTGCCTCTCAGACTTCTATCAGTGCAAACCAAGAACAGGGCAGTGGAAAAGACCTCATTGGGTTACAGGAAGAAAGGAGAAGGCCACATGCCACCCAGGTCAAGGACAACGAGAACACTCATTTGACATTTGTACTTGGCTATAATCCCTCCAAGGTGCTTGGACCTATCATGTCACATGAACCTCTGCATGACTCTGTCTCAGGACCCAGAACTCACTCAAAGCTCTGCACAGCAACCCTCCTATCATGACAAAATGCAGGAATGTGACAGGTTATTTATCTGTTAAATTTATTGGACTGCAGCTTCAAGCAGAGCAACAAGGTACACTTGCCCATAATTCAGTGTCTCACAAAAGACTAACATCCCAGAATACTTGTGCATAGACAGAACAATGAACAACTACATTGCATGAGGTGGGTGGCTGGTTGGGAGTATGGATTAGAAAGGTGCTGGGCTAAAGCAAACATGGATCCAATGTGCAAATGTCATCAGACAGTATTAGTCAAACTCAGATGTTTGTCCCTACCTGATGGTGTTGGGTCTGGAGGTTGCTGGTCTTCTCCTGTTCCTCTTCATCATTTAGGTTAAAGCCAACCAAATATTTTTGGATTACACGAAAGTCAATGTACACTGCCTGGTTCAGTGTGTCCAAATGCTCATGTAGAAGATCCTTCTCAAGCATTATCCTCTTCTGCAGCTTGCTGAAAACAACATCTGCATAGTAAGATCCTGCAGCCTCCTACTTCCTCCCATTACTACTTCCAAGTGCCATTAACTCCACCAGGACCTAGGTTCCCATGAAGATCTAACACAATATATCTCCTACATCCATCACAGCTGCACAAACAGCAAACAGCCAATTCAGGGAAGAAAAAAAAATGGTGGCTGCAGCCCAAATAACAATAAGGCCCATGTCTCTCAAAAAAAAAAAGGAAGAGGGATCTCCATCTATCCATGACAGCCCAATGCACTGGGGCAACATCAAGTAGTAGGGGGCAAATACCATCAACGTAGGTCAGTAGAACCAAGGAGAGGGCATAGGATCTACACGTTCCATCCCACTCAGCTCTGTAACACCCTGCCTTAGTCCCAGAGGCAGAGTACTGCATAATAAACCTCTCAGGATCTGAACCATTGTTCTATCGAGAGGCTCCTGAGGATGCCTGACCAACGCTGGGAGGTGTGACAGTCTCTTTCAGACTTATGAAGATGCAGTCCAAAAGGCCCAAGGCACACTCATGGCTAAAAAGCAGAAGGGAGAGACAGACCTTCAGACTCTCTAGTCCAGACTCAAAGGAATGTAGAAATGGCCATTCCACAAATGCAGGTCTCCCTGACCAGTACTTACCTATAGAAGTGAGTCTCTTTCTTGAGCTGCTGTTGGGTTTCATAGGCCTTGAAGGTGTCCATCTCTAAGTTGTGTCAAAAAGACATGGCCTTCTTCTCTTTGCACTTCAGTACTTCATACTGTGGATTTAGCCTGGGGAAGGACCTGGCCCCAGGAAGATTGGATTCCATGAACATGGGCTTTCAGGAACATATGAACTCAGCCTGGATTCTGTACTGCCCCAGCCTGGGAAGGCCACATTCTTGATTCTATGTACTGGCATGTTCTTCACCTTTGAAAACTTTTTATCCTGGCCCCAGCACATCAAATGTTAGGATTCCAGATGGAGGGTGCCCTATGTTCACTCTGTAGGGTTGGAGGGCAGTCTAGACAGGTATGGTCTCAAGAGCCTAGGCCACAAGTATTTGTCCAGCCTGTTTTCATAAAAGGGATTCTACATCTTGGATAATTACAGTGTAGAGACAGACATTACACATAATTCTGGAGATGAGACCAGATATCTCCACAGCTTTATAATCTGCCCAAGGAATAAAAATGTATGGACAATTGTGATGACATAGGCAAAGAGCAGTGCAATGTATAGTGAGGCCTCCCAGACCTCAGCACTCACATCACCCTGAAACTGTTATACAGGTCAATCCCCAGGCCAAATCACAGAACCCTAGATTCCAAAGTGTGGAGAGAAATGGAAACATATAAAATGTATGCACATGGATGTACATGTGCACACACATACCTGGACTCACAAAATTGGACAAACCCACAAGAATGAGAAAAGAGAACAGAGTCAGAGGATGAGAAAGAGGAATAGAGACAGCAAAAGAGAGAGCACAATGAGATGCAGAAGAAATGCATGCAACATTGCTGTCTCAGAGTATAAGGCACACAGACATAGAGGAACAGTCGTGAGCCTCAGGCCTTCTACTCAAGCACTGAGATGAACAATGTGGGACCAGGCCCCTCCAGCTGCTGCCAGGAGCATCCAGCACTCAGTCACCTGACATCCAAGCACAAAGACTCACCATAAACAGCACCTAGAACCTCACAAAGCCACAGCTTGGTAAGGGCTTTCCAAATGCATGCTGGGAACTCACTCTCCACTACCTCCATCCCTGACTTCTTTCCTCTGACCACAATTCAACTTTTCATTGGAGGAAGCAGAAGAGTGCATTTCCCAACTCCCTCCTGACCAAGCTTCACGTTCTGCCTTTCCTCTAAGAAGTATTTAGGGACAGGAGGTAGGGCACAGGGATGTTCTGGAGGTACAGCTTTCTAGAACCCACCACCTTAAATGGATAAGATGAGAGTGACACTACAGATTCCATACTGACACCACAGGGTTTGGAGCAATGTACACCTCTTTTTAAAGGATCCCTCCTCCGTGAGAAAGATAATATGATCTCTCTCTTCCTTTCTCTTCTGGGTAATGAGCTGCAGCTCTTCTGTCAGCCTCTCCTCCTCCTCCTTGGCCAGCTTCTTCATGAGGACACTTGCAGGGGATGATGTCCTTCTGCCAACCACTGCAGGTAGAGGAAACCCAATGAACTTGCATAGTGAGAATGCATATAGTGTATACAGACCACCTGTTGGGAGCCGACTTTTAGCAGAAAGTGACTATCAACTTTGCAGCCACCTCGAACCATATTACCCTGATAGCAGACTTGGTTTTCAACAGCCTACAACAGCTGAGCCCACTCTGGTAAACATCTAGTTTTGTCCACATATCTTGATTTGCTGTTTAGTGACCCCAGCTGCATGGTGCACATGATAAAGAGTCTTCAGCTGTGTACCCCTGCTTGTGCTTATAAATACCCAGGATTTCCTGGCAGTAGGAGGAGACAGTAAGAGGGAGGCAAGAGGCAGGAGACAATAAGGAGACAATGAGGAGACAATAAGAGGGAGGTAAGAGACAGGAGACAATAAGGAGACAATGAGGAGACAAGAAGAGGGAGGCAAGAGACAGGAGACAATAAGAAGGAGACAATAAGAGGAGATGATAAGAGGGAGGCAATATAGGAGACAAGAGACAGTAAATGAGATTTGGTCACACCCTCAGTCTTGTCTCCATTCTTCCCATCTCTTGCCCCTCCATCTCTACTCTCTCTCTTGACCAGATCACTTAGCCCCAAGTGTGGGGCAGTGTGGGCCACAACATAGTGGCCCAGAGCTAGGGGTAGTGTGTGGTTACCAACAACCACCCTGAGGCCAAAACACAAGGACAACATGTCTGGAGCCGAACAACACAACAAAGAGTTTGGCTCAGGCTTGAGGTGCCACCTCAGTGGATCTCAGCTCTCCCATCACTCAACAGAGACCAGGAGATGTTAGCAGCCAGGTGTCTCCTCAGTTTCCCTACACATGCTTATAGTGACGGGAGAGATGACTTCTCCAGGATTATTATCAACTGTACAGAGTTCAACGTCATGTAACCACTGAAGCTATAAAGTGAAGTGCAGTGATGTCCTGCCCTAAATTGTCAAAGGTTAGACTCTCTGTGACTCCTGATGATATAATTTTCCCCCTTGAAATGCCCATAATACCCAGTAAAAGTAAAGACTTGTAGTGTGCATAATAACAGCTTTGGACTTGCCATCTCTTGCCTTAAGGGATGGAGAAAGTAATGTTCTGAAATCCTTCATGTTCAAGAACTGTGATAATCATGGAAATCCTTTTGCTTCCTAGAGACTCCAGTTCCTGTGCCCCATTGCTCAAAAGGCCAGCTCAAGCCCAGCCCTGCCCTGATTCTCAACATGCACTGCCCAGGACTTACTCCACATTCGCCAAGACCACCTCCTTCGTCCTTCATTGCTCTCAGCTGAAAGGCCAGCCTCCTTCCTCTTTTCCCTCATCTCTGTCATGTCCACCTCTGCTCTCCGAAAAAATCTTCTCACTCGAGAAAACATGTTTCTACAGTATCCTGCAGACATTGAATGAGACACGTTGCTGCACTTGTCGTCACTACAACAATGGTGACATCACAGGGGATGCCCAGGACTCTCTGGGAGACAATAGAATGTTCAAGAAGGAACTGCTGATGTCGTGGGCTACTGCCTTTGGCTCCCTGCTAATGTTCTCCCTGCACTGACAGGAAGCTAAGGTACCCTTTCCTGGAGACTCTCCTGGATCATAGCCATCAAGCACGTCCTCCTTACAAAGCCAGAATTTGCTCAAGGTTTGACTGGAAACACCAAAGTAATTCCTATGTGTGCAACTGAGTGTTTCCTTTCCAAGCCTTGTCCAGATAGTCCTTGTCTCATTCCTACCTCCAGTTGTCCTTATTCTGCAATATGAACCATTAAAGACTGCTGAGAAATCACACCAGGATGAATGTGGAAGAGGACAGATGTCCTGCCTCATCATTTACAGTTGTTTGAAAGCACATCTAGGAAGAGCCTGCAGGGCAGGTTGCAATGTGGCTGTGTGATAGGAGGGTAGAGTCATAGAAGCCATGTGCTTAGCATTCCAAAGTTGCCCCCCCCCCCCAGATGTCCTGGGAGAGACATGTGCATCCACAATGGTGCTTGCAACAGTGTGGAGATCTCTTGACACAGGAAAGTGAATTAGTGGAGCCAGAAATGAAAAAGGTTCTGGGCTGAGTGTGGGGTGCTCCTATATGCACCCAGGACACACAAACAGGATTGCTTACAGGGCTCTGTGAGACACACCATGAGATTGTGTCTGAAAAATGATTATAGTGAACCAAGGTTGAGAAAGAGGTGCAGGCAGAGAGTGTAGGACAATACTAAAGACATATTTCGGTGTCAGAGTGAGGGACAAAGTGTATGTCAGTATCACAAGTCTCCCCACAAACCACACAAATGCCTATCTAGGTCCAACAGGAATGGTTTATTGTATGCATCCCCAACTACTCACTGATCAGAACCATAGCTCCAAATTAGTAGCAAAGCCAAGGCCCCAAATATCTTTCTTTGTCAACGTATAAAGGGGGAAAACCCCACAAAAGCACAAGTAGCTCATATGAAGATGCAGGAAGTGTCATGTCGCCTGGTGGTTAGCTCTGACTCAGGTCATTTTAGATACAAGTGAGCATACTGATCATTAATTTGATGGGTCCTATGCAAAGCTTTGTGGAATTTCTTAAGATTAGCAGATGTCATACAGGTCACAGAACTTAAGAGAATATGTGGTCAGCACAACTTTTCCTGGAGTCAGAGTTTGTCTCTGTATCAATGATTTGCAGGCATGTTACAGCAACAATATGGAATAGCTGGTGGGCATGGAACTAAATGTTTACATGTATAGTGGGGTTGGGGTGTAGACCTCACCATTAAGAAACACAGGTCTCTCTCAGTGACTAGTGCTGTCCCCACAGTCCTTGGAGGATCCTGTTGTAAGCCTAGCTCTTGGAAAGTGAAAGCAGGATTATCTGATCTCAAGGTTAACATGGGATACAGGAGACCCTGTTTCAGAAAACAACACTGAGACACACCCTACATCCGAGGCCTCATCTACCAATCCTTGTCTGTTACAAAGACCTTACCATGATCTCCCTACCAGCCTTTCGTTGTGGGAAGATGGAAAGGAATTAGCAATAATCATTCAATTCTGAGGACCTTTCTCTTGTCATTGATTAGGTCCACAGTAAGACCAAATGCGAGTGGTCATCACCATCTTAACTCCTGAGTCATAGCCACTGCTCCTAGCACAGGACTATGCCTATGAGAAACTCTGCTTTCCCTAAAGGATGCTGTCACAGCAGGAAGTGTCAAGTGCTGAGGGAAACCCCACTGATCACTTCAGGAACCTAGACAGAAACCATCAGAGTTGCTCCACTTCTTTGTCCTGAGATGAAATGAAGCTGACCCAGTGTGAACCCAGTGGGTTATTTAACCATTCATCTTTCTCCCAGCCTCTAAATTTCTGAGCTCAGTACAGGGCAGAGTTCAAGCACCTCCATCCCACTTTTATCTGGGTTTCCTTCCCAGGGCACAGATTTGTTAGAGGCTTGTGTGTAGTCAAGCAACAGCTGTTTACTGGGTGTGACTCACCCATACATCAGTAATGAGGTGACAGTAACTTATTTCTTTACATGAGTACATTAGTGGAGAATCTAGCATACTGAGGAGTGGGAAGCCAGCACTGTGTCCTGTCCTTTGTGGGCCTGGCCCTGCCTCACAGGCAGATGGGAGCTCACCTTGGGATCCTCTGCAGGGACAGAGTGAGCTGGAATGAGCACTGAGCAGGCTGAACAGCACTGCTGAGGCCCCCACTTCAGGTAACAAACACATTCTCTGTTCCCCATCCAGTGAGCTCCTGTAGAAGCCATGGACCTTGTCTGACCATGGTAAGGTCATGAAGACATCTTTCCTAATGATACAGAATTGTTCCTGTTGAGGCTTATCCTGCTTACATAGCTGTAGCCATTTTGCTCTAGGGCTGGGAGCTATTTCTTATTGTCACTGTATATGACTGCCAGTCATGTATGGAAACAAAAGGACTCTGAGCAGAGTCGTGCTGACCACAATCCCTGTTATGTTCTGTATGTTATGGGATTTGTTCATCTTAAGACAGTGCACAACTGTACCTTCACCTAGGATCCACCCAATTGAAGATCAACATGAACTGCTCTGTCTAAAATGACTTGAATGAAGGCCCTCAGAAGGCAACGTTTCCAGAACCTGTGAGAGAGCTCATTGTGGTTGTTATACTGAGCTGGCCCTAAGAAATGTCCGAAAACCAGCTTTGAGCTTTTGCCCTGATTATTTATTCGTGGGATGTGCATTCAAGAAAGCATGCCTGCACAAGTGAGATCAGTGTTCATGTTGTTTGTGGGGTGACTCCTAGACCCCCACATTGCTATTCAGCAGCACATAGGACAATAAGCCAAAGTCAGAAATGGTGACATCTTGCCATAAATTATGTGACAAGAGGGACGGGAAATTCATTTGTGTCAAAAAAAAAAAAAAAAAAAAAAAAAATCAGGGATTTCCGGGCTGGAGAGATGGCTGAGATGTTAAGAGCACTGACTGCCCTTCCAGAGGTCCTGAGTTCCACTGTCAGCAACCACCTGATGGCTGATAAGCATCTAGAGAACTAAGCATGAAATCTGGTGCCCTCTTCTGACCTGCAGGCAGAAATCTTTTAAATAGATCAGGGGTCTTCTGGGGGTGGGAGTGGGGGGGAGTCAGAGGGGGGTTGAGTCCCTGTTGGCCATATGCACCAGCTTGAAGAGCCCAGTTCTGATGATCCTTGGGAGTCCCGTGATGATGTCCTCAGATGTGCCCAGGAATGGCCAGAAGAGTGCCCAGAAAGCTCCATTTATATAATGAAGAGAACATTACTGGTTAATGCTGCAGGATGTTTGATCACACTTGAAACCCAGGATTGTGTTTCTTACTGAAAACCCCTTGCTGTGGTGTTGCTCAACCCTAGTGCAGACCATTAACCCAAGAACTGTCTGTTTACTGTAAACAAGAGCTGTATCTGTCTTCTGTTGTGGCTCAGCCCAGCACACACCTTTATTCCAAAGCTAAACAATGTCCACCACTACTCAAGAGGCAGAGCAAGTAACCAGCTGACAGAGAAAGAACAGAAGTAAACAGAAAGTGGGTTCTTTGAACAAAGGACATTTAAGACAGCATACAGAAGGAGAAAGAAAGTATCCTTTCTAGATGTCAGTGGAGTAGGGAGGTAAGCTGAGTGTTTGCCTGTGTCTCTGAAACAGCAGTCTCTCATCCCAGCATCTGGCTCATGTGTCTTCCTTAGTAAAGGTAAATGCCTGGGATTTTTGTCTGTTAAAACAACATTTTGATGTTCCTTATTTCTGCCAAGACTCATGGACATAGAGAGAGATCATTCCTGCTGAGGTAAAACTGAGAAGTCAGCACATTTTAGCAAGTCACCTGGGAGGTCTTCAATGGGAGAGTTAAGGTAGGGAAGCATCCTATTGGAAGGTCTGAGGACCTTGAATAGTGCTACTCTAGATGGCTTGAAAATCCTAACAGAAAATGAAAAGCTGAACGACTGCACTACAATTGGCTCAATACAGGTCATGGTTTTTATCATCTTCATATTTTGTACTTTATTCTTAATCGCCATAATCATTTTCTTTAAAATCCCAAAGGAAGAGTGGATTGGTAAGAGACAAGCCTTACAAGGAAAATAAGAGAGACTTAGAAACAAGAATAAAAATAAAAATACTCAGACACAGAGAAATGTAGACAAGCATTAGAAAAACCTCAACACATATATGCAGACATAGGTGAAAGTGTTTCTCCTAGAGCCGAAGAAGCCACTGCATAATAAATCTTCAAGTAGGTGACCCAAGGTTGTTAGAAACTCAACCTTAGTTTATCCACTTACTATACAAGCAATACCATGAGACAATAAGTACCATGAGACAATAAGTGGATTGGTAATATACAAGCCTTACAAGGAAAACAAGAGAAACTTATTTTTAATTAATTAAAACAGTTTTAATTTTTATTTATTATCTTATTGTTTTTATTTGTAAAGATTTATTTAGTTTTTAGCTTTTCTTTTTTAATTTAAAAAAATTTTATTGGATATTTTATTTACATCTCAGATGTAATCCACTTTTCCCCTTCTCACTCCCTTCCCCGGGAACCACCGATTCAATCCACCCTCTTATTGCTTCTATGAGGATATGCCCCCCAGACCCCTCCCACTCCCACCTACCCACTCAGGATTTCCCCCACACTGGGGCATCCAGTCTTCACTGGGCCAAGGAATTCCTCACCCACCTATGCCTGACAATGTCATCCTCCCCTACATATAGAGCTGTGGACATGGGTTTCTCCCTATGTGCTCCAAGGTTGGTGGTTTAGATCCTGGGAGCTCTGGTTTGTTGGTATTGTTGCACTCTCCATGGGGCTGTAAAGTCTTTCAGCTCCTTCAGTCTTCTCTCTTACTCCGCCATTAGGAACCCTATGATCAGTTCAATGGTTAGCTGTGAGCATCTGCCTCTGTATATTTTAGGCTCTGTCAGGCCTCTAAGGAGACAGCTATATAATGCTCCTGTCAGCATGCACTTCCTGGCATCTGCATCAGAGTCTACCTTTGATGACTGCATAAGAGATGGATACCCAGGTGGAGCAGTCTCTGGACAGTCCCTCCTTGAGTTTCTGCCCCATGCTTTGCCTCCATATTTGCTCCCATGAGTATTTTGTTACCATTTCTAAGAAGGACTGAAGCATCCACACTTTGGTCTTCCTTGTTCATGAGCTTCATGTGTTCTGTGAATTGTATCTTGGATATTGCAAGCTTTGGGGGGTAATATCCACTTATCAGTGAGTGCATACCATGTTTGTTCTTTTGTGATTGGGTTACCTCACTCAGGATGATAGTTTCTAGTTCCATCCATTTACCTAAGAATTTCTCAAATTCATTGTTTTTTTTATAGCTGAGTAATACACCATTGTGTAAATGTACCACATTTTCCAAATCCATTCCTCTGTTGAAGGACATCTAGATTCTTTCTAGCTCCTGGCTATTTTAAGTAAAGCTCCTTTGAACATAGTGGAGCATGTGTCCTTGTTACATGTTGGAGAATCTTCTGGGTATATGCCCAGGAGTGGTATAGCTGGGTCCTCAGGTAATACTATGTCCAATTTTCTGAGGAACCACCAGATTGATTTCCAGAGTGGTTGTACCAGCTTGCAATCCCACCAACAATGGAGGAGTGTTCCTCTTTCTCCACATCCTCACCAGCATCTGCTATCACCTGAGTTTTTGATCTTGGCCTTTCTCACTGGTGTGAGGTGGAATCTCAAGGTTGTTTTGATTTGCATTTCCCTATTGACTAAGGATATTGAACATTTCTTTAGGTGCTTCTAGGCCATTTGAGTTTCCTCAGTTGAGAATTGTTTGTTTAGCTCTTTACCCCATTTTTAATAGGGTTATTTGGTTGTCTGGAATCTAATTTCTTGAGTTCTTTGTATATATTGGATATTAGCCCTGTATTGAATGTAAGATTGGTAAAGATCTTTTCCCAATCTGTTCCTTGCCACTTTATCCTATTGACTTTCCCAATCTGTTCCTTGCCACTTTATCCCTTGACTTACAGAAGCTTTGCAATTTTATGAGGTCCCATTTGTCAATTCTTGATCTTAGTGCATAAGCCATTGGTGTTCTGTTCAGGAACTTTTCCCCTGTGCCTAGGTATTCGAGGGTCTTTCCCACTTTCTCTTCTATTATTTTCAGTGTATCTGGTTTTATGTGAAGGTCCTTTATCCACTTGGACTTGAACTTTGTACAAGGAGATATAAATGGATTGATTTGCCTTTGTCTACTTGCTGACCTCCATTTGAACCAGCCCCATTTGTTGAAAATGCTGTTTTCCCCCCCATTGGACAGTTTTATCTCCTTTGTCAAAGATCAAGTGACCATAGGTGTATGGGTTCATTTCTGGATCTTCAATTTTGTTCCATTGATCTTCCTGCCTGTCTCTGTACCAAGACCATGCAGGTTTTTTTTTAATCAGTATTGCTCTGTAGTACAGCTTGAGGACAGGGATGGTGATTCCCCCAGAAGTTCTTTTATTGTTTAGAATAGTTCTCCCTATCCTGGTTTTTTGTTATTCCAAATGAATTTGAGAAATGCTCTTTCTGTCTCTATGAAGAATTGAGTTGACATTTTGATAGGGATTGCATTGAATCTGTAGATTGCTTTTGGCAAGATGGCCATATTTACTATATTAATCCTGCCAATCCACGAGCATGGGAGATCTTTCCCGATCTGTTCCACAGGTCAGGGTCTAGCAAGAGAGAGAGTGGGGGGAAGAAGGGGAAGAAATTCGAAGAATAGAGACAAGCCAGAGGATCTGTGGTCAAGTCACCTTTACTGTCTCCCACAGACTATATTCACAACTGTAACTGACCACCACACACACACCACACCTACTACTACTACTACACCACACACTTACAAGGAAATCCTGGGTATTTATAAGCACAAGCAGGAGAACACAGGTGAAAACATTTTACCATGTGCACCATGCAGCTGGGGTCACTAAACAGCAAAACAAGCTATGTGGGATAAACAATATATTTATCAGAGTGTGCTTCAGCTGTTGTAGGCTATTGAAAAACAAGTCTCTATCAGGGTATATGGTTCCAGATGGCTGCAAAGTTGATAGCTGCTTTCTAGCTGCTTTCTGCTTAAAGTCGGCTCCGAACACTTTCCATCTTCTGAGATCTTCTTGGATTTCTTTCTTCAGAGACTTGAAGTTCTTGTCATACACATCTTTCACTTGCTTGGTTAGATTTGCACCAATGTATTTTATATTATTTGTGACTATTGTGAATGGTGTCATTACCCTAATTTCATTCTCACCCTGTTTATTTCTCATCCTGTTTATCTTTCAAGTAGAGGAAGGCTACTGATTTGTTTGAGTTGATTTTATAACCAGGGTTTTTGCTGAAGTTTTTTTTTTTTTAAATCAAGTTTAGAAGTTCCCTGGTGGAAGTTTTGGAGTCACTTAAGTATACTAAGATATCAGCTGCAAATAGTGATATTTTGACTTCTTCCTTTCCTATTTGTATCCCTTGGACTTCTTTTTGTTGCCTAATTGCTCTGGCTAGGACTTCTAGTACAACATTGAATAGGTAGGGAGAGAGTGGGCAACCTTGTCTAGTTCTAGTTCCTGATTTTAGTGGGATTGCTTCAAGTTTCTCTCCATTTAGTTTGATGTTGGCTACTGGCTTGCTGTATATTGCTTTTAATATGTTTAGGTATGTGTCTTGAATTCCTGATCTTTCCAAGACTTTTAACATGAAGGGATGTTGAATTTTGTCAAATGCATTCTCAGCATCTAGTGAGATGATCATGTGGTTTTTTTCTTTGAGTTTGTTTATATAATGGATTACATTGGTGGATTTCTGTATATTGAACCATCCCTGCATTCCTGGGATAAAGCCTACTTGATCATGGTGAATGATTGATTTGATGTGTTCTTGGGTTTAGTTTGTGAGAATTTTATTGAGTATTTTTACATCAATATTCATAAGGGAGATTGGTCTGAAGTTCTCTTTCTTTGTTGGGTCTTTGTGAGATTTAGTTATGCGCATGATTGTGGCTTCATAGAACAAATTGGGTAGTGTTCCTTCTTTTTCTATTTTGTGGAATAGCTTGAAGAAAATTGGTATTAGGTCTTCTTGAAGTCCTGATAGAATTCTGCATCAAAACCACCTAGTCCTGGGCTTAATTTGGTGGGGAGACTTTTAATGACTGCTGATATTTCTTTTAAGGGGTAATGGGACTGTTTAGATGGTTTATCTACACCTGATTTAACTTTGGTGCCTGGTATCTGTCTAGAAAGTTGTCCATTTCATCCAGATTTTCCAGTTTTGTTGAATATAAGCTTTTGTAGTAGGATCTAATGACTTTTTTTAATTTCCTCAGTTTCTGTTGTTATGTCTTCTTTTTCAGTTCTGATTTTATTGATGTGGATACCATCTCTGTGCCTTCTGTGTAGTCTGGCTAAGGGTTTATCTATCTTGTTGATTTTCTCAAAGAACCAGCTCCTGCTTTTGTTCATATTTGTATAGGTTTTTTGTTGTTGTTGTTTGTTTCTACTTGGTTGATTTCAGCCCTGAGTTTGATTATTTTCTGCTGTCTAGTCCTCTTGTGTGTATTTGCCTCTATTTGTTCTAGAGCTTTCAGGTGTGCTGTCAAGTTGTTAGTGTATGCTCTCTCCAATTTCTTTTTGTAGGAACTTAGAGCTGTGAGTTTTCCTCTTAGAACTGCTTTCAAGGAGTCTCCCAAGTTTTCGTATAACGTGTCCTCATTTTCATTAAATTTTAAAAACGTCTTTATTTTCTTTCTTTATTTCTCCTTTGACCAAGTCATCATAGTGTAGAGTGTTGTTCAGTTTCCACATGTATGTGGGCTTTTCATTGTTTTTGTCATTATTGAAGACCAGCCTTAGTCCATTGTGATCTGATAGGATGCAAGGGATTATTTCAATCTTTTCATATTTTTTGAGGCCTGTTTTGTGACCAATCATATGGTCTGTTACGGAGAAGGTACCATGAGGTGCTGAGAAGAAGGTATATTCTTTTGTTTTAGCATGAAATGCTCCATAGATATCTGTGAAATCCATTTGGTTCATAACTTCTGTTAATGTCATTGTGTCTCTGTTTAGTTTCTGTTTCCATGATCTGTCTATTGTTGAGAGTGGGGTGTTGAAATCCTCCACTATTATTGTGTGAGGCCCAATGTGTGCTTTGAGGTTTAGTAAAGTTTCTTTAATGTATGTGAGTGCCCTTGCATTTGGAGCATAGATGTTCAGAATTGAGGGTTCATCTTAGTAGTTTTTTCCGTTGATAAGTATGAAGTGTCCTTCCTTATTCTTTTTGATTACTTTTGGTTGGAAGTTGATTTTATTTGATATTAGAATGGCTACTCCAGCTTGTTTCATGGGACCATTTGCTTGGAAAATTGTTTTCCACCCTCATTCTCTGATGTAGTGTCTGTCTTTGTCACTGAGGTGCATTTCCTGTATGCAGCAAAATTCTAGGTCCTGTTTCTGTATCCAGTCTGATAGTCTACATCTTTTTATTGGAGAATTGAGTCCATTGTTGTTAAGAGATATTAAGAAAACATGATTGTTGCTTCCTGATTTTTTGTGATTAGAGGTAAAATTGTGTTTGTGTAGCTATCTTCTTTTGGGGTTTTTGGAAGATTACTTCCTTGCTTTTTCTAGGTTTTAGCTTCCCTTTTTGTGTTGGAGTTTTCCATCAATTATCCTTTGAAGTGCTGGATTTGTGGGCAGATACTGTGTAAATTTGGTTTTGTCACGGAATATCTTGGTTTCTCCATTCATAGTGATTGAGAGTTTTGCTGAGTATAGTAGTCTGGGCTCACATTTATGTTCCCTTAGGATGATCATGATATCTGTGCAGGATCATCTGACTTTCATAGTCTCTGTTGAGAAGTCTGGTGTGATTCTCACAGGTCTGCATTTATATCTTAATTTACCTTTTTCCCTTACTGCTTTTAGTTTTTTTCATTGTTCTGTGCATTTGATGTTTTGATTCTTATGAGACTGGAGGAATTTCATTTCTGGTCTAGTCTATTTGAGGATCTGTAGGCTTCTTGTATGTTCATGGACATTTTTTTTTAAGGTTATGGAAGTTTTCCTCTATAATTTTGTTGAAGATGTTTACTTGCCGTGTAAGTTGGGAATCTTCACTCTCATCTATAAGTATCATACTGAGGTTTAGTCTTCTAATTCTGTTGTGGATTTTCTGGATGTTTCGGGTTAGGAGCTTTTTGCCTTTTCTTTGAAAGTTTTATCAATGTTTTCCATGGTATCTTCTGCACATGAGAATCTCTCTTCTCTCTCTTGTACTCTGTTGGTGATGCTTGTGTCTAAGACTCCTGATTTCTTTCCTAGGTTTTCTATCTCCAGGGTAGTCTCCCGTTGAGATTTCTTTATTGTTTCTACTTCCACTTTTAGATCCTGGTTGGTTTTGCTTAATTCCTTCACCTATTTGGTTGTGTTTTCTTGAGTTCTTTAAGAAAAAATTGTGTTTCCTCTTTAATGGCTTCTACCTGTTTACCTGTGTTCTCCTGTACTTCTTTAAGGGAGTTATTTATGTCCTTCTTAAAGTCCTCTATCCTCCTCATGAGAAGTGAATTTAATTCTGAATCCTGCTTTTCCAGTGTGATGGGGTGTTCGGGGCTTGCTATGGTGGGAGTACTGTGTTCTGATGATGCCAGGTAACTTTGGTTTTCTGTTGCTTATGTTCTTGTGCTTGTCTTTTGTCATCTGGTTAACTCTAGTGCAACCTGTACTCACTGTCTCTGACTGAAGCCTGTCTTTTCAGTTATCTTGCTTGTGTCAGAACTCTTCAGAACCCAGATGTCTCTGTGATCCTGAGTTCCTGAGTGGAAGAACTGCTAGGATTCAGGCCTCCTCTGGGATCCTGAAATCATGCTGCTCTGAGTGCACTGAGTCCTCTATGATGGCTCAGGATATGGTAGCCTCTAGGGAGCAGACCAGCTAGGTGTCTGCCCCAGCCAAAAGGACCAAGGATGGGTTCTAAGGGTGGGATGGTATTCAGGATGGGCAGCGTTTGGGTAGCTGATGGGCCCTGAGTTCCCCAGGCTCCCAGTTGTAAGTCTTTAGCATAAGGTAGTGGGAGAGGGTTCTTATCCATTTCTCTGAGTGCAATGGTTTCTCTAGAATGAATCCGGATATGATTTCTTCATGGAATAAACCAGCTAGGTGTCTGCCCCAGTCAAGAGAAGAGAAACTTATAAACAAGAATAAAAATCCTCAGACACAGAGAAATGTAGACAGGCATTAGAAAAACCTCAACACATATGTGCAGACACAGGCGAAAGTGTTTTGCCTAGAGCCTAAGATGCCACACTGCATAATAAAACTTCAAGTAGGTGACCCAAGACTGTTAGAAAAGCAACCTTAGTTTATCCACTCACTATACAAGGAATACCATGAGACAATAATACTCAAGACATAGCCTCGAGGCTATGGAGAAATTAAACAGAATGCCCGAGGGGACATGGAGAGCAGCTGAGGCTTGGCACTGTGAGAAGCCATGGAAGGCCATTAGTGAAGATGAAGCCTCAGTTGTGGTTAACAGCCCAGGACTGAAAGGGTCATGAAAAGGATTTCAGGCTTGGCACTATGAAGAGAGGCCGTGAGAGGCTACTTGTTGTGGCCCTCTCCACAATAGTTGAGCTATCCTCCTTCCTGTAGGAATGGTGACTATATTCTGAATTGCCTGGGCCATTACCTTAATCTCACCTTGATAATCATTGTCTATAACTCCAGGAAAAATTTGTAGTCCCTGCATAGTAGCACTGCTTCTTCCCACTATCAGGCCAAACACATTTGGACAGAGCAGTCCAAACACTCCAGTGGGTAAGGCCTGAGGTCCCATTTCTGGGGTTAATACTGTGTGGGTGGCAGAACTGAGGTCCAGTCCTGCACTTCCTGGTGTTGCTCGACTAAGTTCAGAAAGGGATTGGTGTTCGCTGGTAAGAAACTGATTGTTCCATAAGCCTGTTTTGGCTTGTGTTGGTTCGAGGCCTGGAGCTGGCCCTGTTTCCGTTTCCCTGATTATGGGAAAGGGTGTTACCTTGTGCGTCTCTTTTAGACCTATAATCACTAGCCCAATGCCTTCCACGTTTGCAACGTGGGCAGAGCCCAGGATATTTTCTGGGCTGTCTCTGGATTAACTCATTTTCTACCCTGCAATCTCTTCCAAATTGTCCAGGCTTACCACATTTAAAACATACCTTTCTGTCTTTACTTGCCAAAAAATCTCTTACTGATTGTCCTTGCATGGCAGCTGCCATAGCTAAGCCCTGTTGGTATGAGGGACCTATGTCAGAACAGAGTCTGATATACCCTGTAAGATCTGTCTTTTTCCTGTAGGGTCTAATGGCCGTTTGGCAGGCAAAATTGGCATTTTCATATGCAAGTTGTTTCACATAGTCTACACCTGCCTCTGCATTACCAAAAATCCTCCCTGCTGTTGTCAGTAATCGGTGAACAAAGTCAGAAAATCGTTCATCAGGCCCTTGCCTGACTGTTATTAAAGATGCACCAGGGTCCCCCTTTACCGGAAGTTTATGCCAAGCCTTCATGGCTGCATTTTGAATTTGAGCATATAAACCTGGGTCATATTGCATCTGGTTATCACTAGAAGCAAATTGCCCTTCTACTAAGGCATCAAAGGACCAACCATTGCCTGCCTGAATGTTTCTCCTAGCTGTCTCTTTACAATTCTCATGATACTCTCCATCAATAAGATCAAATAAGATAGTCTCCACCACTAAGAACTGCTCTCACTAACGTATTCCAATCATTAGGAGTCAGCCACTCCTCTGCAGCAGACTCTAAAATTGCAAGAGTAAAGTGAGCGGTGGCACTGTATTGAGATACGGCATTTTTTAATTCCTTAATAATTTAAAAATTAAACCCTGTGTGATGTCTCCAAGAAACCCCTTGAGCGTCTCTGGTCTCTGATACAGGGAAAGCCTTAGCGTCTCCCTCCTCTGGCTGATCTGTAGCTGAACTAAAGCTAGAGGATAGGGACTGCCTTTGGACACCAGGTTGAAGAACGTGAAAATCTGGGGGATTTTTGCAGTTGGCCTCTAGAGACCTCTTCCCTGTCCTTAATTTTTGTAGCTGATTAATTAAGTCCTGATACTCTTTTTCTAACTCTATTTGTTGTTTAAGAAAAGAAAGTTTATCTTGTAACTCCTTTCTGGGATCTACAACCACTGTCTCCACAATGGGAGCCTCTGGAAGTGGAGATGCTCTGGGAGAGGGCCTTTCATGGTCATAATATTTAACTGCCTCTTCCTCTATGTCGGCACAATCTGGCTCTGACAAATTGTCATCAACCTTTGGTTGTTTTTTGGATTCTAATTTCAGATATATATGTTTCTTTTTATTTTGAACCTGAAAGACAGCATTCAAACAGCAAAACAAAAGCAGGTAATTAACACACATGAGCAGTAAACAACAAAACAAAAACAGAGAGTTAAGTTCAGGCTGACTTATTTCTTGCCCCATTTTCATTATACCTTTCTCAAGAGGCAGATTCCTGCAACAATCAACAGGTCCTTCTTCCTGTAATGTCCCTCACTGGGTCTCTCGTTTCCGCTGCCTCTCGTTGTGGGCCTAAAATGTTCCTCTCCACTCCACACTTGGCTGCCACTGTTTCCTGGCTCAAGCTGCCACTCCAGTCTGCAGGTCAAGGTCGAGAGAGAGAGAGAGAGAGAGAGAGAGAGAGAGAGAGAGAGAGAGAGAGAGAGAATAAAGGGGAAGAGACTTGAAGAACGGAGACAAGACAGAGGTTCTGATCAAGTCTCGTTTATTGAAGGGAAATCTGGGATTTATACGCTTTTGCCACGTGCCTTGTAGGCGTGTGGATACCACGTGCCTTGCAGATGTTTATATGAACTGCATGCCTTGCAGGCATGGATACCACGTACGCCTTACAGCTGGGGGCAGTAAACAGCAAAACAAAATATGTGGGATATCAGAGTGTGCTTCAGCTGTTGTAGGCTGTTGAAAAACAAGTCTTATGTCAGGGTATATGGCTTGAGATGGCTGCAAAGCTGATAGCCACTTTCTGCAGATCTGATAGGATGCAAGGGATTATTTCAGTCTTCTTACTGTATCTGTTGTCAATTTTGGAGAAGGTGCCATGAGGTGCTGATGAGAAGGTATATTCTTTTGTTTTAGGATGAAATGTTCTATAGATATCTGTTAAATCCATTTGGTTCATGTCTCTTTTTTTAGTTTCACTGTGTTTCTGTTTAGTTTCTGTTTCCATGATCTGTCCATTGATGAGAGTGGGATATTGAAGTCTCCCACTATTATTTGTGAGGTGCAATGTGTGTTTTGAGCTTTAGTAAAGTTTATTTTTTTATGAATGTGGGTGCTCTTGCATTTGGAGCATAGATGTTCAGAACTGAGAATTCATCTTGGTAGATATTTTTTCTTTGACAAGCATAAACTCTCCTTCCTTATCTTTTTTGATAACTTTTGGTTCAAAGTCAATTTTATTCGATATTAGAATGTCGACTTCAGCTTGTTTCTTGGGGTCATTTGATTGGAAAATTGTTTTCTATCCCTTTACTCTGAGGTAGTGTCTGTCTTAGTCACTGAGGTGTGTTTCCTTTATGCAGCAAAATGCTGGGTCCTGTTTATGTATCTAGTCTGTCAATATCTTTTTATTGGGGAATTGAGTCCATTAATGTTAAGAGATATAAAAGAAAAGTGATTGTTGTTTTCTGTTATTTTTGTTGTTAGAGATGGAATTATGCTAGTGTGGCTATCCTCTTTGGGGTTTGTTGAAAGAAGATTAATTTCTTGCTTTTTCTAGGTTGTAGTTTTCCTCCTTATATTTGAGTTTTCCATCTATTATCCTTTGTAGGGCTGTATTTGAGGAAAGATATTGTGTAAATTTGGTTTTGTCATGGAATATCTTGGTTTCTCCATCTATGGTAATTGAGAGTTTTGCTGGGTATAGTAGTCTGGGCTGGCATTTTTGTTGTCTTAGCATCTATATGACATCTACCCGGGATCTTATGGCTTTTAAATCTCTGGTGAGAAGTCTGGTGTGATTCTGATAGGTCTGCCTTTGTATGTTACTTGACCTTTTTCCCTTAGTGCTTTTAATATTCTTTCTTTGTTTTGTGCATTTTGGTGTTTTGATTATTATGTGATAGGAGGAATTTCCCTTTTGTCCAGTCTATTTCAAGTTCTGTAGGCTTCTTGTATATTCATGTGCCTCTCTCTCTCTCTCTCTCTCTCTCTCTCTCTCTCTCTCTCTCTCTCTCTCGGCTAGGGAAGTATTCTTCTATAATTTTGTTGAAGATATTTACTGGCCCTTTAAGTTGGGAATCTTTGCTCTCTTCTATACCTATTATCCTTATGTTTGGTCTTCTCATTGTGTTTCCTCTTTAAGAGAGCTTCTACCTGTTTACCTGTGTTCTCTTGTATTTTTTTAGGGAGTTATTTATGTTGTTCTTAAAGTCCTCTATCATCATCATCATGAGAAGTGATTTTAGATTTGAATCTTGCTTTTCCAGTGTGATAGTGTGTCCAGGATTTGCTTTGATGGGAGAACTGGGTTTTTGTGCATATCTGATTGTACAAGTGTGAAAATATATAGATAAATAGAAAAGATAAAGGAAAGGAAGAAAGGAAGGAAGAAAGAAAGAAGGAGAAAAAGCCTACTCAGTCTGAATCATGTTTCTTTTACAGGTTCTCAGGGCTGACATTTGATATTGGAAATGACTTGATGTTCTCCTCTCTGGGGAAAACTTTCTTCCCATGTTGGGATTACTCGGTTGCCTGTGGTTCTTTATGTAGAGTTAATACCTGTGGTCTTTCCCAAAACTTCTTTGGCATGTTTATTCTTGTCCTTGTTCAGGTTTTGTTTAGGTTGACATGTTGGTAAGACTTTTTTCAAGACTATGCCTGATATTGGGAAATGATATTGATAAAAGTGTTTTCTATTTTAGTTTTTTTTTTTGTTTCATTTTATTTTACTTTGGAGACAGGTTCTTATATCATTTAGTCGAGCCCTGAACTTGCTGTGTAGCTCAGACTGAACTTCAACTCCAGATATTACTCCCTTAGACTCCAAAGTGGTAGGATTATGGGCCTGTTCCATCACTCCTGGCTGAGGAAAGATCTTTTAATTTTTGACTTGTAAACTTTTCTTTTTAAAAAAATTGAAGTTTTTTGTAGTTCATATTACAATTTGACTAGTAGTTTAAATTTATAATTTCTTTACCTTCGTATTTTCAGCAATCTGCCTTCAAAAATGTAAAAATGGGGGTGAATGCATAGCTCCCAACATGTGTCATTGCCCCTCCACCTGGGAAGGGATGCAGTGTGAGAAATGTAAGCAGCATTCTCTACTTCATTTTCTGTATATGAACCCATTGGAATAATTAATCTGTAGCTTAAGGAGAAGGCCACAGTAGAGACAAAATTTTAGATTACTGAATTCTTTGTTGATGGCTCAGTGATAAATGTGTTTTTCACCAAGTCTGGAGAGAACAGATCCCACATACTGTTTTCCGACTTCCACATATGTGCCACGGCATGAGTGTGCCCTCTTCCCATACTATCCTAATTCTATTATATCATTCTGATAAAATATTCTGACAAAAAGCAGCTTAAGGTAGAAAGCGTTTATTTTAGCTTACAATTACAAGTTACATTGTATTGCTGCAGGGAGGTCACAGTGACAGGAGCTTAAAGCAACTAGTCACATCATATCCACAGAGATGAGAAGAGAAAAGAGAGAGAAGTCGGTGCTCCATGCTTGGATAGCTTTCTTTTCTCTCTTACACACTCTAGGGCCCTAAACCTGGGAATGGGGCCATCCATTTTCAGGTTGGGCATTCCCACATTATTTAAGACATAATCAAGATAATTCCCCATAAAAATGTCCATAGGCCAACCTAATCAAAGCAAATTTTCATTTTGACTTTCTTCCCAGGTGGTCCTAGGCTATGTCAAATTGACATTTAAAGCTACCTGTCACATAAACAAAATAAAAATAAAAATTTAGAACTAAAAATAACTGTAGTCCAATTTTATATCCATTTGAAAGAAGAGTTTATTTGATTTATTTCCATTTGTCTTATTTTCGTTTAAAGTTTTATAGCAGCATATTAATCATACAAAGAATGGGTTTCATTGGGACCTTTTCATACATGTGTATAATGTCTGTTAATCATATTCATTTCCATTTCCCTCCCGTGACCTCTCTCTGTTCCTCATGCTCCTCCGTGAACATGGAAGCTTCTATTAGAAGTATAGACTGATATTTGTAAGCACAGTCTGAAGCTGGAACTGTGAATTCTCCACACTGCAGGACCTTTATGTGAATCGAAATGTATTGACAGTTCTAACTGAACATAAATGTTACTGCCATCTTCTGGGAAATGGTGGTAATGCCCATTTAAAACTATATCTAGAGGATGGAGCTTTGTTAGTGTGGAATCCTTCAGTGTTACATTCCTCCCCAACCACATAGAGCAACTGGGATGAAAACAGCTTGTCAACTCTTGAATTATGTAAACTTTTACAATTACATTTTGCAACAGTGTGACTCCTATGAAAAGTAACTATATATATAAAATTTTTGTTATGTTTATTTTTACTCAAAATTATTGAAAAACATACTACCTGTTCTTAAAACATTTATTTTTTAAATGTCCTTTATTGATAGATATTTTTTAAAGATTTACTTATTTTATGCATATGAGTACACTGTTCTCATACTCACCCCCCACCCCCACCCCCAAATTTTCTTGCTATATTTGTTGTCTATTAAAATCCATTTCTAGGAAAAGAAATATGCCTATCACCAGAACTGGGGATTCTTTGTGTTTCAGAAACCAAAGAAACAGGGGAAGAAGAGGATTTCTTGCTGTAGGAGACATGTTCTCGCTTTGACTCATAAGACAACTGTTGTAATACATTTATTCCAAAGCTTCTGTATAAAAGTTTGCACTATACCAGCTCAGTCACTACTCAAATTCCAGACTCGTGACATGTTGTTTGGTTTTGATTTCTATACATATTGAAGGTGTATAGTGGTGATCATACAAGTACACTTATGTGTGCACGTGCAGAAGTCCCTTCAAAAATGTCTTACTCTATGAGTTTTAATAGAAAAGCCACCATGCATTACTCAGTACTTCAAATGGCCCAAGGGCCAACACTCAAGACTTGAGGGCTGGAGGATCTGGGGTTTAAGTTCAACTTTAGCTATGTCGTGACTTGAGACGCTGTGTCAAAATAAAACAAAATAGCTCAAACATCGTGCAAATCTAAATATATTGAAACAGTATAATGCTTAAAATATTTTTTTTAAAAAATTCTTTTTGAAGTTCGAAACTGGATCAGTCTGTTTTGGGTGCAAAGTCAATTTCTGTATGTTTTTTTTTTTTTTTTCCTGCACTGTTGTTCATCCAGGAAAAATATGGCCACAACCTGAGAATAGTGGGGACATAACAGAGTCATGGTGTGAAATTCACGATGTCAAGTTGTTCAGTGCTGAGCTGGTCAGATCTGAGCAAGCCCTCTCCAAATCTGCTCTCGTGTATTGGATTGAGAGCAGGACTGAGGAGTGGTGAGGGAAGAAAAGATTGGGAAATGAGGCGGAGAGAAATGTGTGAACTATTCTGAATATGTAGTCCTTCCCAAAAGATATAAAAGTCGGTTTTATTGGATACTGAGCATATTAATGTTACAATTCCTCAGTGTGCATCACATTGGCATGCAAGCACCAGGTACAAGTGGGCTTGTTTACCCTCGCTTGGATCTGTTTTATGAAAACAGTGCAGAGTGTAGTAAATTTGACTTTCAAGTTGACAGAACTGAAGGGCTTTGTGTGCCATGCCAGAGGAAGGGAAAATAAACAGATAATAAGAAGAATTTCTACTGCTTATTGGAACGTGACTTTCTCTTTCTATTACAGATGAAACATCGCTGAGAAGCATGTCCTATTTACAAGCCTCTAGCATTAGAAATGCAATTTGATTCAGGAAGAGTTGAAGATAATTTTTGAAGCTTATTTGAATATTGCTGAAAGTATTATAAAGAGTAAATAAACTAAGAAAATGTGGAATGATCTAAGCTGTCAATATCAAAGAAAAACAAAATAAAAGCTCCAAGTAATTTGAATTTGACTTGGAAGTATAGTTTGATATTTGATATTAAGTTCATATTCCTGATACAAATATGGTGATATTTGTAAGTTTGTGGTTTTATCAGTTGCAGCTGTGACTATGTCTGTATCAGAGGTCAATTGAAATGACATGGTACTTAATGTCTCCTAGATACATAATACGTAATGCATAAGTATAGACTGTTTTCATAAGAACTGGGAATGGAGATGGAGACCTAGAGGTTGGGAAAGTAGCTGCAAAAGGTCTGAAAGATAGATACTGCAGATTCCAACCTAGAGCACCAACCTAATCCTTTCTAGAACAGTACTTCTTAAACTGTGAGTAAGAACCTTTCACAGGGTTGCATATCTGATATCTGGCATATTTATATTAATATTAATTAAAATTATGAATCATGCAAGTTGCCAGTCATTAAATTACATTTATAAAGTAGCAATAAAATAATTTTATGGTTGGAGGTCACTACAACAAGAGGAACTGTATTAAATGATAGCAGCATTAAGAAGGTGGAGAACTTCTCTAAAAGCTTTGCTGTTGCTACTGCAGTCTGTGGGAATCTTCAAACTCCAGCACCAAGTCTCAAACACAGTAGGCTACTCTGAAGCACATATTACAAAGTTGCTATGAGTCTTTCAACTATCCCAGCACCCAGGTATAGATATCAGTGAAAAAAAATACCTTGGTTTAGGGGATACCAAAGAAGAGGTTGTGGGAAGAACATAGAAGTGGTAGGGTAGGGACCAAGTGTTTTGAAATACTGGCTTCTGGATGTGACATTGGTATCACAATTGTAAACACACAACAACTGGAGTTATTGCACACAGGTTATGAAAGAACAAGTCAGCCATAATTCCAGCATGAATTGCATTGATGTTTTCTTGCCCCACCCATGCCTATCTATCGGCAGTTGATAGTTGCTAGACAATCATTCCTTTCTGAGGCTATAAATACTGGTAGACTTCTCATGCTCCAGTGAATGTTTCCAGACCCAAGCACACATGAGCACTACAAACTAGACTGGGCTATGTAAAAGAAACAAAAAGATGTATAGTTAATAAAGGATCCTTTGGGAAGAAAGCTGAGAGTTGGAACTGGTACATGGGAACAGATGCTGAATACATTTTCACACCTGGAGAGGTATTACTAAGAGCACAGTGCCAGAACAGGGCAGGAGATCACTAGAGGACACACCCAGGTGGGGCCTGTGACAGACACACCTTGGATACATTTGAGCTTCAAATCCTAGCTCTTCCTCATCCCAAGCATGTGGACTTGTGAAGGAACCTTTACCTTCCTCTATTCTTGAATCCATTCATTTGCAAAATAATGGTGAACATACTTATTTCAGAGGGCTACTGGGTGATTTCAAAATTAAAATGAGGTTATTGTAAATTTTTACAGTGAGTGGCACACAGCAGTTGAACAAAGGTCAAGCATGGTACTAGGTAGAGTATAGTTCAGTAGGGAACTTATACAGTCTATATGAATCTATCTTTTATTTGATTACTGCTGAATAAGCTTATTCTTTCTAGTTCTTTCTGAACTTTGTCTGACTGGTTCAACTCAGCCTGTCTGGGCTCAAACTCCTTTCCAAACTGACTGATTCAATCGGGCTTCTCTCGGTTTCTGACTAAATTGCTCTGGTTGGCCTCAAACTTACTCTAGCCATTTGTTCTGGCTCCTTGTAATTCTCTGGCTTCAACTGTCTCTGCTGACCTGCACTGAACTGCATGAACTGACAAAGGAACTCAACTCCACTGCACTCACTGCACTGACACCCAACTCTAACTGACCAATAACTGAACTCTCTCTCCCTGAGCTGCCCCTAAATAGCTTTTCTCCTGAGAAAGCAAGGCACATCCTATCCCCGACTCATTCTCTCAAATCTTTCTCTGATTCATCACTTTGCATTTCAATTTGAAGTCATTGTTTGGGATTAAAGGTGTGTACACATTCCAGCCAGATCTCACAGACTTAGGTCTTTGGATGTGATCAGAGCAGCCACGTAGCTGGATTAAATATATCTACAGGTCTATCATACCTGAAGCTCTGGGTCCAATCATCAGTACTAAAAAGGAAAAAAGAAAGCCTAGCACATGGATCTTATTCTTCTTATTAATAATATTATTGCTAATGTATAGCAGTTAGACAAGCTGGAACACCAGTGACCGATAGACGTCTGTATTTGGTTTTATATTTTGCAGCAATTTCTGTATTTTGTAGGTATGGTTTGTTGCCAAGTTTAAGTATTTACTTATTAAAAGCACCAAATCAGCAATGTGTGAGTTAATCAAGATAAAATTTGTGGGCAATACTTAAAAAACCTGGGCATGATGCCCAAAGGAAGTGTAGATACTTGGCATTCAGAAGAGTTGTAGTTGTAATCCCCAGCTGCCCAAATAAACAAAATCGTGTATTATAGCCATGTTGGTATAAAGATGGGTGCATCAGTCTTAAGTTAAAAGACCACACCTGAAACTCCATTCCTTTCATTTTCATGGCAGTCCAAAGCATCGGGTGCCACTGCTGCTGTACCTCTCTGCTAAATCAGAAGGGTTCTGCTGCAAGACTGAGGTAGGCTTTTGTTTGGTGATGTGTTTTGCTGTTTTGTGGGAAGAGTATTACAGTTTAGGCTGGCCTCCTGTTTTGCATAGTACTCCTTAAACCTCCACTGAAGTTTAAAAAAAAAAAAAAAACAAGAGCAAACTACGTGTCCTTCCATTGTGTGTGTGTGGGGGGGTGGGGGGTAGGGAAGGAGAAGAGGGAGGAGGAAAGGGTGAGGGAGGAGGAGAAGGAGAGGGAGAGGGAGAAAGGGCCATACCTGTCATTCTTCAGTTTAAGTCTACTGTAATTTCCTGTAGTTTCTACATCGAGGTGAAATTAGCAGACTTGACCTGCAGATGGTGCTAGAGCCTCAGTTCATCTTATGTGCCTTAGGTACAAGGCAACCACTTTGATAAAAGCATAGGAAGCATTTAATGCAAACATGACACTTTCAATAAGAAAATCATTCATGAGCCTAGACATCTCCATTACACCGGGTGATTGCCTAGTAATTGTAGGCACTTGCCTGGGCCGTTCACAGTTCCCATTGTGCTAGTAAGGGATATTACATCCATGTAAAAATTTAGTGATGTACTGAATTCATCAGAGGTTTACATTGTCGTGAGTAGTATTTGGTTAGACAGAATTTCCCCCTTTATTCTGTGAATTGGAAAATGTTGATCAATTAAAAGAGACAGAGTTCCAGGTAGTTGAGAGTATATATCATGGTGCCATTGAGAAATAAGAATATAATAAAATCATATAAATGACATCCTAAAAAGAATCTCTATAAGGCAGAATACTTGCCTGGATGTGCTCCTTCTCTCCACTGTAGTTTGTTTATTTCTTTTTAAGGCACGGTTTTTACAATGTAGTCCAGAAACTGGCCTTGAACTCAAGGTGAGGCTCCTGCCTCAGCTTCAGGTATACTGATACTAAAGACATGTTCTTAGATTTTGTCACTTGATTTCCATCAAAAGCAAATGCAATTTCCCTGGCTAACTGTGCATCTAATCATTTAGAGGGTCTGATTTGAGACAGTATGAGTTTAAGGAATAATAAAATTACTACTATTTTAAATGAATGATAGAGATCGAACCATGGCCTCACAGCTGCTAGAAAAGGGCTTGACCACTGAGCCAAACCTTTAGCCATTATTTTCTGACTTAAGTTATGATAGCTAATAGATAAAACATGTGAAAAGTTATGACATCAAATTAAATTATCCTCACCAAAGCATTAGTGAGATAACTCTTGCCTAGTGTGGTCAAAGCTGTCCTAACTGCCCAGTTTGCTTTTTTTTTTTTTTTTTTTGAAGCTCAAGTATAATATCTGCTTTTCCTTCTGCTGACTTCTCTCCAAGTTATTCAAACTGAGGTTCTTTTCTGGATAACAGCTCTCATGACTACTAAAAGCAGCTTCTCAGGTTACCTTACATTCCTCAGACTGAAAGGGTTAACAGGCAGAGCAGAACTAAGAGTGCAGGTCAGCTTGGTAGCGAGCTCTGTGTTTCAGGAACTTGGCTGACCACAAGATACATGGCTGATTATGTACAGGCTCTTAAAAAATAGTCTATACAAAATGTTCCCCATGACTCTTCCTTGTACCCTGTCACAAACTGAATAATGGGCTGGGACTTTCCACAAGTACTCTCCAATAACCCTCCTTCACTCCTTCTGGGTTGTGGTTTCCCCCCTGAATTGTGGTTTTTGGCTTTAAACTCTCTCTGTCTCCAAAGCCCCGGGGTTAGACCCCACTGCCCCTGCATGGGTCATGGGTCTTGACCTCAGTATACTGATTGAAATATACTTCTTGCTGATTGCATCAAGTTCGGTGTCTTGTGAGTTAATGGGTGGCCGCAAATTCCTGAGGCTTGGGTGATGTCCTCCCTTCGTGGGGACCTTACAGGACCAAGGCTGGGTCATTGGAGATCAAAAACTGTGGATTAATTCAGATGGCTGATTTCGTGTTGACCCAGTTAATGAAAAGGAGTGACACATACTCCACTCCATTTTCCGACTGCCCTGTGGCTTGTCAACATCCCTTCTGATCCCGTGATGACTGAAATTATCTGAAGGCTATAGGATCCAAGATGAGAAATGTTTAAACACTTTCTTGAGATAGGCCAATTATTTCTTTGGATTTTATCTGAAACCCATCTCCCCAAATTAAAGCATCAGTACAGAACCAAAATATTACCATTCCAGATGAAATAGGTATGATCCATGAGTTTACAGTCTGACCATTTTCTTTATGGTAGGAAGCAGTCCCTTCAGAGGGTTTGAGGGTGAGATTGAATGCTAGGAGACAAATGTAAGGTAGCCACAGAGCTTGCTGGGAGAATTTTGACTTACAGGCAAACATCTTGAAATGGTTTCATTTTCAGCTTCTCACTGTAAACAACAAATTAAGCATAACTGTAAGAGAGGAAAAGGTGCATTACCCAGATATAAAGCCTAAACTGGTTATGTTGAGGTCATAGATAAGATGTCTGCTTGGCTCTGTTCACTGAGAGTGGGAATTTCTAAAGGCAAAAGATAGCATCATTAAGAAGTCAGAGCCAGAGAAAACAGAAGACGGACTGCGGTTCACTGCTGATGCTCAGTACAGGGGCAAAAGCTTCCACACACAGGTCTGAAGTGAAGGGGATGCCAAGCCAATCTTTCAATAATTTTTGCTCTGAAATAAGAGGACCTGTTCAAGCTGGGCGTGATGATGCAGATGATGCACACCTTTAATTCCAGCATTCCGGGGGCAGAGGCAGGTGGATTGAAGTGTTTATAAAAAGATAAAGAGATAAAGAGAGCATGTTCTGTGGGTGTGTGGAGAGGTATGGGGAAGGGGATGTCTCAGTGGGCCCATGCAGAGACATCTCTTCCTGTGAGGGACCAGCCACACACCGGTATAGTATAGAATAGAGTTTATTGAGGGCATGGGGAGGAGAGCCAGGAGGGTAGTAGGGAGAGAGAGAGAGAGAGAGAGAGAGAGAGAGAGAGAGAAAGAGTAGAGAACTAGCCGGCCATGACCACGTGGAAAGAGAGGAAGAGGGGGGAGGGAGCAGAGAGGCAAGAGGGTAAGAGAGAGGGTAAGAGATTAAGAGATTAAGGAAGCGAGGAGGGGGCAAGCAGCCTCTTTTATAGTGGGTCAGACCTACCTGGCTGTTGCTAGGTAACTGTGGAGGTGGAGTTTAGACAGAATACTAACATGCGTCTCTTGAGTTTGAGGGCAGCCTGGTCTACAAAGAGAGTTATAGGACAGAACAGGGCTGTTACATGAAGAAACCACGTCTCAAAAAAAAGAAAAAGAGAGAGAGAAAGGGAGGGAGGGAGGGGGAGGAAGGAAGGGAGGGAGGAAGGGAGGGAAGGAGGGAGGGAGGGAGGGAGGGAGGGAGGGAGGGAGGGAGGGAGGGAGGGAAGAAGAAAAAGAAGGACTAAGAGCTGTTCCCATCAGTCCTACCCAACTGAGCCAGTCTTGAAGCTGTTTCTAAATGTTTTCCAGGTCATCACTGCTTTCCAAGTGAAAAGCATAGGAGTTCAACTCCATTTTTAACCTGTGAATGATGCAGAAGCAGCTCTGCCAGGCTTTATTACTAAGCAGCAGGGAGAGGATGTGTTAAAAAGACGTTTGCTCTCAGGGACTGCTAACATGACAAGCATGCTCGAAGCAAAAATGAATAACCAGTTTGTAGCTTCCCACAGAACATTCATGCTGAAAATATACATGTATGCTTCTAGCTAATTAGGCCCCAAGTTCTTCTTAAAAGCCACACTGTGATTAATTAAAATGATTGCCACTCATTACTTTAAAAAGAGTAAATTCATTAGTATGTGTACACTTAAGGTGCCATATTACAATTTCTGTGTTGGACTATTTATAAGATCTATTTTATGTCATTATTCAGCTGTCAGTTTGAGTCTAAATTGTCATAATATTATAAATCCTTTGCTTAATATTTAGCAGAACTTGAACTAACAACTGAAATTTAAATCCAAGATTTGTCATCTTTTATTGCAGACCAATTTAGGAAGAATGATCACATCCACTTCAGGTTCAGTGCTGTGAAGAAGGACCAATCAGCGGAAACTTTTACCACTTACAGAATAATTTAATTAGGTGTGGTGCCCCACTACCACCAACTGAAAACAAAATGGTTGGGTTATAACTATAACTATAACTATATTCAAATACCCTCTGAAATATTATAATATAATTATCATTATATTAATGATAATTTTATTGCCAACAGTATGTATTATATCCATTTTAATATAAAACAAAAAATATCATACATCATAGTATATATGTACAAAATGAAAATTGGCAAGCAAATATTCAAATATTTTAAATAACTATCAAATGGAAAATAGTTATCTAATTATATATTTATAGAATTTCTATGCATTTAATACGACAATAGCTAAAGTAAAACTGCCTTAATCACACTGAGAGGTCTGTGTTACATTTTTTTTATTATTACTTTTATCTTTTTACAGTCTAGTCATTACTGCCTCCCAGTCTGACCTCACACAGTTCCACATTCCATTCTTCCTCCTCCCTTCCTGATCTTCAAGAGGATGACATCTCCACTTCCCCCATCAAAATCCCCAAAATCCCCCTCACAACCCCCCCCCCAGGCCAACCCACTCTTGGTGAAAAGAATGTGGTAGTAATCTGAATTTCTTCAGATTAACAAAACTGAGACAATGAATAGATGTTGCGAACATTATTAGATAGGTTTAAACAATATGATTTGGGTAGGCCAACATGACCATCTGCACACTGGAGAGGCTGGGAAATCTGATAACTTCTCCATCCACAAGGCTGCATGCCTTGGGGTATCAGTTTGACATGAAGTTTGGGAGGTCTTCTGCAGAATATGTTGCCTATATTGGAAGCGAAAGAAGCTGAGTTCCAATGTCAGTGAAGAACAGCAGCAATGGTAACAGCAAAACAGATACACTCATCAGCAAGGAGGAAGGCCAGTAGGCAAAAGCTGCACTGATTTCTTCCCAGACCACTTTATATAGGAGCAGCAGTTATCAGTTGTTATATGTGATGAGGGAAGGGTCTTCTCCTTTCAGTTCATCCAAGACATGCCCTGTCATGCCCACCCAAAGGTGTATCTCTTAGTTGATTCCAAAGCTAGACAAGGTGATATAGATATAAATCATCTATATCAACAATCATAGATGTAAAGGAAAGTTTCCAGACACATTAAAAATACACTTTAATTTTAACCAAGCTGTCTAGCCAGTTGGGAAGACACTCACTAACAATCCCACAATCCCAGCACTTAGGGAGTTAGGAGGATTAGAAATTCAATGTTATCCTAGCTACATTACAAGTATGATTTCAGCCCAGGCCACATGAGAACCTGTCACAAAATGAAAGTACACATTTCCATTTATGTAACCACATACAACATTTTAAAAGCATGGTAAATGTCTAAAAGGACAGATAGCTAACTTTTTTTTTAATTATTAATTTTCCTCCTTTACCTTCATGATTTATTATACATACACATTCTGAATTACACCTTTTTTCTTTTTTAGTTCACTAAATGCTGTTTCTTGGGAATTGAAGAGGTGTTAGTATATTTGGGCTTTGATTTGGTTTTGTGGTACTGGGATCAAACCCAGTACCACATACTTAGTATGCACATACTGGTGCATACTAAGAATGTACTTCACTGGTGGTGTTTTAAGCCCCGGAGAGGCAGAGGCAGGCAGATTTCCCTGAGTTCAAGGCCAGCCTAGTCTCCATAGCAAGTTCCAGTATAGCCAAGGCTACACGGAGAACCCTGTTACTTGAAAAAAAAAAAAAAAAAAAAAAAAAAAAAAAAAAGCAAAGGGGAAAAAAAAAAAGTAAAAGAAAGTTGCTTGGACCCAGCCTGGTAGCCCAGCTATGCAACCTCTGCTGCTACTAGGGAGAGGCATACAGATCACAAGTTCAAGGTCAGCCTGAGTTACACAATGAGTTGCTAGATAGATAACTTTTAAACTCGCTATCTCAAGAGAGTAGAACCAAGAAACAATGGGAGGGTGGGGAAGACTTCACTTACTACTTTATATGTAGCTATATCACTTACTAGTTCATTTCATTTCATTTCATTTCATCTCATTTCAGGGTGTAGGTATTTTGCCTGCAGGTATGCCTGTGTCCTGTGTTGGTGCCTGATATATGAGGAGGTCAGGACGCAGTGAACTACACATATGTGTATTCTGTGAACCAAATCCAAGTTCTCTGTGATTAACCACTGAACAGTCTTCTCTTCAAACTCAATTGCTTACATTTTTATATTATATTGATATAGGGAGGGGAAGAGAGAGGATCAAGCTCAGGGCCTATGTGTTCCTAGCAAGAGAGATACCACTGAGCTCCAGCTCTGGCTGTACCATGGTTTGTTTGTTTGTTTTTAATATTTTATTTATTTACATTTCAAATGTCATCCCCTTCCCCCATTCCCCTCCCTAGAACCCCCCTATTCCATCCCCCTCCTACTTTTTGCTTTTATACCATTTTAATTACATGCATGTATTCAGATCAGTTCTAGGTTGAAGGTTTATGTTGGGGTTTTGTTTGTTTGTTTTTCATTTCACTTCGTTTTCATTTCTTTTCCCTATTTTTTTTTCTCTACCTCACTGTAGTGGGTTCGGGCAAATGCCGCTTGTATTTTAATGTTAATTTGGGTCCCCAAAATTGTTTGTATGAGAGAGCTCACTTTGCTATGTAAGACATTGAGTGACCCCGCCCCCACTTGGTTCTGATTGGTAAATAAAGATGCTGGCAGCCAATGGCTGGGCAGAACAGTACAGGCAGGACTTTTTGGATTCCCAGGCTTGGCACCAAGAGGGGAAGGAAAGAGAGATCTGCCTTGCTGGGAGAGTGTGGAGGAGAGGAGAGATGCCTTGTCTGAGAAGAGAGGAGGACAGAAAGACATGGCCACTGTATGAAAGGGTCAGGGGAGCACGGTCCAGAGCGCAACTCAGTTGGTCAGCTCTCTGGGTCGGGAACTGTAAAGCTAGAATATAGAGTTTAGTAAGTAATAACTCGGGATTATTGGCAGGAGGTGGATTAATGGGTGGAGGATAGGCAATGGCCCAGCTATTGAGCTGACGAAAGTTATCAAAATAAAAAGGCTGTGTGTGTGTGTCTTTCATTTGAGAACATAAACCTTGAGACAGGTACCAAACCTGAGGCTTGAATTTTATTAATTAAAAATTATTGCTGCAGCCCACCCCAACTCCTTTTTTCTCTCTCCAGAATCTTCAGCTAGCTATAGTCCTGGTTGCTGTTCTTATTGCTGTAATAAAACAACATAACCAAAAGGAATTTGGGGGAGCAGGACTCAAAAAATGTAGACAGCTAAGGGTAGGAACTGAAGCAGAAGCCATTGAAGAGAGTTGTTCACTAATTCGGTCTTCCTGCATTGCTCAGGAGTCTTAAACCGTCCAAGACCACGCAAAGAAGAGTAGTGTGTGCCCATTCATGCAAATCAAACACGGAAGAAAATGGATTGCAAGCTTGTCCACAGACCAATATGGTCAGAGCATTTTCACAATTGAGAGTCTCCCTTTTAAATGACTCTAGCCTGGGTAGAGCAGATATAAAAGTAATCAGCACACTTACAATGTGTTTTTATGGAAATTAGAAGCAAATCAAACAAAGTAAAACACACACACACACACATACACACACACACACCAAAACACTAAATTGCACTGTTTACCTTAAAGAAAACAATTTAAAAATGAAAATTTAATGTTATTTGTGTAAAATTTTATTGTGTGATGGGCAAATGATGCTTGAACAATTAGATACTGTTTTTGAGAAGTCATAAACTTGGAAACTGTGCAGTTTAAGTGAGAAGAACTTGCTTACAAACCCATTAATTAATTACTTGGTTTTCAAATAAGGCTACATGGGACAGGAGGTACAGTTACAGGCTGGTATTTCTATAATGAATAACAACTGCTGAACAACATTGTCAGAACAGAGAACTGGTAGGAGAGACATACAGAAATTCTGATATCAAAATGATATGGCTTTGTTTCCATCAATTTTAGTGTTTGAAGGTCTCATTTAAAGAGTTAAGTTGATAGCTAAACAAGCAGAAAGATCATATTTACATAAACTTATAGGCATAAATAAGACTATAACGAGTATTTTTTTATTAAGCTTAAAGAGCATCTTTCACTGAAAATTCTAAGGCCTTCAAAGAACTGAGCCATTAATATGTCAATATTAATTGACAAATATTTTCATTTCAAAGGAAGAATTAAAATGCACAATTATGTTTATTTGAACTATGTGTGTGTGCCTTAATTAGGGTTTCCATTGCTGCGAAAAGGTGTTATGACCAAGACATTTCATTTTTTTTCGTTCTTTTTTTTTTTTTTTTTTTTTTTTTTATTCTAGGCTTCAGACATGAAAATGACTTTGGGCTAGGACAGGGAAGTATGCTCATATATTTTGATCATCCTAATAAACCCTTAGAAATAGTGATCACAGGACTTTGTTTATTGTAGTGCATGTTCTTTGATTATCTGGGTTTATTGTCTTTCTTGTCCCTGGACTATTTACATCTATTATATTGCTATATTATATTCCTCACCCTAGAATTAACCCTAATACTTGCCTGTAATTTAACCAGTATAAAGGTTAAAAAAGGAGGAGGAGGAATGGGATAGGGGATTATTGGGTGGGGGAAATGGGGAAGGGGGTGGCATCTGAAATGTAAATAAATAAAATATTGACCAAGGCATTTCTTATAAAGGACAACATTTAATTGAAGCTATCTTACAGGTTCAGAGGTGCAGTTAGTCATCATTAAGGCAGGAGGCATAGTAGTGTCCAGGCAGGCATGGTGCTAGAGGAGCTGAAAGTTCTATATCTTGGTCTGAAAGCTGTCAGGACAACTGTCTTCCAGGCAGCTAGGAGGAGGATCTCATTGCCCATCCCCAAAATGACATACTTCCTCCAGTAAGGCCACAAGTACTCCAACAAGGCCTCACCCCTTAATAGTACCATTCTCTGGGCCAGGCACATTCAAATCCTCATAGTGCAGTATGCAGGAATAAAACCTTTCCAGAGACCAACAAATCAGATGATGTGTGATCATCACTTCACAGTAAGAACAAGGCATCAGAACTCAATGACATTTCCCCCCCTCCTATTAAATTATTGTTAGATTCTTTTCTTATACAATATATTCTGAAAACAGTTTTCCCTCCTTCTACTTTTCCCAGTTCTTTCTCATCTCCTGTCTCTTATCCTGTCTTTCATTGGAAGAAAACAGGCTTCTATGTGATAACAGGAAAGCAAAAATATAAAACACAATAAAATAAAACAAAACCGTCATATTGAAGTTGGGCAATGCAAGCCAACAGAAAAATGAAGGAGGCCCAAAGCACAAGAATCAACGAGCCACTCATTTATACTTTCAGAGCCTCACAAAAGTTCTAAAGTGAAAACAATCTGCAGAGTGCCTGTTGCAGACTTGTGCAGGCCCTGTGGTTACTGCTTCAGTCTCTGTGAGTTCATATAAGCTTTGCCTAGTTGTTTTAGAAGCCCTGGTTCTCCTGGTGTCCTCTGTCCCCTCTATCCCCCAATTCCTTCTGCCTCCTCTTCCTCAGCATTCCCTGAACTCTGAGAGGAGAGATTTGATGAAGAGATCTTATTTAGAGTTGTGTGTTCCAAGGGCTGTCTCTGTCTCTGTCTGTCTCTGTCTCTCTCTCGTTCTGTCTCTCTCTCTCTGTCTGTCTGTCTCTCTCTCTCTGTCTGTCTGTCTCTCTCTCTCTCTCTCTCTCTCTCTGTGTGTGTGTGTGTGTGTGTGTGTGTGTGTGTGTGTCTTGCTGTGGGTCTCTATATTTAGTTCCATCTGCTGCAGAAGGAAGCTTCTCTGCTCATGAATAGGGCACAGATCTATGACTGTAGCAGAATGTCAATAGGGGTCATTTTATTGATACCCTAGGTCTCTGGACTATCTAGTCTCTGGTTCTCATTCATTCAAGCAGTGTCAAGTGTGGGCTCCATCGCATGGAGTGGAACTGAGTCAAATCAAACATCAATTAATTACTCCCACAAGATGTGTTCTATTCTTGCCCTCAAGTATTCTTCAGGAGGACAGATTGCATATCAAAGGCTTTGTGGTTGAATTAGCACTTACTTTTCTCTTTTGATAGCCTGCAGAGTATCTCTCCTTGTCATTGACATTAGAATGGTTTATATAGGTGCCAGCTCTATCTCTCCATGTTCAATGAGTTGTTTAAGTGTTATCTTCGGAAATGGTGACTTGTCAGTTTCTGTTGAACAAAATATTGTCTTGGAAATGGACTGGGTTATTTGGAGATTTCTACTGGACCCTTCCAGTCATCACCTCAGTTGGATGAAACCTGGTCCTGGACAATAGGGGTTCTGTCTCCCTCATTATATGGAGGCCTCATTAGGATTACCTTCATATATTACTAATAGGCAGTTTTTAATGCACTAGGGCTCCATACTGCTTCTCAAATGCTCTTCAAATCTAGCTGTCTCTCACCTAATTTACTCCCTCAGTGCAATCTCCCATCTCCTTTCCCATCTGATCCTCTAATTCTTGTTCCTCTCCATCACCACTGTTCCAGTCTACCCATAAAATCTATTTCCCACTTCAAAGGAGATTCAAGTGTCCCCATAGTACCTTCTCTATGCCTAATCTCTCTGGATTAGTGGATTATAGATTGGTTATTATTTATTTAATGGTTGTATCAAGATATAAATAAATACATACCAAATTTATTTTTCTGGGTCTGTGTTACCTTACTCTGGATAATTATTTTCCCTCTGGTTCCATTGTACTGGCTGGTTTGAGCTGGAGGTATCACAGAGAAGGGAACCTCCTTTGATCCAGATGTAAGGCATTTTCTCAGTTAGTAATGGGAATGGAGGAGCAGCCTATTGTGGGTGGTGCCATCCCTGGGCTGGTAGTCCTGGTTTCTATAAGAAAGCAAGCTGAGCAAGCTAGGGGAAGCAATCCAGTAAGCAGTATCCCTCCATGGCTTCTACATCAGCTCTTGCTTCCAAGTTCCTGCCCTGTCTGAGTTCCTGTCCTGATTTCCTTTGGAGATGAACAACAATGTGGAAGTGTAAGCTGAATAAATCCTTTCCTCCCCAACTTGCTTCTTGGTCATGATATTTTGTGCAGGAATAGAGACTCTGACTAAAACATCCATCCATTTGCCTGCAAATTTCATGTTGTCATTTTTTAAACAGCTGAGTAATACTCCATTGTATAAATGTACCACATTTTCTTTATCTATTCTTCTGATGAGGGACATCTAGGCTGTTTCCAATTTCTGGCTACTATAAAAAGAGAAGCAATGAACAAAAAAGTATACACACATACACACACACACATACACATGCAGAGACATACAAAATATCACCAACAACAATAAAAAAAATACATGGAGTCTGTTTTGTATTGGTCAACAATTTCTGGACATGGGGCCTGACCTGAAGTAGGGTTTATATACCCAGTGACATTCCATTGGAGAAAAGAGATTTACCCTTTTCTAATAGGTATCACTTGCAAAGAGCTTCATGGTCAGCGGTTGGACTTTATGTTTACTGACTCTTCATAATACTGGGATTTTATCTGGTTTGAACTTGAACAGGTCTTCGGCATACTGTCATGACCTCTCTGAGTTTGTGTGTATTGATATTCATGTTCTCCCATACTTTCAGGCTGCTCTCATCTTAGATCTTGAGGCCAGAGGGTAAGGTTTTGATGAAGACATTCCACTAAAGTCCAAGTGCACCAAAATTTCTCACTCTCTGCACACTGGCTGAACAATTTCTTTATGTCTATTTTTCAGATCTTTCATTACTTTGTAGGCTGTGTCTCTTATGTTGTCTAACTGATCTGTGCTAGTGCTTAGCCATGCGAACATACTTCTTCTTACCCATTAGCCTTGCAGACTGATTGTTCATAGGGTGCCTTGGCTATGTTTCCTGCTAGTGTGAGAACAGGTGCATGAGGTAAGAGTGACCCCAAAGACCAGGTCAGGAAGAGAGGTGCCAGGCCCTTTCATCCTTTCCTTCATCCAGTGTTAATAAAGCATTTGTGTTTGTAAGAGTTAATGGATACTTCATTGTGAAGTTGTGATCTATTTTTAATATATGAAATGTACAAAGAGTACTTCACCTCAAATAAGGCCAAGTTAAATTCTGCAGAATTGTGACCAATTCCTAAATAAATGAGAAAACAGAAAACATTTTTTTTTTTGCTTCACTTGACTATTACCATACACATCATAAGTATTTTATGTAAAATTGCCTCAAAGAATGTTAAAGATGAATAAATCCTTTCCACTCTGAATGAGAGGCAGAGCAATTCTCTTTAGTTGCACCACATCTGGAAACAGAATAACCATTGTTGAGTGAAGATGGGGAAACCGATTACAGAAAAAGAAAAATGTTTAGCAACTGCAGAATCTGATCAAAAGCTTTCAGAGAGGAAATGATGCAGATAAACGAAGGGGAAATTTCTGAAATAACTTCTGTTTCATTTTGTTCAAATAAAACATGGATGATGATAATAAAAATGCTTTCTTCCTTCCTGAAATCTTGTGTTGCTTATTTAGATGCATCTGCTACAGTATTAATGGAGACATAAGTAAGGTTGAAAAATTCTGAGTTAACTTCTAATAGAATTAAGAAAAAGCAAAAGCTACTCAATGTCATATACTCATATCAATGGATAAGAGAGAGGATGCTCTGTTTGTCTTTCAGAGTCTGGGTCAGTTCATTAAATATAATCTTTTCTAGGTCCATCCATTTACCTGAAATTTTTATAATTTTATCTTCTTTAGAGAGCAATCATCTCCCATTATGAATATATACACATTTCCATTGTCCATTCACCAGTTAAAGGGCATTTAGGATGTTTCCATTTCCTAGTCATTGTGAATAAGGCAATAATGAACATAGCTGAAGAAGTATCTGTAGAGCAGGATGTTGAGTCCTTTGCACATATGCCAAGGAGTGGAATAGCTGGGTCATATAGTGGATTTATGTTTAGTTTTTTGAGGTTCCCCATCCTGATTTCTAGAGCATCTGCACCAGTTTGCATCCTCCCAGTAGTAAGTGAAGGAAACACTTTTCCACAACCTCACCAGAGCTTGATGTCAGTTGTTACATTGATATTGGCTATTCTGATTGAGGTGAGTGAAATCTCAGAGCTTGTAAATCACCACATGGAAACACATGCTTACATGTGCCTTCCCTCTCCTAATATTTTAGAAACTCCAACAAAAGGATATCACTTTGTAGAGAAGCCCTCAGCAAGGAAATTCATTCTGCTTCTGTCTGTTGGACAAAAGCTTAATTTGAACCAAAACTCTATAAATGTTACTGATACATTAGAAAAGAAACTAAAAGAAACCAGGACAATTTGTGAACCCAAACCTTGTCAGATAGCCCCATATTGGTGGGTTCTTTCTGACTTAACTGCACTTTTAAATAAGTAAAATGACCAGAAATAAAACAGTAAATGAAGCCTTTATGCCTTGAGTCTACCTTATATAAACAGCGGTCTAATATCAGGTTCAAAGGTCACTTGCAACTTATGTGAAACAGACTGTCTACATTTTTTCAGCAAATATAAGATGTGATTCATCAGTCAAAAATATTGAGCATTTATAGGACTATAGGACTTATAATTAGGTTTAAACCTCAAGTTCGCTGTATATATATATATATATATATATATATATATATATATATCACATCTATATGTGTATATATGTATATATTGTATATATATTGCACAGACACAGACCAGACTAAAAATAATAATACAAATAGTTGCATTTTAGTCATAGGAATTGAACTTGGGCCAACTTCAGATTGATTTCAACAGGGTAAACGCCCAACCATGTGCAGGTGACTGTGCTGACAACATGTTGCTTACATTTACTGTCTAAAATGTCATGTGATCACTTTGTCTCTGATGGATTTGGATCTTTACAAGTGCTGAAGACTTCTCTATTCTATAATTCTGAATATTAGCTAACCAATATCTTTAAACAAAATAAGCTATAATTTTCCTTTAGATATAGGAAAATCTAGTGAGATCTGTCCCAAAGAAATCCAAGAAGCTGAAGAATGATAAGACCTACATGTCAGAGTTGATGAGTGAAGCTTATCCTAGAAATTATAGATTTATCCTGGCAGGATCCCTAAATTCAAGACCTTATTGTCTAATGCAGCAGTGTAGGACTTGCTTCAAGTCTTCCAAGTCATGTGTTGCTTCCTAAGTGCAGAGGACACAGCAAGCAGAGATATTTCTAAAACCAAATCCAGTTCATTCTCATTCTAAATAAATACTCTGGAGCATAACTGCTGGCTTTTCTGAAAGCGAAGCATGGAAAGCCATGGGCAAATGTATGTGCTTTGAAAAATATGTTACAGGATTCAGCAAATGAGATGCATTTTATTAATTATTAAGGAGGCATGGAAAGGGACTCTGTTCAGCACACTGTTTCAGCATGTCCCCTCTATGTTAAGTATGATTTATTGTTCTGTTTGTGCTTTCTAGCCCCAGAGTCATCGTTAAGGGGCAGCTAAAATTAAGGGACTAAGGAAGACTCTGTCAGTATTTGCCCATGGCTGGAATGCAGCCATGAAGAAAATGAAAAATGAAGCACCATTAGGAATAAATTGTAGGTTTTTAGTGCTCTTTTATTCTCAAAATGGGTTTCTGTTTTGAGATTCGCTTCTTTCCATTTGCACTGGCTTGTGTTATAAGCTGACGGTGCCATTCTGTTCCCAACTGAGTCTCCCCAGATGTTCCCGACATTTACAGGGTAAGTTTCTACTTCCCATACAAAGCTCTTTGTGCATCAGCCCCATCTGTGCCATTAGGTTTTAAAGCCTTTAAAAAGTTTTCTGAAACTTCTTTGAAAATTGTAAATGTGTCAACATCAAGCACTACTCTCACACAGAAAAAAAAAATAAGAAAGATGTAGTTTGTTTTGAGTCAAATGTGATCAACCCTGACATGGTCTATGGATTCCGGTCACCAGAGTGACATGCTACACCATGGAAGTGGTTGCATGAACTCCTGTAGTCTCAGAATGAAAGGCACCTGTGCATAAATGCATGCACAAAGAAACACTGGTGAAGACAGCATGTTAAAGCAAATTAGGGAACACTGCAATGGGCTTCAGAGGCTATTGGATTTTTGTTTAGTGGAAACTAATGGTCTTCTAAGAATACATTGAAAATCTTTTACCTGATGCTCAAAGGGAACATGAGATTTGATACAGAAATGATTTACAGATGTATCACTATACCCCAACCAGATGTGGTTGTTCACAATTATGATCCCAACACGTATGCAGAATATTGAGATACTTCAATTTCCAGGCCAGCCTGGCCTATGTAGTGAATTCTTGGTCAATCTGAGCTAGAAAGTAAACCTATATTTCAGAAATGATAATAATAAGCTAACCAAAAGACAATCTAAAGAAACCTGGGCTCTCAGTCTTCAAAAACCCAGCCTCCACAATCAGGAAGTTCTAATTCATCAGTCAATCTGCAGAATCTTCAACACCAGTGTGACTTCTTCAGAGAGCATTTCACTCACAGATCTGTATTATGATTTCTGATGTGAATGGAACCCATATGTCAGGTACCAGTTAGCTTTTTTTTTCATTGAACACTGCAAGTTTTTCTGTAAAACCCACGGACATCTTCTAGCCTCAGTCTTTCAAGTGCTGGATTACAGACATAAGCTACCTTGGCTGACTATTTATTCATTTTTAACTTCAGAATATGAGAACATAATAATTACCTTAAGAAAGTTAATAAGTTATAGTATTCAGTAAGAATCAATGTAAAATGTCTTCTGAATTGTAGAACAAATAGAAAATAGTTTCAGACTTTTCTTCATAACTCTGCTAGTCTTCATGCCAGTAATTGCCCCTGAGTTCTTTGGGGGTGCACACATAAACTTAGTCCAAACCAACATTAAGCACTCAAACATTTTGAATTATGCATGGGCATCTTTATGACTATTATGCTTAGTCTGGGCATACACTGGTGTCTGCTAATGTTTTGCCATTCCAAGATAAGGGGAAAAAAAGCTCACAGTGAATTTATAGAGATAAAATCTTTATAAATATCTTGTGGTGTTTTTCTGTGCACTGACTGGTGAAATGAACAACCAAAGACCTTTTTTTTTTTTTTTTTTCTATTTTTCTCTGTAGAACTTAAGGTAGTTGATTCTAATAAATTTTAATGTGATACTATGTATCCCTCTAGTTGCAGCCTTACATAGACTTATCCATCACTTCTGACCAATGTGCTATTCTGACTTAACATAGATAAAGATCTTGATGCTACAGAATCCTAAGGGATTATCCAATCTTATGTGACAACTCTGAGTGGACTTTGACGGCCTTAAGACGGTGAGTTGTTCGATTCTGCTACCTTATCATAAGAATGTACCTTAGGTATCCATGGTCATTATTTTTTCCATGAAAATGCAAAGTTCATATTTCCAAGGCTCCAGTGGTCCTTCTGTTTCACTCTCCTATGTAGCAGTTGCACTACAAGTGTACACTACCATTATCTGGCTCTTACTTTGGGTGCCAATAAATTAAATTTCAATTGTTCCTACTCTATGTATCCCCCAAAATAAAAATTTGGACACTAATAGATGATAATAAGGACATTCTGGGAAGCACCCTAAAGATAACCAAAAATTTGTTAAGAAATTTACTACTGTTCAATTTCTGATGCTTTGGCTCAAGGGGTTGTATGTGTACCTTAAATTTACTTAGAACAGGAAGTAACAATGGAATTTATTTAGAAATTCCCATTAATCACTCAGGGATGTTTTGGGGAAACAGAAGGCATTTATTCACCAGCAGTTTAGTTTGTATAGACATAGTAGGGCAGCAAGAAAGTATATATGCCGATGGCTGAAAGTCAGGTTATTATGCTGTGTGACTTCATTGAGCAAGACTCAGAAGATGCCCCTGAGGTTGCTTCTTGACTTATGTAATCCCCTAAATCAAGAGTAGGTGAGTCTGATAGCTCACCTCACCTTCCCAATCATAAAACCCTGCCTCCTTCCTGGTATTTCTCCATCAAAACTCAAGAAAATGCCCTATCTGATTTTATTTTTAGAACTAAAACAAGCTTAGAGAGAAAAATTACTGACCCTTCAGCCAGACACCTCCTTCTTAAAAACATCATCTGGGAAGGTATGACTTCCAAGTCCAGAGTAGCCTGCCAACATCTTAAAAATGAACACTATGATAGGTGGGTTGTGGCCACTCAAAACATAGGAACAAAGTTACATCAGGTTACCTCTGAGGCTCGGGCTATAGCAGCAATATAAACAAAAGGAATCTACTTTAAAAGTGATAAGAAAGGACACTGGAAAAACAAATGCCCAGAAGAGACCCTCCCCCACAAAGGACTCCAATGCCTCTATGATGGTCTGCCCATGGTGTTGAAAAGGTTTCCATTGGAAAAAAGCTTGTCTCCCCTTTTATGATAAAGATGGCAAACAACTAGAGCCCTTCAACTTAAAACAAGGTAGCCATCGGTCCCTACAGTAAGAGAAAAAACTGGTTCTATAGAGACAATTAGGTGTGGGGGGTTGCAGATAAGACAATTTTGAGATAACAAGAGAGTCCACAAGATTGGCAGCTAATCTCTGGGTCCCAGCTTCTAGGCACAGGGGGCTGGTCTCATGGATTTGTCACTAAGCAGGCCTACAGCCCAGAAGACCCTGATGGAGCTACCAGTCTAATATGCCCTCTAATAGCTAGCATCACCACCAATCTTCTAGGAAGAGTTATTTTACAATCCCTAGAGGTAGTGCTTTTGACCCAATCAGAAAGAAATTGTGTCAAGATAAATGATCATACTTATAAAGAAAACTATACCCAAAGAAGCCTTAAAAAACTTCCCAACAAATCACCCCAATTCTAAGGGTCACTGTTAAATTGAATACTCCTTGCCTTGATTGGCTTTCAGATGAAGCCATTTGAGTTGAACAATGGCCTCTATCTAGGGAGAAACTTAAAGCCTTCACATAACTAGTAGAAGAGGAGCTTCTATTACAACTAATTTGTGCCTCCAGTCCATGGAACACCCCTGTGTTCACTATAAAAAAGAGATCAGGGAAATGAAAACTGCTACAACGTTTAAGGGAAATTAATAAAATCTTGTGAGTCTGGGATTCTTCCCAAAGGAGGTGACTCCATGTCTCAGCCATCCCTGCCCATTTCCTTTACTGGCAGTAGACATCAAAAACTGCTTCTTTTCTATTCCTCCCCATCGTTGAGACTGTGAATGCTTTGTGTTTTCAGTATCCCTTCCTCATTAGCAACTCTGGGAAGATCTTGCAATATTCGTGGACAATTCACCCTCAGGGGATAGCTAACAACCACACCATCTGCCAGGAGGCTGTGGCCACTGCATTTAAACCATACTTAAGTACCTAAGGACTCAATATATACCATTACATAGATGACATCTTGGTCTGGGGAGATTCTTCCACTTCCTGCTCCCAAGTTAAAGATCAATTAATACCTTGCTTATCCTCTTAGAATTTCCATCGCTGTGAAGAGACACCAGGACTAAGTCAACTCTTATAAGGGACAACATTTAATTGGGGCTGATTTCCAGTTTCTGAGGTTCAGTCCAGTACCACCATGGCAGCATCCAGGTAGACATGGTGCTGGAGAAGGAGCTAAAAGTTCTATATCTTGAACTGAAGGCAGCCAGAAAGAGACTCTCTAAGGCTCCCTAAACAGAGTGACACACACTCTAACAAGGGAACATCTATTTCAAAACCATACCTCCTAATAGTGCCACTTCCCATAGGACAAACGTTCGAACCACCACATTCCACTCTGTGGGCCCCATAGCCTTGTCCAAATATATGAATCTATGAGGGTTATACCTAACAATGGAATAATGCAAAATATATTTACTCCAATTTTAAGAGGCCCATAGTCAGTAACAGTCTCAACAATGTTAAAAGTCCGAAGTTCAAAGTCTCTTCCAAGATTCATTCATTCACTTAACTGTAATCCCCTATAAAATCAAAATAAAAAAACAGATTACATACCTCATACATTTCACCATTCCAAAATGTCATAGTGAGGAAATACTAGACCAAAGCAAGACCAAACACCAGCTGGGAGAATGCCAAACTCTGTATCTCCATGTCAGAAGTAAAAGAGATCTTATTTTCAACTCCTTTCATCTTTGTTGACATCAATAAACTTCATTCTCTTGGGCTGCTTCTACTGCTTCTTAGCAGCTTTCCTCAACAAATATCCAAGGGTCCAGCATTTCTAACATCTTGGGGTCTTCAAGGCAACTTAAGTTTAAAGCTTCTTGTTACAATGTCTAGAATCCACTTATGATCATTGGTATTCTCCAAAGAGCTTGGGTCACTTCTCCAGCTCTGCTCTCTGTAGCACTCGAGACTTGGGTTGACTTCACTCCACTGCAGCTGTTGTTCTTAGTGGTCATCTCATGGTACTGACATCTTCAATTTGCTGGAGTCTTCCACTGCAATGAGGCTTCACCAATATTCTCCTCAGAAGCTCCCTTCCTGGAGTCAAACATCAACTTTTTTGCATGACCCCTTCAGTCCTAGGATGTCAACTACAACTGAAGCTGCACCTTCACCAGTGGCCTTCCCTGGCCTTTCACAGTGCCCAGCCTCAGCTGCTCTCCATGACCCCTTCACACCTTCAAAAGGAATACCATCAAGTGATTCTTACACATTACCAAGTCCAGATGTAGCATGAAGTACAACTTTGGCTATCTCTGGAACACAGTGTTTTCTGTTCTCAGAAAATACTTCTCAGTGATGCTGGTATCTTTCTTTCTTTCTTTCTTTCTTTCTTTCTTTCTTTCTTTCTTTCTTTTTTTTTTGAAGCAGACAGGTCTTTAATCAAAATGAACATTAATACAGAAATGTTTGTAATGTCAATTCTGTGGACTTCTTTTTTTTCCCAAAACACTTTATTTATCAGTATTTGTATATACATACATACTTATACATGTATACATATATACATACATATATGAAAAATAATTAAATAAGATATATTTGAAAAGTATTGGGGGTTGGGAAGAGTAGGAGGAAGGAGAGAAAGAAAAAATTTATGTAAATACAGTGCTCATATATGAAATTCTCAAAAAGGAATTCATTTTTTAAAAAAAATGTTCAACAGATTAACTTGCATTTTCTGGTCTCTTCTTAATCACCACTAATTTCTTAGCTCAAGCTAATAAGCATCAACTGCCTAGTAAACTTTTCTATTTTTGACTCTAAGGCCAGAGCCACATGGCCCAAACTGCCAAGTTCTGCTGCTTGCTGGAGCTGTAACATGGCCCCTTGTTCTATTACATTATTACCAGCTTTTTGTTTTTCAACTCCTGGACTGCCTAAGCTTGGTTGTCTTGGAACTTACTCTGTAGACTGACCTTTAACTCAGAGATTTGCATGGCTCCTGAATGTTATGATTGAAGCTGTGTATCACCATGCCTGGACCTAAGCTTTTCTCTACGTGGAACTTGTTCTGTACCACGGTAACACAAATGATAAGCTAGTTGGCTGTGACCCTGCCCTGAGATTACCATTTTTACCACACCTGGGTCTAACCTTGCTGTGTTCCAAGTTGACCTTGAACTAAGAAATCCTGCCTTTATATCTTTATGACAAGCTGGTTCATTAATGCAGCTGCCTTTGTTCCTTTAGACTCCTGAAGACACTCATAATTCATATTGCATCCTTATATTTTGCATAATTGAGAAATTATATATTTTCAAACTCATGTATTTAGAGCTCCTTCCCATAGCCTTAAGGGCTGTCCTAAATGTACCAGTGTTTACTATTTTGAGGAGACATAGACAAACCCTGGACTCCTGGACTAGTGCTGTTTTTAATTCTCATGGAGTCATTAATATAAACAGGAAGGACATTCCTTGGAGGAAAGTGAAAATATGTCCATTATTACACAAACAAGCCTTGTACCCACAGCAGCCATCCACACTCATGGAGGCAGGAACCATGTCACTCTGTCCCCACCAGGGTCAGGTAGGGCTTGGCACCTAAGATGACATAACTATTCTTGTTCAATGACAGCATATAAACAATAAAGTTAGGTGACTGGGATCTTGCCCCAAAGTCACCACTCCCTTAATCTGTTTATCTCCTCAGAAAAACTATGTAACTCCATTGCACTTCCTGGTGCACTTTTATTACTTGAAGTATACATTTTGTATTTTTTCTTTCTAGCTTGCTATCCTTGATCAACAGTTTTCATGAGAGTGAAGCAGAAGTTAGGGTCTATGCTAGGGTTTTTTGAGACTTCCTTCCTCAGTGCAACCCATCTGAATCTCTTTACTCTAGCCTCAGGAAGACTCTCCAGAAAAAGGCAAAAAGCAGCTACATTCTTCACTGATACATCACAAAAACAGTCTCCAGTTAACATACTATACTTCTTCTCTGTAACTTAAGCCAGGCTCCCATAGTTCAAGTTCTAACGCACACTCCCGAGCCTTGCATCCGTGTGAGAGAAAGCATGAGACACAGAGATCGGGTAGTTACTGCAAAAACCAGGCTTTTTACTTTCTGTATCACACACGTGGAAAAACTCGGAAGGGTTGAGCTGTGGAAGGGGTCTGGCTTAAATACAGTCTAGAGTGACATATTCACTTCTGATTGGCTGTTCGCTCACCACCCAACATTCAGTGACTTTGGCACGCCTTTCTGCCTAGCAGCTTCGCAGATAATTGTTTACATCTGGAGAAGACACGAGGCTAGCGCCAACTTGGGGTGGCAGATTATATTGCGGCTCCTTACATCAAGTCACTCTCATCACCAGTGTCTTCCATATTTCTTCTAAGATAGTCTATTAAGCCCCACTTAAAGCATTCTACCTCTTCCCTGTAGTAGTACTCAATTATCCCTACTCAAACCAACCCTGGAAACAGCAGCATGTTCCTCTCTACCTACTCCAATGTTCTGGGTTCCTGAATGAGACACACACACACACACACACACACACACACACACACACACACAGAGCCTTTATATTCTAATATGCCTTAAACAGCTCAATGGTTGGGCCACTTTCTAACCTCCATGTGGCTGGTGTACCCTTCTCCGATTTTCCTGAGTTATTACTAGAATCTATATTCCATTTTGGCTGCCCTAGACTCAGTCGGGGGTGGGGGCCTCTTGGGGTTGCTCTTCCTCTGCTTTTACATGTCATCTGTCTCTCAGTCTGGCACCTCTCAGGCATGATGTCTCTCCTCTGCTCCCATCATGGCTGATCTCTCTTTTCCTTCTTCCTCAGTCACTTGCCCAGGAATCCTAAAAGTCCTGCCTCTGTCTCCCTGCCCAGCTATTAGCCACCAGCAACTTTATTTACCAATCAAAACCAAGAGGGAACAGGCTTGCCAAAATGCCTGTGCCTGAATTTTGCTGATTTTAACTTGTATTTCCATCTGAAAACCATCCTTTCAAGTTTAGATCATCCTCCTTAATGCTGAACAACTTAAATTTGATTAGGAGATTATAACTAGTCTTCAACCCAGCCAGACATCTGAGAACACATTAAATATTATCTGAATATATAAAAATTGTTGGGAACTGCACTAGTCCCTGTTCGGGAGGCCAAAAATGTTGCGGCCCGAGCAAAATGTTGAGGCCCCGGGCTGCCCCGCGTTTGGGCGGCCACTGTATCCTGGCCCAAGCTGCTGCTCCGGTCTGAGGGTCGGGGTTCAGCAAGAGAGAGAGTTGAGGGTGGTTGCGAGGAATGGAGACCAGACAGAGTGTGTTTCAATCCCGTTTATTCTTCAGTCTCTCTTCCTCTAAGTGTCTTAAGTCCTAAGTCTTGAGTTCCTAGTTCCTAGTTCCTAGTTCCTAGTGCCTCCAAGTTCCAAGTTCTCTTCCAAGTGCCTGCTACCTAATGCCTAATTCCTACTCCAAGTTGTACTCCAAGTTGTACTCTCTGAAGTGTCTAATGTCTATTCCTACTCCTAGTGTCTGAATCTCTGTTACTTCAAATCGTTCTGTCTAAAGTGTCTGATTCTCTCATCCAAGTGTCTTCTTAGTCTGCTGTGTCTGATTCTCTGATCTCTGTCTCTGCCTTTTATATGTCTCACTTCTAAGCCATGCCTCTAAGTCACACCTATAATCATGCCCTTAGGTCTTGTCTCAAACTCTGATCTCTAAGTTATACACCTTTAATCTCACATACCTTTAATCTCACAGACCCAAGGTATCTAAACCAAGATTATCAGAATGTGCTCAGCTATTGTAGGCTATTGTAATCCAAGTCTCAAGTCAGAGTATATGGCTCAAGATGGCTGCAAAGCTGATAGCCGCTTTCTACTAAAAGTCGGCCCCCAACAAAAAATCACAAAAACATAGCTCCGAGAACTTAAACAATTTGTAGAGACAGCTGAATGCCTGGACAGTCCCCTATACCCCTCTTAACATTAGAGCATCTATCTTCAACCTTCTGATCCCAAACCATCGGAAGCCCTTAAGTGAAGCAGGAATTATGAAACTTATCCTGTCTTTGCAGAGCTAAGCTGTGGAGTATCCCACACTGTGTGTCCTTTTTTGGACAGTACATTTTGTCTGCAAATGAATTAGGGCAATACTTGTGCAGTGGCTACCTTGCCAAAATCGGAGCAACTCCATATGGAGGTAATGTTGCTCAATATCTTCTTTGAAGTGTGAAGTACTGTCAGGAACAGACATGTTTCCTAGTCAAATGATCTATTAATAATGAAATGATTTTAAATACCATATTCTGTGGATCTCTGATGCTTTTGGAGACTATATTTATCTGCATATAGTATATCTGAGTTGTTAATCCTTGAATACTTCTCTCTGTTTCTATTTGCATAATAATGAAGACACTTTATTATAATTAAATCAGAATCGAATATTACCATTTTACTATCTGGCCCCTAACATGCACTACTTAATCATTGTAAACAATTTGTAAGAGCAGCTATTAGAAGGACTGGGTCTAAAGCTTGTATCCTTAAATGAGTTGCATAGGCACAATGACTATCTAAGAGTAAAAAAAAATAATTTTATATTTTGTTTTAATATACAAAAATTTATATCAATGAAAACTTTAAACCTGTATCAATATGTAAATTCTGTACCAATGTAAAAAATTACAACTTCAATTTTTTTATCAGATCTAAAGACTTCTACCAATGTAAGAGTATGGCTATACAATGCTTTGTTTACAAATAGATTTAGTAATCCATTCCCATATAGCTAATTTCTTATAATATTACCCTACCCCCCTTTTTCCTTCCCTTTACCTAAGAATGAAAGGATAGAGAAGTGGATAGGAAAGACAAAAAATCCCCATCTAAGCTCTCTATTTAGTTTCCTCCCTGCTCAAAATTATGATCATTTCTAAATTATTCCTTAAAATGACAATCTATCTATAACATAAATCAACCCTAACTAGACACCCAAAACCAAGGAATAGAGATGACGAATCTCCTTGGCTTCTTCCTGCTAAATAGGGGCGATGATTATTTTTATGGGGTGGGAAAGGTAGGAAAGTTGGAAAAAACCGGTTGGGCTAACGAATGCTAGCTTTAGTGTTTGTTATCTAGCCTCTGTATGCTTAGAAAGCTTGAGATTTGGTTGAAGTTTTGACTGGATCTGTCTGAAAGGCTGGATGAACTGAGTTCATTGGGAATCAGCAGCTATTCCTATAGCGGTTCTGGAAGCAAGTCTCCGGAAACAGCATCAGGTGAGGCAGAATCAGGCAGGAGGCTGGAATAGAAGGTCTTTTCAGCATCCCCAAGAATGAATCTTTCCAGAGCTGCATCTTGGTGTTTCATTCTACAATATAAGAATCTTACAACTCAATTATTAGTTCTATAAAGATATTTGTATGGATTGTGTAAGGTGCACAGATCAGTTAAGGATGAATTTTTGTTTCTCATTTTAACAGGTAAAGACAACTGTATTTTTATGAAGTAATTTGATCAATAACCAAATGTAATAAATCTTCATTTATGCCTTATGAAAGATGGCATGAGGAATCTTCAGGAATCTGTGACCAACAAGATTTATTGGCTAATTTTAGCTGAAGTTTGGGCTAGAGACATTTTTATTTCTAAGCCAGTTTCTGGGCTGTTTCGTGGAATCAGCAAATCATGTTGCCTGTCCTGTTTGGTCTTCTTGAATTTTTTTTTCTTGTCTGTAGCCAAGATCTTTGGGGGGAGGGGTCTTCTCCTATCATATCAAATCCACATCACTTTCAAAAAGGTCCAAAGCCTTTTCTTCTTTTCAGTTAAAACAAATGCAGAGCCTCTCTCTCAAAATAACATGTCCTGGGTCCAGCAACCCTAAATCATCAAAAGTAAAGATTGATTCAAATCAGATAGCCTCCTTCTCAAAGAGGATTTATAATATAAATCCATAACCACTAACCTTATAACCATCTGCATTTTGGTAATTAAAACAATTTAAAGCAATTAAAGCAGTCTTAAACAATTATTATCATTGAGAAAGGGCTTCTCCCAATCTCTTGCCTTTGTTCCCCCCCCCCTTTTTGAGAGCGAAGTCCTAAAACTATTTATCATCCATACATACTTAAAAATCATTAAGCAATTTTCATTTATTCTACATTCTGTGGATTAATATCTCTGTGGATAGATCTATATCTATATCTATATCTATATCTATATCTATATCTATATCTATATCTATATCTATATCTATATATCACCTTTCTTTTTATGTGACTTGAGTTAATATCCTTTCCTATTTGACTTCAATCAAATCCTTTTTATTTACTATATAAGCCTATCCTTAGCCTGACAGTGTCATATGCCAGTCTAAGCAATCCCAGAATTCCTGTGGAGCCCATGTTCAAAGAACTCAGTTGCTTGCTATAGGATAGACTTCTTAAATATCCATCAATTCTTCCATTTCTATATTTTATTTAGACTTGCTCTCAGCAACCTGCCTTTTCCTCATCAGGAGCTGCCTGCTCTTTGTTGCCTGTCTTCTCTGAGAAGGGGCTGTTACTATTCATGGTTTAAGCTCTTGCAGAGCCTGAGAGAGCTTCTACCTGAATCATTAGTCTGCTGCCCATGTCCCTGGTTTGGCCTGGGTATGCCCCAGCCTTAAGCCACAACCCCAGAATCATGTGTGCCAAACTAGCACATCTTTTGTACTAGTCCCAAACCCACACAGTTTGGGCAAACCATGCACAGCTCTGCTAAGAAACTAATTCTCCCCACCTCCTAATTCCAAATGGATGGTATGTGTATTCGATTCAGGAATTTCCAATTAATATTTAAGAGTGAGTTCTCACTTACACATTGGAAGCCATCTGTAGTAGTACGTAATTATTATTACTCAAATCGACCCTGGAGGTGGCAGCATGCTCCTTGCTCCTCACCCCAGTGTTCTGGGTTCCCAAACGAAACACACACACACACACACACACACACACACACACACACACACACACACAAAGCCTTTATATTTTAATGCCTTAAACAGCTCAATGGTTGGGCCACTTCCTAACCTCCAAGTAGCTGATGTACCCTCCTTGATATTCCTGAGTTATTACTTACTAGAATCTACATGCCATTTTTGCTGCCCTAGACCCAGTTGGGAAGGCAGGCTCTTGGGGCTTCTCCTCTCTGTGTCTTACAAGTCTCTGTCCTGCACATTTCAGGTGTGATAGCTCTCCTCTGCTCCCATTGTGGTAGATATCTCTCTTCAACCTTCCTCTGTCACTTGCCCAGGAATCCTAAAAGTCCCAACTCTGTCTCCCTGCCCAGCCATTAGCCACCAGAAACTTTATTTACCAATCAAAACCAACTGGGTACAGGATTCCCACAGTGTCTTATATGCAGACATGTAGATTTTCATGCAATTTGAGGGACCAGATTAATACAATACAAGCAACATTAGATCAGACAACACCTACCAAGTCCAAAGTTCCAAAATCCACATTCCTCCAAAGAAAATCATGGTCAGGTTTATCACAGTAATGCCCCAGTCCCTGGTACCAACTTCTGTCTTAGGATTTCCATTGTTCTCAAGACACACCTTGACCAAGGAAGCTCTTATAAGGGAATTTAACTGTGGCTGGCTTACAGTTCCATCCATTATCATCATGGCAGGAAGCATGGTAGTGTCTAGGCAGACATGAGGATAGATAAGGAGCTGAGAGTTCTACAGCTGATCTGAAGGCAGCCAGGAAGAGACTCTCTAAGCCTGCTTACACAGAGACACACTTCCTAAAAGGCCACACCTATTTTAACAAGGGCACACCTCCAAATAGTGTCACTTCCCATAGGACAATTGTATTTAATCCATCACTTTCCATAAGACAATTGTATTTAAACCATCACATCCTCTCTAGGGTTCAAAATAGCCCCTCACAAAACACAACTTACTCTGCCCATTGCATTCTTGGGAACAGAAATTTCCCCTACCTCAATTCACCTCCTTAAACCCACCCTTTCTTTCTCCCAAAACTTAACTCATACCTTCATCTAGAGCATTTTAGGTAATCTTAGCTGGCTTTGACCATGGCTCCTCATTTCTGCAAGCACTCTCTGACCCCTCTTCAGCCTCACAAAATGAAATAAAAGCCTCTTATTTTATCTTCAATTCCTCCTGTATACCTGTGGGAACCCTATAGAGGCCCAGGGAGTTCTTCACAGTTGGTGGGCTGTGCACCTAGAATTCTAATTGAGGTTGGTGCACTCTCATTATGATTAGAAATCGCAGGGATAGAGCCCTACACACCTCAGGGAAAGAACCCTCTTTTCTCTCTTGATAGTCAATGGCTACTCAGAAATCATTCCCACTTTGTTATTAGCTTACTAGGATTCCCAGGGCAAATTGATAACCACCATTCTAATGAAAAATGGGTCTCTGCCCTCACTCTGTTGTGGTGGCTGTCTCCCTGTGACCCCAGGTGCCTTACAAAGAAGCTCATCACCAGGGCCCCTCAATACTTGCTGATGGAAGAAAGATGGGAGTGGGAGCTGCAGCAATAATATACTATTCCTCTAGAGGTTAGCACCCCATTATCTGATTCAAAGAGTTGCTCACTGCTCTTCTCAATATAAGGACTTATATTATATATTTAGCCCTAAAAGAAGTCAATGTGTTTCTTAATCTCTGACAGTATATTCACTGTTAATTTGCTTTCCTGGTTATTAAGATCTTTGGTCAAATCAGATGTCAATCCACTTTTCCCCCTACTCATATAGGTCTCCACCCTTTTACAGTTAAGAGCCACTCTTTTCTATATCCAACATGTCAGATCTCACAGTCCTCTGCCAGGTCCAATATCTGAGGAAAACATCATCTCAATTATTAGACTGATTCTACAAGAGCATTCACAGCCTCTGTCAAGCATGTAGATCAATTTCATTCATACATACACACAAATATAAAGGCTCTTCATGCCTGATTCTCCTACATCCCTCTTACTCAGCTTCAAAGAATTATAAAAACATGTTCCTCTTGTGCATCTCTTATTTCTACTCAACCTTTACAAACTATGGGCACTAAACCCTGAGGTCTCAAATTCAATGCCTATGGAAAAATTGATGTCACCCACGTCCCCCAATTCGGCAGACAAAAATACATCTTTGTTACTATTGACACATGCTTCCATTTTATATGGGCTAAAGCACAAGTGAGAGGAAACTCAAAAAGGTTAACATGCCATATGCTCTCCACCTTTGCCATCTTGGGCATTCCTCAACAAATAACAACTGAAAATGGCCCTGCCTTTACTAGCTCCTAATTCAAAACTTTCTGCTCACAATGGGAAATTGCCCACCACACAGGGATTTTTGACAACCCCCCAGGGCCAAGTGATAATAGAAAGAACACATCGATCCCTAAAGACTTATAAAACAAAAAGCAAATAACATACAATTAATGATGGCTGTAACTACCCCACATATCTTCCTCCATTGGCACACACCAGGAAAAACTCTACCCATCTTAGTTCAATGGTGTGATCTCTTAGACAGGATTTGGAAGGGACCAGACAACTGGAAAAAGCTTTGCTTGTGTCTTTCCACAGGACTAGCCTAGTCCTATTTGGGTCCTTTCCAGAAATTTCTGACACCACTCCACTAACCAAGAAGATGGCCTGCTTCTCACTAAATGATAGAGGACCAAGGAGACAGAGAAGACACCATCCCCCAATGGAATAACAAGATCTTCTGGAAGGACATTCAGTACTAATGACTGAAGCCCAGGCCATGTGGCCTCTACCAGATCACTTTTTCTCTCTCCTCTGTTTTGGTTAATCTTCATTCTAACTCTGCTACTGCCCAGGCACCTCCTAATCCTCACAATACCCACCACTGGAGATTCTTTACTAGCGAGACTTATAACAAGACACAACAAAATCATGGGAACCTAGGACTGTCCACTTCAAGGATGCTGGACCAAGACTGTGATTGTCCTATACCCTGATTCTACCTCCACTATCCACCATCCTTTCCTCTGCTTTCTCTACTGCATGACAGGTGACTGTTTCCAGATGGTCTCCATATATGGAGGTTGCAAACACTGAAGATGCTGAATTGAATCCACCAGTCATGATAGCACCATGGTTGCCAAACACAAAACTCCTTTCCATTAGGAATACCTGGGATAAATGATGGGAATTCAGAGTACTGGGTAAGCTCTACCCTAATGGCTATACCAAATACCCTACAGCAGATTTACACATTTCCTGCCAGCTTGTGCCTGCCTTCTAGTCAGTCTTTACCTATGCAGACATTCTTCAACAGGAGGATCAAACTGAGAAGGTATTCCAAGCCTCCCTCTCCTGGCTACAGTGCATCCAATATACAGCTGACCTTCTTCCCCTAACCATCCATCCCAACTCCTCTCAATAGATGAAGTCATGGGAAAGCTTTTGCATTCATTCTTTTAGTTCCTAGCCTAGGTATGTAGCCTGTGGGATACAATGTTGAGCCTTCTTAGCTGAGACTCTGTACTTCAGGGCTTTGGACCTGTAAAAAGTCCTTCTGTTTACTGTCTATATTCCTGCTCAGTGGTAGGAGCTATGAGGAGGCCATCTATACACTGGACCAGGGTGCTCAATGACTATTTTTGTCTAAACTCCAGCAGATGTGCACTCAGGACTCCATCAACCTGTGCTGTAGAATCCTTGAATCTCTTCTATGTTTTCCCCATTAACTCTCTTGTCTTTTCTGCCAAGGGCAGAGATAGCGGCAGAGTGTTTCTATGTCCGACTTCAGCTGGATTTCAGCTGTGACAAACTTCCTGAACAGTTTCCAGTAGTTGAGATCTATTTATTCCTTCAAAACCATGCTAATTTCTGGAGCTTTCTTTTTATGTCTGGGGCCAACTACATGACAAAGGCAATGTTAGTGCTTGCTGGTTTAGGGGGGCATCTCGAACTATGGGGGTAAATACCCTATCTGTTTCACAGAGTTCTCCCAGAAACCCAGCAGGTGATTTATGAACTCCTTGAGTGACTTGAGTTACCTTAAGTTGGCTGATAGGTTTTCTGTTGTTCAATCCCCCCAATATTATTTGGTGAAAAACGTGTCCAATGCCTTCTTACTCTAGAACAATTCTCAACAGAGTGATGAAGGCTGTGATTTCTCCAAAATTGGAGGGTTTGGGGTCTTCCCATTATATAAGTCACAGCCACTTCCCAATTGATGTAGCATATGTTGTACAATTAATACCCATTATTGTAAACCAGAGTCTTTGGTTTAGATCAAGGTCTTTCTTTGTATTACATAGATGTCTGACAGAGGCAAAATGGCATGCATGACATCATTGTAGAATCATATAAAGTAGTTTATTTGCTCAAATATTCCTATGATTCATTTATTTATCATTTCTCTTACTTTACCACCCACATGATGTTTCCCTATATCTTTGGTTTTGTCTTCCAAAAGCTGTCATATAGCTCAGACTTTTAAAATGCAAGCTTTTTTCTCTGCTTTGGAACACCCCCAAACTCGGAAAACTCTTACTCAAGTCTCGGGAAATCATGACCACCCAAAAATCAAAAGACACGTACCTGGATGCAATCAGCAGAGGTTTATTAGGAAGAGTTGACTGGCCAAGGTCAATTTGTTCCCTTATGCAGGAGTTGAATTGACAAAGCCAGTCAGGCTGAGAAGGGTTTTTTAAAGGGGGAAACCACAAACCTGGAGAGTGAGGAGGGGGTGAAGGGTTGCTAAGGAAATACAACATAAAAATAGCAAATAGCGGAGAATTCCAGAGGAACGCAACCTAAGTGAATCAGGGCCATGTGGAAAACACTCTGTATTCTCAAAATGTGGTCTTGCCCTGTCACTTGCTCAACTGTTTCTCAGTCTCACCTAGATGACTTGCATTTCTCTTTGTGGTTAGGAATGTATCTTCCTACTTTGGGCCTTCCCCACCCACAGGTGGGTTCTCTTCCCTGAGGCTTGAGGAATGTTAATCCAGCAAGAGTCCTCTGACTCAAGGATAATGCACTCTTCTCAGAATGTATCCCGGGGCAGTGAAGGCATGAAATCTTACATTCATTTCCACTTTCTGGAACTAGTGAACCTGCATTCTTTTGCTCAGGTCTAGGGGTAAAGAAAAAGCCTGTATATATTTTATAAAATGATCTTTATAATTTTTCACTCTACACTTTCTTTGCTTGAGCAAAATACTGTTAAGGTTTCCCCATGTCTTCTCTTGACTTGAGAGCTGATATCCTTTTAAATACTGAGTAATAGTCCATGGCATGAATGCAGCACAGATTTATGCAATCAGCTTTCAAAGGGAATCTTTGCTGCTTCCAGATTTCAACTGTTTTAAATTAATTTTGTTTTGTGTATTATTTTTATTATATTTTTCAAACAAAAATTTTTCATTGTTTCTCTTTTTCATCTTTCTCCCTAACTTCACGCTCTCCCTCTTGACTTCCTAGTCCCAGTAGTTCCCTTTACAACATCATGTCACATGGACTTTTTGTGTGACCTTGTTTCTTCCATTCTCAACTCCTCTTCTTCCCTCTAAATGATCTCCTGTCTAGTTTCATAGTCTATACCCCACTGTGTATTACATACATGCAAACAAAAAAGTTAGGGTCTACATGAGAGAGAACAAGCAATTTTTGTCTTTCTGAGAGTAGATCATCCTATCTAATACAATATTTTCCAGTTTCATTCATTTTCTTTTTTACAACTATCATACTTTTTTTTCTGAAGAGCTGCATAAAATTCCATTGTAGATATGAGAAAAATTTCATATCTACTTTTTCTGTTCTTGTGCATCTAGGTGATTTCATCTTCTTGCTATTAAGAATAACCTAACAAGAAACACTACTGTGGTAGGATATGGAGTCTTTTAGGCATATATCCAGGAATGTTATAATAGGCTGTTGTGAATAGCCCCAGCCTTGTATTTTGATGCTAATTCCCCTTTCCTGGGAGGGGCTGCAGATGAGGAGTGAATTCATAAACAGGTGACTTCTATTGAATCTTCTGCCCACCTTAATTTGTAAAATAAAGGCTACAGCCAGTGATTGGACAGAGAAGGGGAGGTGGAAAGATAAAGGTTGGTGGGAAGACAGAGAGAGATAGAGAGAGGACAATGGAAGAGGAAGACAATGGAGGAGAAGATGAAGGAGAAGCAGGAGGTGGAAGGACAATGGAGAAGAAGCATGTGGCCTGGAAAAACCACAAGTTATAAAGGATCTCATAGCTGGGGAATAGAGTAGTGTAGTAGTGAATCTGCCCAATCTAGGCGTGCAGCTTATATTCATAATTATTGAGTTGTGTTTTCTTTGACCAGTCTTATTTGGGTTGGAGATTTACAGCAAACAATAGGCTATATGAGTTATAGTTTTAAGGTTTTTTAGGGGCTTCCATAATGATTTTCATAGTGGCTATCCTCTTAGCAGGAGTAGTTGAAGGTTCATCTTTGTATATATCCTTATTAACATTCATTGACTTTTAGTTTTTTGATCTTAGCCATTCTGAATGTACAACATGAACCCTCAAAGTAGTTTAAAATTTAATTTTCCTGATGATAAAGATTATTATATGCATATGCAAGTGTATGTGTATATGTATGTATATATGCATGTGTATATGCATGTGTGTGTGTGTGTGTGTCTGTGTCTGTGTCTGTGTCTGTGTTCTGCTGTATTAGACTTTCCTATTGATAAAACACTATGACCAAGGCAAGTTACAGAAAAGAGTTTATTTGGGTTTATGATTGATGATTGCAGAGCAAAGGCATGATAGTAGGAGCAGAAGCTGACAGATCCCATCTTTGTTATTGGTATAAATGAATACTATTGATTTTGTGTGTTGACTTTGGGTCCTACATCATTGCTGAAAGTATTCATTGAGTCAAGTAGAAAGTTTACATGTTCTCTTAAGTATAAAACTCTTTAATCTTCGAAAAGGAGTAGTTTCACTTCTTCATTTCCTATATTTGTCCTTTTAATATGTTTTTCATATGTTACTATTATGGCTAAGAATTTTGGCACAATATCAAACAAGAGATTAGTGAACACCCTTGTCTTATGCCAAATTACAGAGGAAATGTTCCAATTTTTCCATTTACTTTGACATTAACTACGGGTTCAGCATTGTTTTAAAAAGTGTGATCCATCTGCTTTAAATTTTAGGTTTTTTTTTTCTCCTAATGATTTCTCCTGGCAGCGGAAGTCCTGTCTTCTGTATATAGTAGACTAAAAGTACCAGGGAATTAACACATTTAGATGTGCCCTTAGACCCAGTGGAAAATAACTCTGGAATGTGTGAGTTTCCCAGCAAGATAGAGCTTGAGTAGTCATGGGGGAAATTTGTTGGATAATTAACACTTAATTAGTTCCTCTTTTTTTCTGAAGGAAGGAAAAATTAATAAAATTCCTTCAATTAATTTGATAACTACTATTCATCTTCATTTAAGTGTACAGAAGAGCTGAATGTCACAGTTACATAGCTATGGAAATACCACATTATTTATTTTCAAAACAAATACTAAAGATTTCAGCAGTAGGATGAGTAGCCTAAAGCAATTAATTAATTTTCACTTAAGGCTGATATAATTTTTAAAAGGCTGATCCAATTCTAAAAGTCCTGTAACACTAATCTATGATCTTGATATTTTGTAATGTGTATTTTTAAATAATATAGATCAATGGTGTGCAGCTTTAACACTGATTATTATGAGAAATTAAACACTTTTGCATTTCAATCATATAAATCTCCAGTATTAAGGCATAAATTTCTTTTTATTTTATATTTTATGTGACAGCATTTTGCCCACGTGTATGTCTATGTACCACATGCATTCCTTATGCCTGGAGAGACCAGAATAGGACTTCAGATTTCCTGATACTGGAGTTTTAGACAGTTGTAAGTCACCATGTAGTTGCTGAGAATCCAACTTCCCTGAAGAGAAACCAGTGTTCCTTTGTTATTGTTGCTGTTGTTTATTTGCTTTGTTTTATTTCACTGTTATGATTCTTGCCTATCCTTTTGCTGTGCTTACACTAGCCAATATGGAAATGAACTCCTTCTTTTTGGTTAAATTTGTTAACAGGAATTTAAAACATAGCCACAAATATGAAAGCTTTTGAAGAGATGCCCTCAAGCTTTAGCAGACAGAATCGTTTGTGTAGCCAAGTGGCTGGACATTACATGATCTAGAATGTACACTGCTTATCTTTAAAATTCTGCCTCTCGGTGATTTGAATGTTTCTTTTCTTTCTAAAAGTAATGTTGAGTCTTAGTACTCAATGTAAAAGTATTAACATTGAGGGGCTTTGAGGGAGTGAGCTATGAATTCAGGAGTGACCAGTCCTCTTGAGTGGAGTCTTATCTGTTAAAAGGCTAATTTGACAGAGATGGTGACTATTTTCTTTGTCCGTCTAGATGAAAACAACTTTCAAAGTAACTTTTTGGAAATTCAGAGAACATCCTCTCCAGTCATTTAACCTGTTCCCTTTATGAACTTCTTATCCTCCAGAACCATGAAATCATAGATTTCTGTTCTTCATTAATTAACTGGGGCTGAGGATATAACTCAGTGGCTAAACCTGACAACCTAACCTTTGATCCTGGGATTCCCAGATCCCATACAACAAGCTAGATTTGGTAGCTGAAATGCATTTGTAATTCTGCCACATCCCTCCCTACCAGGAGAAGGAAAGCACAAAAAGAAAAATTATCAGAAACTTGCAGGCCAGATAACCTGGTAGATACAACAGTGAGCAAAAGAGAACCTGTCTCAAACAAAGAGGAAGTCCAGACTTCCTCATTGTGAGGTGTTCTCTGACCTTCACACTTAGGCTGTGGCACATGCGCTTGCATACACATAAGAACACAAGTACACACACATTACACATACATAAAAATTAATGAATCTTTCTATAGCAGTTTAGATCTTACTAGGTAGATAAAACTGTTAAAACAGCATTTTTGATGTTTGGCTAACTGATAAGGGCTTTTTGATCCATTGTTTAAAAAGTTTTTGAAGTTTAGCAGTCTATGTCATAACTGAATTGCTGTTTAGCTTGATAAAATATTGATTGCTTTGTATTTTAAAAAGTCTTAAATAATTTTAATAGACTTGATTATCTTCCAAAGTAATCTTTACATGTTTTCATTACAGCTAAAGTTTTATGGGCAAGCACAAAAGCTAACAGGCTGTTGGCTACAAAATTTAACATTATTTATCACGCTAATAAAGTGATATGAAAATTCACTGCATGAGAAATGCTTACTTTATTTTTATTTAGGCATCAAGACATGTTTAAATTAGAGTAAGAAATGTCTTTATAAGTCATTAAAAAATAATGAAGTTTCAAGGCTTTATGTGAATTTGCTAGGCCAGTTTTTTTTGTGTTTTCTAAATGACAAAATACAGACTATAGTATGAAAGAGTTACCTATTACTAAAGATGCTGTCAACAGAAAGGTGTTAAAATAGCGAAAAGGGGCCAGTGAGATGGCTCATCCATTAAAGGAGCTTGTGCGGAACTTGAAGACCTGAATTTGATCCATAAGGTCCACATGATGAAAGGGGAGAACCAACTCCAGAAAGCTGTCCTTTGATCCATATACACATGCACATACATGTACATGTATGCAGATACAGACACACAAAATGGATCAACTCATGTAATAATAATAGTAGTAATAGTAATGAGTGTGTTGTGTGTGTGTTGTGTGTGTGTGTGTGTGTGTGTGTGTGTGTGTGTGTAAGGTGATTTAAGAAAACTGGTCAGAGAGTGTTCTTTCTGTAAATGAAGAACTTCAGGTTTCATCAGAGAAGATAAGAAAAACCAAACATCCTTGTAGAGAAACTATGATGCAGGGTCCTGGTAAAGGAGCAAGTGTATACTAAAGTTTGGCTGTGAAGCTGAGGACAATTACTGCCTTTGCATTGCTACAAAAGCTTTAGAGAGAAACCATCAAGAAGTAATTCACACTGCTCATCCCAAAATAAGAGTGAATTCTACCAGCCAGAGCTCTCAGGGTATAAATCACCAGCCTGGGAGCACATAGGAAGGGACCCATGGCTCCAGCTCTATAAGAAGGGGAGAGTGGCCTTGTCAGGCATAGGTGTGAAAGGAGATCCTTGGTTCAGTAAAGGTTGGATGCCCCAGGGGAATTCGAGGGCAGGGAGGGGGAAGTGGGTGGATGGGTGGGACACACCCTCATAGAAGCATTGGGAGAGGGGACTGGATAGGGAGTTCCTGGGGGTGGAGGGAATGGGGAAAAGGGATAACAACTGAAATGTAAATAAAATGTTCAATAAAAAAATTAATTTCAAAAAAAAAGAGAGTGAACTCTTACTAGCTCTAACTTGAAGACCTACAAAAAGAAAACTACAATTGAACTGAGGCAACTGAGGCAACAAACAAAAAGACATGAGTAAGCATTGTAAATATGAATGAATGAATGAATGAATGGATGGATGAATGAATGAATGAATATATTAAGGATACCTTCTTCTGTCTCTCTAGTTTGGGCCTTTTTCTTATGGAATGATCCCACAAGCCCGTGTGTGTTACCTCTTATTGAAGAATAGTTAATACCTGTACTCAGAGCAATTAGGGGCTCAAGAAGGAAGTTTGATACCAGCCTTGGAAAGAGAACAGCATTTAAAAAAATCACCTTTAGAGTGAGAAGTCTAATGAATTTTTTTAAATTAATGAATTAACTGAATTGAAATAAAATATATACTAGTGGCTGAAATGAGGTTTCAACTTAGAATTAATTTACTCTATCACACATCTTTAATGTGCCCCGCAACTTTTTAAATAAGTTAGTGGAAGGTTTAATCAGAAATATGAAAATTACCAGTCTTCTTGATGATTATGCAATAAGCCAACAGACTAAAATGTCCCTGCACAGGGACTGGCTTGGCGTGTGTTCCCAAGCCCCATGGAGCTCAATAAGAGAGCTATGAAGTGGAATGAGAGAGTGTGGCAAAGAGAACTTCTCAAATGATTTTAATAACCTCTGAAATTAGAAATAGATGTTCTCTGACGAATGGCTTAACCTCAATTTTCTCTTAAAGTCTTACTGCCCAGCAGCTTTCCATGGAAATCATGGTATTAAAGAAAAGTCGATTTTGTATATGCGGCAGTGTGTCTTGTTAATTGTACATTACCCAGAACACACTTTCTAATTAAAAAATCATATTCCAGGGTGATAATGGAGATTGAAAAATAATGATAACAATTACGTTCCTTTACATTTCAGATGTAGTTAAAAACTTCTGTTTTATTCAGGATCTCAAAATTCTGTATCTGTGCAGAGTGTTTTCACTACCCATTTGATAGCTGGTTTTGGGTTATCTGTTATTAGGACAGTTTAACTTTGACCTATATAGCATAACATGGTGAGTTAGTCACATCATTGTTATTAGTACGTGCTATGCTGTTTATATTATTGTAGCCCATAGATTTTTTTATTTTCTACGTTATGCAATTATATAGATACATCACGAATTTTGCTGTAATCCATTGCTATTTCATAGTGGAACTTTTGATAAGTAACTGATGTTATTTTGTGCTGAAAGTAGTGTCTATCTAATCTATGCTAATACACTTTTAAGCATGCACTGTTAGTTTCTACCCAATTTCCATTCTTTTTGCCTTCACACAAAGCCATGGCTTTGTTCCCATAGCAGTCTCTCCAAGCACAGGGTATTAGAGTTGTCTTGTGAACAACAAGGTTTTCTGGAACACTTTTCCTTCTTCGTGAAGGAGATACCACTGTATGGTCCATTAGTTTTCATCTTGCCTGCAACATGGATGTGAGCAATGACCTTCCGGTCATGAGTTGGCAAGCCTAAGAAGGCACAACAAGTGCTTAGGTGACACAAAGAGAAGGAGGACAGTTGGTAGGCTTTATCATGGCATCCCCGAAGCACACTTTAACTTTATCCCTCTGGAAATGTGAAGGATGAAGGTTTAATTTTATTTGTTAAACTTCAGAGGCTGGGTTTTATGTTATTACCAGATGAATGGGATTCTAATGTCAAGGGTTTATTACATAAACTCTCTCTATAAGACCTGTCAAGTGAACAAATGAAAAAAACAAAGCAGGACACCCATGGTGGCTTGCACTTTATTGGAGGCAGTACAGCTTTTTTTGGTAGTAGTATCAGGTCACTTGCATCACACATAGTATCGAAAAATAAAAACCTGGGTCCTTCATAGTCTATAAAAAATTATTTAAAGATTAGAGTTATAATCGTGAGAAGACCAACCTTTTGTTAGAAAACAAGAAAATATATGCATGCAGCAACCACAGACATGTTGAAATTATTAAATTAAGAATTCTTATTCATTAAATTGTTTAGCAAAGGATAGGTAAGCAAAACACGGGAAGTATTTACAGTATATACATACTCAAACCAGATTTATATCATAATGTATAAAGAAACTCTACTATTAAATAAGAGAAAATTCACTTATAAATCAGTGATTTAAATAATATTTCTCATGAAAGAACAACAAAACAGCACACATATACACACATATATATGTTAACTATATTATATTATTGCATTATATTATACATATAGTTCTTTACACAGTATACTTTTGTGACATGCAAATCAAATTCTGCTTTTGCTATAAAAATGACTAAATTGAAAAAGACCAAAGCCAGTAAGGATAAACACGAATGTAGACTCACTCAGAAGATTTGGAGTGCTGATTCTCACCTTCCTTATACATATAAAATGAAGGGTTCTTCGTAAAGTTCTATTGCCTAAAACATAGTTCCACAAGGATCTTTCAATGTATTGTATCATAAACATCTACATAATAAGCAATCATCTATGCAGGCTCATTGTAATTTTAATCACTTTTCATTTTATATATAGATTAGTGCTTTGCTCACAGCAGCAAGTAAGACACACTTTGATACTTTAAAGTAAGAGTTTAGAGACACTTCAAAGGTTGCATAACATGCCTCTCCCTCTTTCTTCTTTTATAGTGTAGTGTGGGATATTATTAACACACTTAATCATTTCCTCTCATCTGCTGCTAAGCCTTGCACTAAGAAAAATTATGAGTACTGGCTACACAATCAGGCCCAGCCCTTCAGAATATAAACTAATGTACTGAGTCTGGTGGTGCAGACTTGCATCACAGCTACTGGGGTGGGAGGGGGTTGGTGGTGGAATGAGCAGATTACAAGGTCAAGGTCTGCTTTTATTTCATAGTGAGTTCAAAGCCAGTGTGACAACATAGTGAGACCTTGTCTCAAAATAAAAAGAAAAAGGAAGGCTGAGATACAGCTGGGTGGTAAAGTATCATGTGGGAGACTTGCTTCAATCCTCACTACTACACAAACAAACAAGCAATACCACAGTAAGACAGAATGTGAAATAGCTACCATGCTGGGTTGTGTAGATCTATAATCTTAACACTTGGGAAATGGAGGCAGGAGGATTAGGATTAGGATTAGGATTAGGATTAGCAGCCTTGGGTTGTGTGAGAACCTGTCTCAACCCAACAAACCATTAAATAAAAGAATTTGTCTTTTATCTTCATATGAACAAACACAGTTTTATAAAAACATAGGATCAGTAACAAATAGTACAATTCAAAAGTTAATTTTATTGGTTGTCCAAAAATACTGTGGGACAAGGCTATAGGTAGAGGTGAGGAAAAACTTTTTCCCATGGCTTTATGGTGTGTCTATACTGACCTTGTCCACATGTGGAATACTTTACTCACTCGGAAATTCCACTTTAAAACACATTCTTGGATTGGACTTCAAAATCACGGAGGAGCATGAATCTAGGAATCAGGTTCTAGTTCTGATTTGCTAGGTTCTTTGCTCTGCAACTGAATCTGGCACTGGCCAAAGCTGGACCACACATCTAATCTCTACAATCATCATATATTCATCTGTCTTCTTTCCCATCACAGAAGAACCCTAGATGAACTTTGGTCTCTTACCTGTAGGACATCCTCAATGCGAAGATCAGTGGCCACCTAAGCTAACAGCTTTCTTGATGTATGTATGAAGATTTATGTATGAAGACCACGCCTGCATGTAAGCCAGTCAAGAAACTCCAGGAAAGGGCCCCAAGGGGTGGGGGAAGGAAATGGGTTTGGGGATTGTGGAATAGGTATTTTTTTTTTAGTCCTAAGCACTGATGGCATGGTTCAGAAAGCAGAACACATGTGTGGAGGGCTGTACAGGCCTTTGGATTGAAAATGTCCTCCTGTGTCCTCTTTTGTGTGACATTTTCCTGGAGAGATACAAACAAGTACCTATTCACTGCTGATAAGGTACCAATGGGCAGACTCAAGAACAATTCCATCCCAGTCCAACTTGGTGAGCAAAAAGTTTATTAGGCTTATTATGCATGCAAAGCATGAATGCATTTGCAGACCTAAACACATCACCAAAAAAATTCTCACCCCACCATGGACAATGTCTCTCCCATAGCTATATAGATAAAAGTCCCCCTACTTTAGCTAACTCTCAACCCTCTGTAAATTCTAGCATCCCTCTAGATCATAACACTATGTGCTGTTGGGGCAGAACTTAGGAGAAAGTAACAGGCAGTGATTGGAATCCAGCCCTTTCTTCTAAGAGGAACAGTCTACAGGCACAATGATGAGTATCTCTTGTTGGGGACCGCACTAGTCCCACGTTGGGGTGGCCAAAAAATGTCTCGGCCTGAGCAAAATGTTGAGGCCCGGGCCGACCCACGTTTGGGTGGCCACTGTATCCCGGCCCAAGCTGCCGCTCCGGTCTTCAGGTCGGGGGTTCAGCAAGAGCAAGGGTGATGGCAGATTCTACCTAATGTCTGAGATTCGTCTCTGATGATCCCTCTATAGTCTCTGATCTCCGTCTATATTCTCTGATCTCTGGTTCTGTCTTCTATCGTCTCAATTCTGATCTGTTCTGTCTCTGCCTTTTATATGTCTCACTTCTAAGCCACGCCTCTAAGTTACACCTTTAATCATGCCCTTAGGTCTTGTCTCTAACTCTGATCTCTATACTTCTAAGTATACTATTAAGTCACACACCTTTAATCTCAAGGTATCTAAACCAAGATTATCTGAGTGTTCTCAGCTGTTGTAGGCTATTGTAATTTAAATCTCATGTCAGGGTATATGGCTCAAGATGGCTGCAAAGCTGATAGCCACTTTCTGCTAAAAGTCTGCCCCCAACAATCTCTCATGTAGTGTTAGCAGCTCTGATGAATTTGGTAATAGTTATGATGTTTGGATGACAGTATTGTACAACTGCCTTCTTTCAGGAAGTAAAAATGTCTCTAAACTTTGTATGCAGTTAATATGAATAGAATTCTTCTCGTCACAATGCGATGACCCAATTGTTAGGCCATTCCCTTTTCACTCCTAGACGCTTCTTTTATCCAGAGGTAAATGGTATTAGCTGCAGAAAATGAGAAAGTACTTCCTTTAGACTTTTCATGTGGAAGAATGGTTTTTCCAGCTATGTGAAAGTCTTTGTAAGGTGAAAATCTAAGTGTTCCATAATGCTTGCTGAAAAGATTCCATAGTATATTTTAGAAAACATGCCGATGTTTTCTATATATAGGGCTGTGGATATATTTCACACTAGTTGATTAAAAGTACTATGGTATCACATGGACAGTTTTGGTGATGGAGGATGGACATAGAGGCATCGTGGAAGGCAGATAAGGACAATACAAAAAATTTATATCAAGCGATCAATTAAACAGTGAAAACAAAATTTCTTCAACACAAACAACAGCCAAGGATCCCTTCTGTCTCCTTCATAAGAAAAATAGAGCAAGTGGGTTTTCAAGGTCTTACAGACATTTATATAAAAATAAATTTCATTTTTTTAACAGCATAGAAATTACTTCTTAGAGGGGCAATTAATGACCTTATTCTCTTTCCCTAATATGATAGTATAATTATTTCTCCTGGAACTACTACTATATATTATTTCGTATTTTATTTCTCCCAAAGCTTTTCATATAATACCCATCTTACACGGTAGTAAAGGAAATTGTCAGAAAGATTTAAGGCAGAAATAACAAAGGTATACGACGTCTCTACTTATTCATTTATGCTTACATAACTTCAGAGGTGCTCACAAGGTTCCACAAATATTGAGTCATTAAAGCTTAGTGCCCCTGTGAGCTGCACTTGCTATTACCATTATGGTTTATTATTAGTCAGGCAGACCAAGTTTCCCCTGGAGTCTGGAGCGACTCTTGCAGAAAGTGTTCGGTTTTTAACATCCTGCATCAGAGAGTCACAATTCAGGTTGTTAAAATTAACGCATTTTTCCTAGGATTGTCTTTAGTGAGACACCAGGCTTCATCTGCTTCAGGTAGTGTGGCAGAAATAGTGCCTGCTCGGCTCTTAGGAAACTTTTAGTAGAAATGCCATTTCTTCCCATCTCAGAATGACAGAGATGAGGCAAAATGATTTAGTCATTGAAAGTTCTTGGTGCTTGAAATGAGAATTATTGATATATTTGCTGTGATTTATTGAATAATAGACCATGAGGCTGGGAGGGAAGTTCGGAAGGCCTTGGCTGTAGTTCTTATCACTGTGAAAGCATACATACATACATACATACATACATACATACATACATACACACACACACACACACACACTCATCTAGTCTATTCTCTCCTGAAAACATAAATATTCAATATAAGGTATAGACTTCCATGTTGCTTTAAGTTGTCTCTTTTCAATACTGTTTCTTTTCCACCTTAATTCCCATTCAGTCCCAGGCTCACACACTAGACCTTGTCATTATCAGTCTCTGGCACGACACCCCATATAGTGTCAGTTATCTAATCTCCCCAGCACAAAATTTGAACACTACCCATGGGGATTTTCTGGCCCCACATTTCTTATTTATGCATGGTCTTCATCACTACCATCATCCCTTTCTTAACACATCTTGAGTGTAATGATCATAGTCTCTTCTTGACTTTTGTATCTCTCTCCTTCTGTCATTTTCTATTGAGAAACCAAATTTATAGTTAAAACCTTTTCTCCAATTACCTGGGGCCTGTATATGTAATTGGGGAGAACCACTGGATACAGCTAGAAGACAATGTATGTTAATTAGTTTTAATTTTAGTTAATGGAGCAAGTGTTTTGTGCAACCAGGCATTTCTTCCTGACTCAGTCAACCTTCTCATTTTCAGTGAACTTTGTGACCATGTGGAATCTCAGGTCCATTAGAGATGTATTGAGGGTCTGAGTTTTGTAAAGACTGCAGGGAATTCTAATGCTTGTTTAAAGGTGAGATGCAAAGCTTAAAGGACTCTCAGACCCTGGATTATCCTCTGCAATGCACACTCTCTGCTAAGGGTTTGAATCTTCACCCTCATTGCCTCTGTGAGGAGCTGCACCCTTAGAATCCTAGAACAGTCCCAGTGAGTAGGTGACTGGTGTGCTGAAAGTGCATTTCCTACAAAGGGCAGCTTATTTACTAGTCTTCAACTACTTAGTTCTTTGAGCTCACATCACTCCAAATACTTAATCACCTTTACAGTGCCAGCATAATGCACCTATATTATCTTGCTCGTATGTAATTCATAAATGACATATTAATTTCCACAAGCATACTTCATGCAAAATCAAATTGGTTTTCCATAATCTTCAGTTGTCGGGCCAGTGCATGTCATGCTCATATTCTCTGAGAAATCACTTCCTAAATGGAGGACAAACATTACAGCATCTTCAACAAGAAAATTGATTTTATGACTGAAATGTTTTATGCACTACATTTCTATGTAGTACATTGCTTTGAATAATATTGGTTGTAAAACCTGCTTAAATGACTTAGTAAATGTTTCCATAAAAAATAAAATCTGCCAATATAGCCAATTTGGATCGGTTTTGATTGTAATTATGAGCAATGATAAAAGTAAGCTTTAGTGACTATGTTGCTTACACTGGATGGAACTAAATGATTACACACACACATACACACACATACACACACACACAGGAATTAACATTTTATATGTGTGTGTCGAAGTGTATGTAGAAGTGTTAAATATAGATTCTAGAGTCTTATATATGCTAGATTGAGCTTATACACTTTCCCAAACACATTCAAATATCTTTCTCTGAAACATTTCAGATTTGTATTATTTGAACTTATTACTTTGAAGAATATATATACCCACATAAAAATATGAACTATGAAGGGCAATAAAGTAAAATTTGAATGATATATAACCACCTTTCTTAAGATATCCACTGTTCTTAATAGGTATATATACTTAGGTATTTTTGTATCCACAAATTTCCTCCAGGCCACAGGGTTATGGCTTCCATTGTACTTTTTCCAAGGTGAGATTCCTAGTAGGGTAAAAAGACTCTAAGATACAGACTCTGGAATAGAACTACTTCGAAAAGTTCATGGGTCCTCATCCCTGTTTCCAAGGGGGAACTGGTGGATATGTCCCTGCCAAAGTGGAATGGATGGCTAATCTCTACCAACTTAAAGGGAATTAAACACATAGTTACCTACATGCAAAGCAAAGCAAAGCAAAGCAAAGCAAAGCAAAGCAAAGCAAAGCAAAGCAAAGCAAAGCAAAGCAAAGCAAAACAAGGAAGTCATTTGTTCCTTTTCCATGAATTACTCTGTCTTGAGTCCTCACACCTCCCAACCCAAAACTGGAGATCAAGAATATGAGTGGGTGAACACCGGTCCTACACTTTGATCATTTCGGATTGAAGAAATAAGGCCTAAACTGAGATACATTAGGAGCAGTTTTGAATCAAAATGAGATTTATGTTTTCATTAAATGTTGTAAGAGTTTGATAATGAAGAGAATCCTTTTTAAAAAAAAAAAAAAAAAAGTAGAACTGCTTATATTTTTCCTGGTCACTTATTGGAATTTTAAAGAATAGTGTTAGTTATTTTCATGTCTCTATGACCAGATGCCCAAGGAAAGAAAGTCGAGGGAGGAGTGAATTACTTGTGCCATGGCTTCCAGGCTTTCAATCCATGGTCTTTTGGCCCCATGAGCTTGGGAAGAGTATCACAGAGGCTGGGCCCTGTGATGAAAGAGAGCTGCCCACTTCATGGCAAGCAAAAAGGGGCCAGGGACACAAGCAAACAAACAAAACCCCCAAACTTCAAAACCAACTTCCTCCAGTTAGGCAATGACCTCTCAAAACAACGCCACAACTGAGGTCACATGGGTCTTGGGGACACTTTATACCGAAACACAACTCTAACAGCTACATGAGTGTTTAGAATGTAGCGGTTTCAGGGGTGTTCTAGTATAAATGATCTCCATCGTCATTTTATTATTGAGTAATCTATTGTTATAATAATTTTTAGTTGCGCTGTGTTGGGGGCCGACTTTTAGCAGAAAGCAGCTATCAGCTTTGCAGCCATCTTGAGCCATATACCCTGACATGAGACTTGGATTACAATAGCCTACAACAGCTGAGCACACTCTGATAACATCTTGCTTTAGATACCCAGGACTTTCCTTGGGTGTGTGAGATTAAGGGTGTGTGAGATTAAAGGTGTGTGACTTAAGAGTGTGACCTAAAGATCAGATTTAGAGACAAGACCTAAGGGCATGATTAAAGGTGTAACTTAGAGAACGTAGAGGCATGGCTTAGAAGTGAGACATATAAAAGGCAGAGGCAGACCGCAGAGAGATATACTCTTTAGGGATACTCTTTCGAGATTACAGCTAGACTTGGGACTTGGACTAGGAAGAGAGACTGAAGAATAAACGGGATTGAATCACACTGTCTGGTCTCCATTCTTCGAGTCCATCCTCACTCTCTCTCTTGTTGAACCCCCGACTTGTGTACCAGAGCGGTAGCTTGGGCCGGGATACAGTGGCCGCCAAGCGTGGAGTAGAGAAGGCCTCAACATTTTAGGCCTCCCAAAGTAGGGCAGCCTAGGCCCCAACAGTGCTGCATTCAAGTGAGCAGAAGTCACCATGCAATAGTACTGTAGCATCATAAGTTACACAGGTTTGTATTGGTTACTGTAGCATAGTTACACTAGCATTATATGTTACAGTAGCATAATGTAGATGTTACAGTAGCATAATAGTATAAAGTTCAGACAGGAATGTGTTTGAAAAGAATATGCACTTTTTGATTAGGTGCAATTTCTTGAGTGTTGGGTTACTGGTGTTCATCACTACACGTAGTGTCCACGAACACAGCTTACTGGTCCATTTCTCCATCTGCCACATCATTTTGCCTTCTCTATAGTAGAATTAGGTTTGGTATAACTCATGTGTTGTCCCAGGATGATTACATTGAGGTTCTCTTGGTCTGTGCATTAGTTATTTTCCTTGCTGCTGTGATGAATTATCTGGTCAAAAGCAGCTTAATGGAGAAGAGACTCTTTTGGGTCATAGTTTGATGTCAGTCCCCTCTGACAGAGGAGGCATGGTAACAGGAGTATGACGTGATTGGTCACATTATGTCCACAGGCAGGACACAGAGAAAAATAAATTCTAGTGTATAGTTTTTTTGTTCCTTGTATTCACCCCCCCGATGCCAGTCAATGGAATGGTGCCACCCACCGACGTTTAGGTTAAACCTTCTATTCTCAGGCAAGCATTCCTAGAATAGAAAGATTCTCAGAAGTGTTTTTCTATGGTGTGCTCATTAGTCTTTGTTTCACAACAGGTAGAGTCACACAGGTAGAAGGAATGTCACCGGGGAAATTGTTTCTATCAAACTGGAATACGGTTATATCTGTGAGGCACTTTCTTTATTGTTGAATGATGTGGGGATAGTCCAGCCCAATGTGGGTGGGACCATTCTTAGGCAGATGGACCTGAGTTTTAAGAAAGTGGTCTGAGCAAGCAAGAACCAGTCAACGAATCTGAAACCTGTGTTCTGTGGCCAGTCCCTGCTTCAAAATGGAGAGCTGGGGTGCAGCTTAGTGGGAAGAGACTTGAATGACACACAGGGAGGCCTCAGTTCCACCTCTAACATCCTATCCTACTTGAAATAAATGGATCTTAATCAGTTTGCTCTTGGAAATTCGGTCTTTAATTTGGGCTAAAACTATAACCCAAATAATCACATAATTATATTACCTATTTCCTGAAATGAAAAGTATTTCTCACAGTAAGAACAGTTATGCTTGGTTCTAGGCTGCCTTCATATAACAACCCTTAAGCCACAAAGTAACTTAGCCTTGCAAAATAATTACAGTTGAATGCATCTGTTATTTGCACTAGTCTGAGTTCCAATTAATTCTGGATACAGCCAACTGACCTAGCTAAATGACTCTGCAGCTCAACTGGAATCCTATTAGAGTGAGTGGTCTAAAACTTTAAACAGGCAGTGTAGAAAGCAGAGAAGCAGCCTGCTGCCAGTACTTTTGTCTATACTTCTAGATAAACTAAATAAAAATGCTTACTGTGGAGAAAAAAAATGCCTTAAGCATATCTTCAATTGGAAAGTACAAGACGTTGAGTGTTTTCTAGAACTTAAAAGAATTGGTGATGCATAGACCATTTTAAGTAGTTCAATAGCAGAGAGGCAGTCTTTCTGGGCTCCCTGTCAGTGGCTCCCTGTGGCAGATCTAAGACCCACAGTTGACAGAAGGAAGAAATAAGAAAATAGTATAATCTATTCTAATAAAAGATGGAAAATACACTATATAGCTTATATCAAATTTAGAAGGATTAATAAAAAAAAAAAAAACTATTTTCACCATTCCTTAATGTACGAAGCTACTCAATATTGTCAACTATAGCTTTCACAGAGTGTATCTGTTTAACTTATGAAGACAGATCAATGAGAATGCTCGGAGATGCCTGGCCACTGTAGAGAGCACATGGACAACAGGAGGCTGGCACACTAATCCCACAGAAGGCTGGCTGCTTGAAGAACACCTTCTTTGCCTTCTATGTCTTTAAAACATTGTTTATACTTAGGCTCTGCTCATCACAAAACTAAACTGAATAAGGGTGAATAGAAGAGGTGAAATACCATCCTCACAACCCCACCTTCCTCCCACCACTCCATCCTCCCCTCTCCCCAAGATTAAAAATAGTGGGCCACTTTATTTTTGTGTACTAAATTGCTCCAGCCTCTCTCCCTCTCCCTCTCCACTGCCCTCAAGGTTGATTGTTGTTTTTAGAGAAAGTTCAAGTAACATTAGAGTTTGACTAAGAATTCTTTCATGAATTGTGTAGTATGAGTGAGAATATAGGCCCAATGGCAAAAGGTCAGAGTTATCTACTAGAAAAATGAGAAAGAAAAATATTTAGGACTGAAGATGGAACTCAGTAGAATGCTTATCTAGCATACAGAAAGCGACAGGTTTAATGTTTAGCTCTGCAAAAATAATAAGCAAGACAAAAAAAAACCTCTATCTAATTGGAAGGTCCCCAGTTACATAATCATTCTAGTTGGCTACTTATTATTGGCTGTGGTTTTAATATTTTATTTGCAGTCATTACCAGAAGAGATTTTTTTTTTTTAATAATTTCAATTTAAGTTAGAGTTCTCCACAACTTTTGTGGTATGAGGGCTTGAATTCAGAGCCACCAAGTTCCTCTCCAGCCTGAAGACTATTTGTAGGACAAATATTTGTTAGGACTTGTTTTTTTTGTTTTTTTTGTTTTTTTTTTTAAGCTCCCAGTTACATTTTAATCTTGCTTTAACAGAATGTATATACTTTTTATATTACTATCATCTGATAGTTTGCCTTGTAGTTTAGCCGATGCTCAAAGTTCATTGGTTCAAAACTCTGGCACCTGAAATTCTGGAAGCTGAAATTCTTGCAGTTCTAAGTATCACTGATATAGGGGAAGATTCTGGTACTTCTTACAAAATACCTTCGCTGTTAATCAATACTGTAGTGGTGGGAGCAGACGTAAGTGCAAACCTAGCTAGTCTGCATCTAAAGCAACAGGTCATTTTCATTGTTAGCAAGTTAAAATTAAAACCAAAAAAGCAACAGTAATGAACTGACAAAGTGCCACTATTAAAAAAAAAAAAAAAATTAGTGCAAGTGTGGCTTTGCAGATAAGCTGAAGAAACTTTTCCTGGTTTAAGTAGCACAAGATACTTTTCCCAGTTTTATGTTTAGTATAACTACTAACATTTTCTTCAGAACTCAAATAGTATCAATATACAGGACACAAATACAATACGATCTTTCATCTGAGTTTCTTCAGACACTAAGATGAGTGGATTGATACTACTCATGTCGCAGGCTTTGAGTAACTTCTCTGTAATGTTGTGCCTTGCTGTCTTTGGATCACATTGCAGATGCTACATTTGAATGTTTTCCAAATCAGGGGTGGAGGCATTGAGGTTTTAAAGGCCTACAGCAGGCCCTGTGACCCTCTCTGTCTACTGCCTGCAGATCAGGATGTAAAGCCCTCATCCAAATTCTCTAGCACCATGCCTGCCTGTATGCCTCAGTGCTCTGTACCATGATGACAAGGAACTTGTAAGCACAGCCTCCAGTTAAATGCTTTCTTTTATAAGCGTGGCCTTGGCCAGGATGTTTCATCACAGCAATAGTAACCCGGAGACAATTACTGTGTAGAGTATCAATAGGCCAAGAAAAGACAAATAAATTAACAGCATTTAACATAGGGCTGAGTCCTATAAAAAATAAAATCCATAGTCTCAGGGTTGTAAAAGCACATATCTTCTGATATATCGGACAGGGGGTCCGTACTACATTGCTCAGTCAGGTCTCAAACCCCTGAGTTTCAGTGCTCCTCTGGACTTGGTCTCCTGAGTGTGGAATAATGAGTGTGCACATCTATGTTCAGGTTTATTTTTAAACTCGATATAAACTTACCCAATAGTCACTACTTTAATATTTTGAAAGATATTTTTAATTATCTTTATATTTGTAACAAATAATATTCAAAAAATTTGACTTTAAGAATTCCTTCTCTCATGAAGGAGAGGAGAAGCTAGGTGATAAGAGAGAGAAAGAGAGAGAGGGGGCATGGAGGCAGATGTTCACATGTCTCCACCAGTCAAAGATAGTTTTTATATCTAGGTTGGGTATTGGGTTACACTTCTGATTGGGCATTACCAAACTTATAAATCCTTTGATTAACATTTTTAAAAAATTGTATAAAAGCAAAAAGGAAAGGGGGGGCATGGGACAGGGGTTTTCTAGGGAGGGGAAATGGGGAAAGGGGATGGCATCTGAAATGCAAATAAAATATAAAATAAAATATAAAAAAATTAAGTTTTTCTTATATAAACTGAAAAAAAAAAAAAAGAAATCCTTCTCTCAAACACAACAACGCAAGCCCTCAAACTTATCCAGGCAGAACAGAATTAACTTCAGATTTTTAAAGATCTGTGTGTGCACCTGAGTCTATGCACATGTATGTCAGATGAGCATGCCTGCATACACATGTAGAGATCACAAGAGAACACTGAGAATCCTACTCTACCACTCTATCTCTTTCTTGGTGGCTAGGTCTCCCTGAACCTGCGACTTGTGTTTTCTTCGCTTAGCTGAAATCTATCAAGTACCAGTGACCTTCCATGTCCCCCAGAGCTACGATTACAGGCTTGTGCTGGGATTGAATTCCAGTCCTTACTATCTTTCAAGGCTCAATTTCAGATATTTGAAAGTTTGTGTTCTATAAACATTTTTAGTGAAAAACACTATATCTGACTTAAAAAAAAAAAAAAAGTTAAATTGTTAATGTCCCACTGACGGCTCATTTATGTTTATTCTAAGGAGTAAAAAAAAAAAAAGTAAGACAAAAGTTGATTTTGTTTGATTGGGAGGAACATCTTTTTACATTTGGGGTCAGGATTCTTTTTGGAACTTGATCTGATTAGGGTGACTTTTAAAAAATGCTATAAATAGTGTGTTCCATTCCTGGTACTTGGGCTTATGAAATAAAGATACATTTTCCCAAGGTTGTGATGGCCAAATGGTTACAGCATGGGAGTCAAAAAGCAAATACTGACTTCATCATGACATCACCATAAAGTATAATGCACTGTACAGATTTCTGAAAAGGTCCCTTAGATTTAAGAGAAAAAAAAATCATTTGTCAGAGACCATACTTTTCATTGTCACTTTTAAAGTTATTTGTGAAATACATATTTACACTCACATCTGCTTGATCATTGTATATCAAAGCACCTTTCTTGATCATTAAAGCTGTCTGCAGATGTTTTTGATCATCACTAAGTCAGGTCAGACATGACTTGTCACATGTTGGGGACCTATACAAAATGCTGCCTGGAAAATTAAAATTTATGTCTTCAAAAAAAATCTGAAAACTTAGATCAAGGGAATTGAAATTTACCAGAATAAAAAGCCTCAATATATTACTTCTTTTCACTTAGAAACTGTCACGGTAAACAACCAAACCAACCAACCAACCAAACGGAAAAAAAAAACCTATAGAAAACAAAAAACAGACTTAACAAACACCATTTCTTTCTTTTTTCATTATTTTTTCAACATACTTCAGGTCACATCTCACTGAACCTCAGACTGTTCTATTTTTCACCTTTTAAACACTGTGTTTAAAACAAAAACTTTCTATTCAGAAAAGGTGTTTGAATAAGTCTTTACCGAAACAAGAAACAAAAATGTTTTCTATGAGATCTTTCTTTTTTCTTTTTTTTTTTTTTTCTTTTTGAGACAGGGTTTCTCTGTGTAGCCCTGGCTGTCCTGGAACTCACTCTGTAGACGAGGCTGGCCTCAAACTCAGAAATCTGTCTGCCTCTGCCTCCCAATTGCTGGGATTAAAGGCATGCACCACCACTGCCTGGCTCGAAACAAAAATGTAAAGCACTGTTAGATTCAGTTTAAAAGAAAACACTTTAGGTTTAAATACTTTTTCCTTTGTGATTAAGCAACTGATTTAAAAGCACTTACCTGGAAAAGTGTCAGCCTGTGGGAATCCCTTGGAAATAAAGAGAGCAAGCACTGGGATGAGCTGGGCACTAAAGATGGAACAGAAGCCAGAACACAAGGATACAGGATTTTGTATGGAGAAATGTCTGGAATGAGTAAAGGGTTAGATGCTCCTTATGTCTGGGATACTCTCAGGTGAGGGGTATTGAGACACAGGTTGCAAAGTTAGGCTGTGATCAGATAATTAAGCATTTCAACACCAGCAGAAGGACCAAGCTCCCCCTTTCCCCCCGCCTTTTTTTTTTTTTTTTCTTTTACAGAATAAGGGGATAATAGCAACAGGGATTGATTCTACACTTAAGATTTCAGAGATAAAGCCTAGGGAGAATGAGGAGAACTTGTGGATAAAACGGAAGTTCTTGAGGATCAAAGAAAGAAAAGTCAAAGATTGAGTCATTCTCGGACTCAATAGAGTGGAAGGGAGGGACTAAATATACGCTCAAAATTTCAAGAGCATGACCCAAATACTTTGTTGATACAAATTTTATTTTTCATGCTAAAGTGGTGCTTTACAAATTTTATTTTGTCATACACAAGTATAAGAGTAACAGTTACAAGTGAATTTAAAAAATAGCATGGGGGACATTTCTGTTGTCGTTCTTATCATAACCATGTTTCCCTACATGAACAGCGATCATAATCATAATTCAGAACCATACCAATGGTGAATGTAACAGATGTAATATAATGGAGGCTGCTAAAGAGTAAGTATACAGCGCGTACCTTACATTCTCTATTCCACCATCCAAATCGACTGTTAAGAGTTTAGGTATACTGTCATCCACGTAATAAGTGAACATCCCAAATCGTTTTCCACCCCTTTTCGGTTAAGCTCTAAATTCTAAGATAAAACACACAGACATGACTGGCTGACACTTTATGTCTGACACCAGCCTCCGTGTCATGAAAGTCTGCATCTGTGCACCCTGACATTGCTTCTCCTCATGCTGGACGTTTTACAAGATGAACAGTGTGTACAGCACCTAAGAATCACCCAATACAGCTGATGTGGTGTCCCCCAGACTTCTAGTTTCTAAAATTCTGGGTGATGTGGGACAATTTGAACTGTCATCATCTACATGGTAGTAATATCACCTTTGGCCATTGGCACAATACTATTCTTTTTTGTTTTATATCATACAAAATACTCGGAAAATATTTCACTTAAGCACATTTCAATTAATGTAATTAAGCAGAAGGCAATGACTTCCTTCTAGAATAGTTAGACTTAACTGTGAAAAGCCCCTCACAGTATTGCTACGTTATCTATGCACTGCTTTGAGGGTGGAACACCAACCACACTGTGTCTTCAACTTGAAGTCTGTGTTAAAATATATGAAACAAAGAGGAAGGGGAACTGCATTAACAGCTTAAAACATGGAAATTCCATTTTTGTTCCTATGGTACAAAAAGTGGTATGTTTTTCTATGGTTAATCCCATCGCCGCTGCTGAAAGATAAGCTTCAGAGCCCCTCTGTAAAACCTGTTCTCTAAGCAAGCTAACAGCACACAATGTTAGTTGCAGTCAGAAACTGTAGATGAAGACTGTGATGGGAAGAGGTCTGTGATATAGAAGTTAGATTTTTGAGCTGAGTACATCACAAATACATTTGTTTTAATCTAAAAAAATACAACTTTGAAGAAATAATGATTTTTATCCAACTTTATCAGATATGTATTGATTTCCTTTAAAACACTGAAGATAAATGTTTCATCTAATTTCACAAAGCCCGTCAGAGGAATAAGGCCGACCACTCTAAGACACACTGTGAGCCCAGCAGCTGTGGGATTTTAGCGTCTCAGGTGCTAGCCTGATGATGACGTCATGGTTTCCCGTTTGATTATAAACCAATGACGTAATGCTTAGGTCTTATTACTTATCAAAGAAGACAAAAAATGTATTTGAAAATATAAAAATACTCATATTTTTTAAACCATATGAATGAAACTATCTTCTAAAATAAGAAGCAACGTGTGAACAACCAGTTGATTTAAGTACTTTAAAAGACAAAATGAAAGAGAGTCAGCAACACACCTGCCAACATAATACCCAAAATTATTGCACAGTAGGCTAAAACCCACAAGGCCCATTAGGGCCAAGTTTCAACTGTCATCATGTTACTTAGACTGTGTTTGGGTATCACCTCCGACCTCCTTTCACATTGTACCACCATTTCCTAAGTGCAAATCGTAAGATCTGAAGGGAGTTATATTTTACTCTTGTAATATATTTTTTTAAAAAATAACTTCATTAAAACTGAGTAATCAGGAGTCAAAAGAAAACTGGTAACAAAATATAGTTATGTTCTATGAAATGTCACCTCAGGCAAGATAGTCTTTCAAGTCTTTTATCTCATGTCTAGTATTTTCACACTATATTTCAAATCTCAAATGTAATAATCTTACTTATAAATAATTCACACCAAAAATGTCAGTTTTATTTTTATTGGAATGACTGTGAAGTATTAAATATTAACACACAAAAATTAAACTCCAGCTTTGGTTCTAAAGGATTCTACATTGTTTAATTTACTTTTAGAAGCATTTCAGATAGCAATTTAAAGTTACCAAAATCTTAGCCATCACTATTAACTTTAAGAACTTTTACTTTATTTTTTACGTGAATTTGCGTGTGTGTGTGTGTACTATATATGTAGTACTGTACTGTAGGTGGATGGGCGTTCGAGAACAACGCCAGTTCTCTCCTTCGACTGTGGGGTACAGAGATTGAACTCAGATCATCAAGCTTGGTGGCAATCTTCCTCAACCACTGAACCATCTTGCTGGCCACGTCTTCAATTTTTAATTGTATTACCCGAGTTACCATGGCTTTCCAATGGACATTTAAATTGATAGGGCACAGATATAAGAGACAGAGAAACAACTTCTGGCTGCAATTATTTACTAATATATAATTTTAAACCAGATCCTCTCAGTGTCCTGTTGAGAAATCACATAGCAGCAGAAGAGCAACAGCCAGTGTGTTGTATACACATTATCCACACAGTGTGTTGTATACACATTATCCGCACAGAGGCCGGGCAGTGCTGGGTTAGCGCAGAACAGAATTTACTTCTGTGAGCATGGAGCAACATGGGAATGTCTTCATCATGTCTCTGGTTAAGCTCTGGTGGTACTTATAAAAAATATATTAATACCTACCCTTTCTCCCTGCCAGAAGCCAGACTCAGCAACACCGGACTCAGACTGATCTAAGAATAAGCGAAAAGCCCCATTCATACTTCCAAATGGTTTTATGGCTACTGTTCAGCATCTCCAAAATATAGGTTTTGTTGTTGTTGTTCATTTTGATTGGGGTTTTATTAACTTACAGCTGTTACCAGCCTGGTTTACCCAGGAGTTCCTTGATTTTCCTTGAAGAATGACAGGCAATGTGCTTCAATTCCAGGGGTTTTTGTTTGGTTGATTGGTTTTTCAAATGATTCAAACATTATTAAAACTAGACTGGATAGAATTTTCAATTTAAATAGTTAAGAAAAGATTTTGAAACTGAATCACTGGGAGCAAAGTTCCCGATACTATCCTGGCTCTGTAGGCCTTGTACATGAACTCTGGAAGAAAGTGAAAAACAAACTTCTTCTCTTACACAGTGTTCCCCTAGACTAAAACACACACACACACACACATACACACACACACACGGAAGGAACACGGAAAGTGATACTTATATGAGGCATGTGTAAAGAGTGATTTTGAAGAAATGAATGGATGATGACTTTGTACACCTTACATGAAGCCAGGATGGGAAAAAGCACAACGAAAATCATAAAAAAAGTTTCATTTATATTTTGACTAAAATATGAAAGTTAACTGAGTAAACAAGAAACTATATAATTGCTGGTCAGATAGAGACATAGGCTGAGTAGTCAAACTAAAGACAGCAGTAATTTTTAAGTAATAGGATTAGACATTTCTAGACAAAACAAACAAATGAGACAAAACAGATGACTCACAGACAATAAAATAAAAAACGAGAGAATGCAGATAATGAAATGAGATTGATTTGGAAAATGTAAGCACAAGCATTCAACTGTGCAGCTTCAAGAATGGAGGTGACCAGGAAGCACAGAAAAAGAAAAATTTAAACAAAGACCAGCTTGAGTAGAAAGTGAATGACTGCAAAGGATGCTCTGGGTATAACAGGAAGGGCGGCCAACACAGCAACGCCTGAGGAAGGCCACATGCACAACACGGATGATCACAATGTTCACTCGCATGTCAAACACAGGATGAACACTAAGGAAAGATGGGAGAATGCTTAAAGGGCAGAATTAAGCCGTTAATATTTATGCTTTATACTTGAGAACCAGCCTGATGAATAGACTACACATCATAACTAACAGAGACACTTGGGTATGGGAAAAAGAAAGCCCAACTTCTGATATAAGGAAACAAAATGTACTTAAGAGTTCTTAAAATTTGCTGAGTGAATAAGGAAAACACTTTGCGAAAAATGACACTGAAAATATAAACTAACAAGATGAATACATCCATCATACGTGAAAACAGTATTATACAAAATTAAAAAATAAATGTTTAATGTAACTGCTAGAAGCATCAAGTATGATGCATGATTAAATATTTTAAGCAAACTATAGGTTTTATTTTGATGTAGCCACTAGTGTTCAATGAAAGGATTTCTTGAATAATTTCTAGTAAGAAATTATTTTCTTCCCTTAAAACATTCATAAAAATGATACCTAATCACAGTGAAAAGCATCTATATAATTAATGTGAAAAGCAACATAAAAAGTAGAGCATCAAAGTGTTTTATTGTGCATCTATTTTATGCCAGATCCAACATGTAGCTGGAACCTACTGATACTTTATAGGTTTCTGAATTTCAGTTTCCTACTTTATTTTTTATGAACAACTTGCTTTATTTCTTAATCTGTAACACTTCATTTGACATTTATCAAAGTTGTATAAAAGCCATGCAGCTTATTTACAATACTGTACATTAAAGGGATATGCTGGAAGATCACACAGAAAGTTCACAAAGCTATACATGAAACACATACTGAGAGGTTATTACAAAATGTAGAACAGAATTTGGCAGACTTGTTATGGTTGGAAAATATTATGCAACTATTAGCGAGAAATAAGATAAAACATGCAAATCAGTGGAATTTCAAGAAATTAAAGGCTAAAAACATTTAGCTAATAGCTAAGTTATCATATAGTTGAAAGATTACCATGTAAGAATGGGAATTTATAAAACAGGTCAGTTTTTTAAAAGTTCTCCATGAATAATAGGCTTTGAGTAATTTCATAGAAAAATCAGAAGTTATTTTTCAAATTATGTTCAGGACTGAACTATATTATCAATAGATACATAGATTAAGTCTATGACTTTTATATAATTATTTATTGTATTCTAAGGAAGTCTCACTTTTTCACCTTGGGAACAAAGGTGAGAAGAAAGCCAATCAGTTAACTTAGGATTGAGAAAAGCTCTTGGCAGGAGCAAATTGTCAACACAGAAAAACAGGAGTCCAGAAACTGTGTGAGGACCACATTCTGCTGGCTGAACCCTCAATGTCCTAGTGTCAACTTTAGACATGCTCAATTAAAGATGTCCTTCTAGGCAGTACCTCCTCACGGACAGTTCTGACGATATCTCAGGTGGATCACTGGCTCTAACCACAGCTCCTCTAGAGTTTATTGTTGTGGTTGAAGGACATTGAGATACTCAGACTGGGCCAACTGGTAAGTCGTGTTCCTTCCACAGTCAACATACTGGTACCTCTCCTGAGATATCTGCTCAGAGTGTCCAAAGTATGCTGTTGTTACAGTAACTCTAAAAATGAAATAGACAAAAGAATATTCATTATATAAAAATTATTCCAAAAGGGCTATTTGACGATAATACCAACCAAATATGAACTTATGTATCATAAGTTATTTAACTCCCTAAAATTACTTGTGAATTATAATTATCAGTTTATTGAACATTTGGTATTAAGATGACATTATAGATACAAGATTCTTAAGATGTACTTCTCTAACAGCCTCAAAAAATGCTAGCCTAGCAAACCTTATCCAATAATTATCTGCTCATACAATACAGATAATATATTTATATAAATACATATAAAATGTTTATTAAAATTATATAAATGTAATTAAAGTTTATTACATGCTTAAAAAGAATCTCTGGTTCCCTCTTCATAGGAAAATGGAAAATTAAATGTCAGCCAAAGACTAAAATATCCAATATAAGCAATAATATCTTATGTACATAAGTAATAACCAATTTATAAACCCAAAGCATTACTCCTCCTCACTGCTGTAAGCTTACTTACAAGGGCAGAAAGGAATAGCTGTGTGCCCATCCTCTCTGTGCTAACCCTGCCATTTGCCTGAGCTCCCGAAATCTCTGCAGGCCTTTAACTGTGGCTCTGAGCTAACATACTCTAGGTAGCTAAATTCCAAAACACGACATTTTACACAGCACTCCTGTAAAGCTGAGGTGGCTTTCGTGGGTTTACATATTCTACTAGACATTATGAACACAAAGTCTTAGCAAGAGCTATCTTTGCAAGCATGGCCATACTTACTGCATCATGAGTACTATGTTGTGTACTTTGATGGAGATCAGTGTACAGAAATCGCTGTTAAAAAATTAAAATAGAAAGAACACTGTCATTACATTATTAATTTAAAACGCTATTAAACCTAATGGAAACTCTGAATAGTGATTTTGTTTTTTCCTAGGAGATGAAATCTCCATATGTTAGCCTCAGTAATCTTCCTCACCTCAGCCTCTGCAATACCTGGGATTATGGGCCATGTTACTGTGCCTGTCAAGACACTATGAAGAATATGTAAGTCGTGCTAGGGAGATGGCTTAGGGGGCAAAACACTCACTGTGTAAGCATGGGAGCTTGAATCTGAATGCCAAGCCTTCAGGCAGAAAGCCAGGCATGGCAGGACTCACTCATAAACCGGGTACTAAAGGTTGGAAACAGGCTATTCAGGGCTCGCCTGCCAGCCAGGCTCACCACATAAAGGAGCTTTAGATTCTGAGTCACAGAGCCTGCCTTAGGGAATACGGTAGAGACTGGGGGAAGACGACATTCAGCTTCAACCCTGCCTTCCACAAATGCATGTGTGTGTGTGTGTGTGTGTGTGTGTGTATACCTTCACAAATGCAACATACACAGAAGTACAAGTCCATAGGAGAGTATTGTCACACATTAGAAATTTCAGTACTCCTATATTAAACCACCATGAATATACAGTCACTAAATGATAACAAAAATACGTATACACACACACATACAAAATTCTGGAAACAAAGATGTATTTTATGGATATCTATCTATCTATCTATCTATCTATCTATCTATCTATGTTATCTATGCTGTAGATTGTTTAAAGGGAAACATGTTTAGAGAACAGGACAAACATTGCAAAATGTGGTCATTTTAACTTATAAGCTTATAAAAACTAAGAAAACAAAAGGCAAAGTTACTAAAATCCAAAACTTACTACATGTAACTCATTTCCTCTGCAATAATTGTGGGTACCGTATAATCAATCTGAAAGCAAACACAAAAAACAACAAGATAAACATATCAACAGAGCATAGGACCGAAACACTAAATATGTTACCTATATGTCTAATGTTTTCAAAGTTAGAAATCTTTCCTTTGATGACTTTTGTTTATACTTCTCTGGAACACATTTCCCAGTCAAGTCTTTGAGGACACCCCCACCCCATTCCATTTTATAGTACACAGGATGAAGAGTCATTGAACTCAATCCCACTCCTGAATAGGGCTTACCTGCTTCATATCAAGCGGGCCAATGTTAGTTGTATTGTTTAAGCGTGCCTTCCCAATCACTGTTTTTGAAAACTGAACTTGAGCAGTGATGTTTTCAACTTCAACAGAATAATAGTTATTATTTGTTATATTTAATGTGTTCTGCAAAAAAAGAGGGGCAGGAAATATACATTATGATTAAACAGGCATACAAATATGAACTCAAAATTACAAATCAAATGACTTTAGTTTAATTATGCCTCATTTATTGGGAAAAAAACATTAACAAAAATATTAAAGAACATTTATAGAGAACTATATGTATAATGAACATGTAATTCAAAATTTTGAAGCCAAGACCCAGAAAACATATTACATAAAACTATGGAAAGTAAATGCTAAAGCACATATTGTATAGTTTTAACAAAAGTTGGACTAAACATTTTAAATTTTTATTTAAATTCTTATGTATTATACACATGGCTCTACCAACAATATAAGTCAGTACTTAAAAAACAAATGTTTTTAAGAAAAACCATTTGATTTTTCAGACATTATTTCGTATAGTCCTGCAGGCTTTAACCTTGCTAAGTAGCTAAGGATGACCTTGAACATCCCTTCCTATCTCCAGCTCTATAGAGCTCCCGTTACAGGCCTGCAACACCAAGCCAGGTTTTGTGTGACAATAGGGAGTAAGTCAGACCCTTGTGCATGGCAAGCAAGAACCACCACCCAATGAGTGGCATTAGCAGCCTGTTTCAAAGAAACTGGCATTGTACCCTACATGCCAGTACAGATTTATACTGTATCAATAGGGAGAGAGAAGTTTCAAGTTTGTAGCTGGTCACTACTTCTTCTTCTTCTTTTTTTAAATCAATTAAATTCTTCTTTTTTAAAAATCAATTGATTAATAATAATTAATCAATTAATTGGTTTTATATGAACACACTGTTGCTGTCTTCAGACACACCAGAACAGGACATCGGATCCCATTACAGATTGTTGTGAGCCATCATGTGGTTGCTGGGAATTGAACTCAGGACCTCTGGAAGAGCAGTCAGTGCTCTTAACCACTGAGCCATCTCTCTAGGCCCAGCCTTCAACTTTCAAACCTTTGCCCTGCCCCTGTAGTCACAGCACTACACACATTTCCGTGGCCAGCTTGGTTTACATCCTTTACAGTCATAACTATTATATCAAATCACTTTGGATATTAGTCAGTGAAAAAGCCTTTCATGTAGAAAAATGTAGTGTGATCTCAGCTGAAATGTACAAGAGCACATGTGTATCTTTCAGACATAAGAAGGAGACTGCTTGATAACACACAGAAAGGTTTAAATGTAGGGGGCTACATATACATTGTTAGCAATTGCACGTATATATTATTGAGAGTTAAGTTTTCACAGAAGAGTCAAAATCATTATGTATTATTGGAGTTTTCAAGGGTCTAGTAATATACATTTAAGTATTTCAGTAGCACAGTGCTGGTGAGTGGTACTGTGGCATTATGATACACATTGCTTCCTGGCTGACAATTCTTAGCTCACTGCCATTAGATCATGATCTTTGTCTATCTGCAGTTGGCTATCCTTCAATCATGCCGATGTAGCTAATGCTTCATAAAAGCTGAAAGAGAGCTGAGGCCAATGCCATCTAGATAAAACCTGTGCTGGGAGGATGGCACACTCAGTTCCACGGGGACAAAAGACACTGCCCTCCGCCTTTCACTCTACCTTTTCATCTGTCTGTAGGCCTGTAGCCCTTATAATATCCTTTTTAAAGATATAAGTATATTGATTCTTTGAGTTTTATGAGTTGTTCAGAGAAATTAATCAAACATAGGATCAGGTTATGAGACTCCCAACTGATAGTCTACCAGACGTTTTGGAGGTCTGGACCTGAAACTGACATCTAAAGTAGGGAGGCGGATGCTGGGAATGAACCTCTAACCTGTGAGGGCCGAAGGATGCTGACAGGTGCTCAGTGTCAGAAGTGAGTTAGTTTAATGAGCACTGAGCTGACTGTTTCTGCAGAACTGCAGAAGAAGTTCTACAAGGTGGGATAACAGAAGTCATGGGACAGGAGACACTGAGCTTATTTCTGGTTTGGTTTGGTCCAGGGAATCTCCATACACAATTAGTTACTATAAATAGAAGCATTATTTTGCCAGCAGTGGTGGTGCATGACTTTAATCCCAGCACTTGGGAGGCAGAGGCAGGCAGATTTCTGAGTTCGAGGCCAGCCTGGTCTACAGAGTGAGTTCCAGGACAACCAGGGCTATACAGAGAAACCCTGTCTCAAAAAACCAAAAAAAAAAAAAGTATTATTTTGTATACTGCTATGACCAAATACTTGATAAAAAGCAACTTAAGAAAAGAAGACAGTATTTCAGCTTTATTACAGTTTAAAGAAATACAGTCCAATATGGAGGGGTTGGGGCATGTTGGCCGATGTTTGAGGAGGCTGGTCACAATGCATATCCTCAGTTAATAAACACCGAATGTTGAATGCTGCTGTTAGCTTGCCTTCTCCTACTGCTGGTTTGATTCAAGAACTCATTTCATAAAATATGACTGCCTACCTCAACCTAATACAGACAGTAAGTAACTCAGATCGATACCCAGAAGCTTGTCACCAGGATGGTTCTAGATCCTGTCAAGCTGACAGTCCATATTAACGCTCACAATGCACAGCACTTATCTGAAGGGGCAGGAATAATACAATTCTGGTACCTTCAGCTTTTGACTTATGACCTCAAGTCTTTTCCTTCAGTGTCTTCTAGTGAGGCCTACTGTTCATCTCAACAGAAATCCTATTGGTATTCCTTAATTTGATTATGAGTAAATATCTAAAATTGTGATAATCCTTGCTTAATTATTTAAAATAAAACAAGGCATTCTCATTTAAATACACTGGTATTTAAAAGGAAATAAGATACTCATGAGAATTCTTCCAAAGAGACCACAGCACACTCTGAACTTGAAGCAGGCATGAGCCACTGTGATGGCACAGGTGGTCACACACTTCCCCTTTCCAACACAGTGGTTAGCATACCATGTTCTTTATAGGCAAAGGCTAATGTGTACCAAAATGTAGGGAGAAGACCTGTGAAGTTCTTAAGTTGGAAAGCTATATAATCCTTTTTCAAAATCACGTGCGTTGTAAACCTACAGCCATTTTCACATGTTCTAACTTAAAATAATCAGGACATCATATAAACTTCATCTTTAAATAGAATCAAGTAAAAGCTTGTTAAGACTGACAGAATTCTTCTTTCATAAAAGGCTAGAAAGCAAAAATGTTGTATTCATAACACTCTTGGAATCAACGATTAACACCTTGTTAACTATTTGGAGTCAAATGTTGAAAAGTCAACTGACTATATTTTTTCCCCTTTACCAGAAAATGTTTATCTTCAAATGTTAAATGATTCCCAATATACTCAACTGCCACAAGAGGTTACTCTCCATTTCTAGCAGAACCAGACATGGCAGTGGGATCAACACAGCAGAGTGATGGAAAATACAGCAGCAGGGGTTGTAAGCAAACATTCATTCTCTGAGCAGGGTAATGGCAGGCAACAACACAGGAATGGTGTCAAGGCCTTCAGCGCAGTGTGCACTTACCGTGATATTTAAATATATGGTTCGCTTCTGAGAGTCGTAGCCGACATAGGCTGATTTTACACCAATATACTTCACCTCAATAGATCGAGGGAAAAGAAAAAACACAGCCAATCCAGACAGGAGCAGGCAGACAAACACAGATGCCATCACATACAGCTTTCTGAAAAAGAAAGTAGAATCCTTACATATGTGTCATCCAAACTACATAGAGCAACATTTCAGGAAATTATTTTCATTTGAAATTTACCACATATACCAGCAAGAAAATATATCTAATTTTACCAAATTTTCACTCTAAGACTATTAGATAAGGCTGGTACTATTAAAGGTTAAAATAATCTCGTTAGAAGCTTAATTGTCAATTTTAGAAAATGAGATCTCAGACTTATAATGAAACATTTACTCATAATGAACTGATTCATTTCTTATAATGAACTGATTTTCAATCCAGATTTTATACTAGGACCACGTTTAGGACCCTTTCCGAACAGAATTCACACCTCCCTCTGGATTCACTGAAGCAAGGTTTGCTCTGGATGGTCTCACTTCCTGTCATTATGCAACCTGACAGCTAGTAACCAAGCATTCATCTACTCAGTGTTACAAACATTGTTTACACTCATCAACCTAGCATTGAAAACGGTACTGTGTTGTTTACCTGAGGCAAGTGGCAGTATTAGGCACATAGAAGGCAAAAAGATAAATAACCTACATTTCCTATTCATTTAACCCCTCTGACATGTGCATGCTCCTCCAATGTTACACCCAAAACTATGGTTTCAGATTTCCAGGCCACTTGAACATCTGGTGCTCTTCAAAGACCTATTTCAGTCTAAGTCCCGCATTTCTTCCCCTTTCTGCTGACTGTCATTTTGACCGGGCTCTCCTCCCTTCAAGCTTATGCCTCAATTAAGTTAACTACATTACCTTATAACATCTGTTTAAAATCTCCTAATAATTTTTCTAGTTATTTTAGCTTCCTAAGAAAAAGAAAAATAGTTTACTAAACAGAACTAAAGCAAATGAACAATATTTCATCAAATTCTACCACTGAGTCCATGCTGCTGGATGGAGCCAACGAGCCATTTCCTATGAATTCACTGCGGCGTTCCTTCAATCTTAGTAGCTGTGATCCCCAAGAAGCCAATGAACAATAGCTTATATATGTTATGCCTACAGTATACCCATAGATAGAAAACACCATAGGCACAAAAGGAACTTAAAAATCATTATGATCAAAGATCTTAACTTGGCTAGAACTCCTATACTTTATTAGGCTATTTTATTTAGTTAACTGTGTACACACACTTTTTTGTTTTGTGTTACTGGGCTCAGGGTCTTAGAAAGCCTAGAGAGACCTTAAACTTGGTACAGCTGAGGATGGCCTTGAACTTCTGATCTTCCTATATCCACTTTCTGATTCTGGGATTATAGGTGTGTACCATCAAGCCTGGCTGATCTTACTATATTTGATAACTATCTTTAGTATAAATAATTCAAAAAAATGTAATTTCTGAGCCTAAGACAGTATAATCATTTTAAGCTTATCCCCAACTAGCTTACAAATAAATGAGACTCAGACTAGGGTTGTTTTATTTGGCTTTGACTATTACTGGGGCATAACCCCTAACTTACTCTTCTAACCGCTGGCCTGGCTACCTCTCCAGCTGTGTACTTGCTGTTTCTCCTGGCCATGTGCTCATCATCTTCCCTTATGCTGCCAACTTCCCTCTCTCCCCTCCCCTCCCCTCCCCTCCTCTCCTCTCCTCTCCTCTCCTCTCCTCTCCTCTCCTCTCCTCTCCCCTCCCCTCCCCTCCCCTCCCCTCCCCTCCCCTCCCCTCCCCTCCCCTCCACTCTGCTTCTCCCCCTCTCTCTCTTCCTTCCTCCTTCTCCCTTCTCTTTCCCCAACCAGGTCACTGAAAACCCTCTAATCCCTCCAGTAACTGGCTTGTAACCATTTTCATTTAACCAACAGTATCTATCAAGGAACAGGGTTTGCACAACAAAAGCTTGTAAACAGGAGAAGTCACTTGTAGGTTTAGACCTTCAGATATAGGACTTAACATTACAACACATAGCAACAGACCAACCCTCAATCAAAGACTGAATCCTATGTGGTTTGGTAGAAAAGACAGAATGTTCATGCACTAGTAAGGCATGAGAATGCTTGTTGTCACTCAGTAGGGTCAATCCAGTATGTTGACAAAATTTTGGGCTTTTGCCAATAATGGTATCTCTATGTAGACTGAATTAGCATTTCTTTTAAGAAAAAGAAGGGAGTATATTTCCCTACATTTAAAGGTCATTTACACTTAGTTCTTGGGAGGTACTTTCCACAGCTTCTGTTTCTGTCTCCCTTAGGATAGCTGGCTTTTTTCTTTTGAAATCTTGACAAACTGTACAGAGATGCACATGATCTCATTTGCAGATATTACTTCTTGGCTTATCACTTGTATTTTGATTTTAATTTCGGTTTTGTTACAACTTACAATGTTTATTTATCCTTACTGAGTCCAATGTGTTTTTTAACCACTAGGATTTTAAATCCCAGCTGTTAAAAAGGTTTTCTACTCTGAGATTGTAAATCCGGCCCAGCTCTTCACCTTTTTGCCTCTGTGTGTTTTAAAATAAAAGCCACTTTAAGTTTCCACAATGCTTGCTTGACTTCAATTCCATGATTGCTAAATATTTTATTCAACAGCTTATTTGAAGCATTGTGGCCAAGAAGTAGTGCACCAATTTTATCTTCTATCCCTTATTCATTAACTGAGCCTCTTGACTAATGTTCAAAGGGTTTTCCCTCTGAGTTTTGGCTTCTTTAGGGGTAGAACACCTGCTTTCTATATTAGGACTCTTAGGATCATTCAAGATTCCCTTTGCTTCTCTTAAGATATCTATGTATCTGCTAAGCTCTGCTCAGGTCTCTGTGGTCATTATGTTCAGAATAGTCATTATCATTTTGAAGTTAGTGAGAGCACAGAATCACCTACACCTGGTGAAAATGGCCTATGTACCCACTGTGTGACATTGCCACAATTTTAGAACTCTTAGTCAACAGATTTCTGAAGATATAGGTGACATGGTATTTTCAAATCTTCATCTCAATCAGGAAACTTTTTGTTTGTTTGTTTAAACACAGAGGCATAGGATGGCAAAACTTAACAACCAGATACATTTTTTCTTCTTAAATGTCTTAACTAGAGTAATTACTTACATAAAATTTAGAAGTAAAAATATACAAACAACAGCAAAAGAAGAAATCTTATAATCACTTACGTTCTTCTTGGCCGTAACCGCTGATCACTATATGGAATCAATGCCACCAGCTGGTTTTCTTGCCCTAAAATTGAAAGATGTAGGTTTAAGAATGTATTAGCATGAATAACTAAAATATAGTACTGCTCTATTAGAAACTCGCTTCAAAAGAACAGAATTCTTCTCTCCTTAGTCCTTTAATAAACTGTTATTTATGTCTTCAAAAATTATTCAGTTTTGGAGAAGATGCTACGTGTTTTCATACTAACCAAAAATAGTATAATGAGGGCTCTACCATCCTTTAATCCACTGGTTAAAAAAAAAAAAAGAAAAGAAACAAACAAACAAAAATCCCTGAAAAGCCCTAGCTTTCAGGGGATCTGAACTTATAGGGGCTTCTCTCAACCACACCGTTGCTTTCCATTCATCAGACTAATTTCACTGAGGGTAGAAGAAACACACTGCTGCTGCCCATTCCTGGATCCTCAAAAGTTCGGCCAAAACTGCTGGTCTAAATCTCACGCTTTCAAGAGCTTACTGTTCTCAACTGCAATCACTAATTTCAAGTAACCCCTAAAGATGCAATTATCACACATTTCCTAGTTCATAGTCTCGAAAACAATTTCAAAACCCAACACTCTTCACGATCTCAGGATCATCCCTTTATCCTCACTCTTGACTCACAATGCGGCACATGGAGGGAATGCCCCTAGCAGACCCTGATACGACTGCTCAGATATCCTACATTAAGTTATAGGACAGACAGCAGCGGGAAGAAAGATACATTCATTTAACTCAGAGTGTCAAAGAAAGGAGCAGAACAAGCATCCTGAATGCCTTTCCTGTATGTTGAGGAGGAAATGATGAGGCCACACTCCTGGGACTCTACTTTTGAAACCAACCAAACAAGCAAGTAACAAAATCTTCTCTTTATTTACTAGAGTGCTTTCCATGGGCTTCTGTTGTCCTGCCAACTTTTCTAGACACAAAATAAGTTCATGGAAATAATTTACAGACATTTTCCTAGAGTTTCCTTGTTAAATCATCTTGGTCCCTTAGGCCCAGCAGATACATTTCCACTGGGTGCTATTTGGCAGTGTTGCTGGTAACTTAGAGATTTGTCATAGGACCAGCTCTTTTACCTTTGGCCAATATGTGTAACATCTCCACTATTTCACAGACTGTCTGCCTCAAGAGTTTGATTTACCAGTATCCACCCACCTCCCTGCTTCTACAGCCCTCCTTGAGAAGCTCCCTGTGCCCTCTGCAGGGGCATTGCTGTGTACTTATGCACTAAGGACCATCTCTTTGCTCCAATAACTACCCGTCTCCTGTGTTACCAGGATGTTCTCTATGGATCACTTCTATCAGCATGCACTCCGTCTTACAAGAGATCATCTCTCGTCTCTCAGGTTCTAGAGCAAAACTCACAAAACCCCTTTCTATGTTTAAGATGTTATATTACCCTCACCTTTTTATCATGTAAGAGCTCAAAAAAATGTTTGGTTCCACTCTGATACTGTCTACACATGCTCTTCCAACTATTCAAAGTACTCTTTTAAAGAGCCCCAGCGGCCTCCACATCACTAGACCAATGGGCTTCATTGTCCCCACAGCTTCATCTGTGTCAGCAAGAACAGCAGCAGTTCTTCCTTCTCCGTGCACTCTCTCTACTTATCTTCTAGGATTTCAGTTAGACTTCCACCTCCAGATTTAGCTGCTCTCTCTCTTCTACTACTGTTCCCCAAACTGTTTCACTGTTCCAGAGTTCACACTAAAGTCTCTTTCTTCTATCCAAACTGCTAAGCAGAATGTTCCTGTCTTAAGTTCCACTTCAAGTGTCAGCATACATCAATGACAGCAGCTCAGATATGCTCTCCAATTCAGACCCTTACATCTGCCCATTAAAAACTCACTTTGATGCAAACCAACATCCTCAAACACATGTCTGAAACTGAGTTCGTTATCTCACTTCTGGCAAGCACACTCAATTTTTTATGCATATTTTAATAAATGGTTAGTTCATTTTTTAAATTGTTGGATAGAAAAACAAAAAAACAACAACAAAAGAAAATAGAAACAAACAACAACAACAACAAAAAAAACCTCTTTGGAGTGATCCTTATCTATTTGCCACAATCTATATCCAGGTTACCTAAAAGCCTCCTGGCCACACCTCAGACACATGGCTGGATGGACAGAAATTGTCTTCCCACCCTTCCACACTGGTATATTAATTTCTTCAGCTACAATACTTCTTCTATTCGTAAGCAGCTACTATCCCCAGAAAGATAAAACCACCATTCAGTAGCCTATGTAACGAACCCCACTTAACACAAGGCACTTCTCAGAGACTCTGGAATTCCCCAGGCGGTCACTTGGTCCTTCTTTAGGGTCTCTCCAGGGTCACCCACTGACTTCTACCAGGTAGAGAAGAGCAGCACAATACAACCTCACTGTTTTATCTTTCTGTGAGAGCAACTCAAGCATCCCACAAGTGGCAGGGATAGGACTATTTCTCCATCTTCTCTATGACAAATCCTAGGCTCATTTTTCCCTACCTTGCTTTTCTTCATACACCATGGGTTTTCTTTTAGAAATACTGGGCCAGAAACAACCTATTGTTCAGATAACAAGTTACTGAACCACTTAGCTACTAACATCCACTATGGCAAAATGACTGTGATATGGCTTCCAATGACGTCAAAAATGACTAAAATCCTCGGTGGAAACTACAGTACATAGGAGCTATAAGCAAGAAAAAAAAAAAAAAATGACTGAAGTCAGTCATTTCTATTACTGCTTTAGGAATGGTACTAATTGTTTGCTCTTGTTTTTGACTAAACAAAACTGATAAACTTTAACTTTAAATCTTTGAAAACAGGAGTGCTTAAGACTATAGTTTTACATTCCTGAGCAAATGCTTGGAAACCTTCTTTAGGAGGACAGCCACCACGTACCCCTAGGAATCCTTCCTGTTCCTTGGCAAGTGGGACAAGTGACACTATCTCTTCCAGTAAATTCCACATATGGAAACTGAGAGACGTCTCCATTTCTTCCGTCTTCATTGTGCACTTCACTGCTAACCAATCCGTTCCTCATACTGTCTGTCGATGTGACCCCGTCATAGCCATCTTCTTTATTTGAGTGCAAAGGTAAGTGAGAAAGAGACTTCCCCATGTCTAATGAAAAGGAAAAATCTGACAGTAAATTCCACGGGGGGAAAAATACTCTCTGCCTCTATGGTATTTACAGGGTTAGGAGAGTGCAAATTACCTGTAGGATTAAAATTATAGTCAACCAAAATGTCTGACATAAAGAAGCCATTTGCTAGTGTCCAGAAAGTACTTTTATAAGAAAACATTATGAAATGAAATTCTGTAAGACTTATAACAATGTTTAAAATGGTAAGTAACAGTTGGCAAAAGTCTACAGTGTTGATAGAGACCATAGGCCTTCTTAGTGTTTTCAGAAAAGAAATATGCTTTTAGGTTTTTTTTTTTGGTAGAGAAAAACATATTTTGACTATAAACCAGTTGGCACTAAAGGTGAAATTGTTGGCTTATTACAACAGATATGTATACAGCCGGTTAATTTCAAAGTGACTTGTTTCACTAACTTATATTCATACACCTTTAGTCACTTTGTCAATAAAACCCTATAAGTACATGATTGAGAAGAACATGAAAAGTCACATAATAAAACATGCTGATATTCTGAGAAAAAAAAATAAAAAAGGCAAACAAAAATTTTAAATGGTGTAATTCCATTTTTCCTGTGGTTATCATATATCACTTATCAGATTTTAAATATGAACTACCCAATCACAGATACTATTTTTAAATTAATAGTTTTTTTCAGTTAATACAATACAATGATACTCAGTAATTCAGGTCACCCCATATGAAGGAAATTCATATCTGCTTTTCAAAATTTGAACCCTATTTGTTGGATTCACTCATGGTGCAGACAGCAATATTAAATTTAAAAACTTGAGTTGTACACAAAAGGGGTAAAAAGATGAATAAAAATACTTTCGGAAGTTCTATGTACACAGTGTCTACCATAGCTCAGAAATATCAATGACTGTGGCTTCCAAACACATAGTATCTGAATGTGGCTCAATGACAGCCCATCAGAGCCAAGCCAACACTTGCCAGCCACAGGTGCACAGGGGTGAATTTTAATCAGTACTGTTTCCTTATACTGTGACCTTGGAAGCTATGGAGTACACTGGGTGGTTTAGAATCAGCTGCCCTAAGACAAACACGTGGTGTCACCACAGGGGTGAAAACTGTGTCCTAGCATGGGAGCCTTTAGTGGCAGAGCTAAGTGGGTCTGGTCTCAGACCACAGTAACCTTGAGATATTCTGCCGAAAGTAGGTTTGGGTAAACACCAGAGTAAGCCGTTACTTGGATCCTGGCCTTCTTGCTTAGCTTTTCTTGAGGCTGACAAGTGTAAACCACTGTCATTTTGGAGACTTACTTGAGGTTTTTAAAAGGAGTGCTAGATCCCCTTCGTCTCCTCCCCAGGCTCTCAATGTTTATGTCGCGGTCTTGTGAACTCTACACGGTTTTCAGATGCTCTAGAAACTGGGGGAAAAGATAAATTCAGCATCGCATGCAACTGCGATGTGTCACTTGTTTTTGTGCAGACGTGGGCTCACGTTCTGAGGGGCTCAAGAGGGACGGAAACCAGCGCCTTTCAAAGGGCATCACAAGCAAACCAACCCCCCGGAAGAAATTAACATCCGAGCCACCTTGCTACTAGAACGGTCCAGCCCCAGAGCCACTCGGCCGCTCAGATCAAGGGCCTTGGCGCCGCCCGAGCCGCCCCGGGAGCGAAACCAAGGCCCGCGGCGGTGACAGCCCCGCACCCGGCCCGCCGCGGCCTCCCTCACCGCTCCGGCAGGGGACGTGGGCCCCACTGCCCGGGTCGCTCACCGGCAAGCGGAGTGCTGCGCGGTCCCAGGATGCTCCGGCGCTGGCGGGCCGCAGGACGGGGTCACGGCGTCCCCGATCCCGGGGCGGGGCCGAGAGCCGGCCTGAGCGCGGCCGGGAGAAGTGCGGGGGAGGGGTACGACAACAACTGCATCAGCTGAGCCAGGTACCCGGGGAGTCTGCGCCTGCGCCTGCGCAGTTCGCCTCTGGACGGAGGGGCTGGGACCCTGGAGTGGGCACTACGCATGCGCCCTAGCCCAGGTTTTCAACCCTGAAGGCAAGTCGCTCGGCTGAAGGCTTCTGGTTTTGTGGCCTGTCCTCTAGACTGGAAAGTTTAGAACTAGTACTAATTGCGCCTGGCTTACGAATAATCGTTTTTCCTTTTCCCCTTCATCAGGCTGGTTTCTTTTGTAAAGGGGAGAAGTGTGCACCGTCGCAGTTTTGAGCGGCCTTGTTCCCAACGCTAGATTTGCAGCCACAAGTCTTCCTCCCTGGAGTTGGGATGGGCCGGTTGATGCACGTTTCTGGCAGAGTTGCACGCGTTTTGTTACTGAGTTTTTATTTAGAAATTTCTGTCACCGGGAAAACGCCCCCCTGCACCCCTCTTTGGTTTACTCTGGCTTTGATTTTGTACTTAAGTGCACTTTATTCTGTGCATGCATTAAGAGTTGGGCCCCAATGCTCATGACCTGGTGAATTGTTAAAGGAATGTGCTGAGGATGTCCTCACCCACCCAACTCATTTTCCAGTGAGTTGAGGATACTGTGCCTCATTTTAGTGGCTCTCAAGTGTTATCTTCAAAGGTTCTTACGACTTTTTTTTCTGTCTTCCTGATAATCAAGATATATTGATTGGCTCAAAAGATTGAGTGGCTCAAAAGATTCCTGGATAGAATTATAATGTGATAAAATTGAAACCAAAAACCAATGTGGTTGCTAAAGAAGCTTAATAATCTCCCTATAAATGGGGTTTCTGGTGAAATTCCTAGAAAATTAACAAATTTATGACTAGGAAGGGATAAGCATCCGTTAATTGTGTTGTTCTCTCTTCTCTGCTGGAAAAAAAGCAACCAGACTGGGAGAGGAGCTCCTAAGTTTGCCTCACTCTTCTAAACTGAATAATCTGTATTTGGCAAGTATCTTGATTTATGTCCATCTTCTCCTATGGGTATACAAGTTTAATGAAATTGTTATCACATTGGAGCATGGTGTTTGGAATAGCCTGGGTCTTTGTTTTCAGGCCGTGATCTCTCATATTTGGCTCCAGATTAAACTTTTAGTCCTTTTGAGATGAGAGCTGTGTATTTTCCATCTACATTCCATTTCCAATACATCTACATCTAAGCAGCATGCTTCAAGACTATTTAAAACATTCACCCCCCCCCCCTTAGGTCCAGAAATTCCACTGTGTGGAATTCATCCTAAATCATAATGGGAATTTAGAAGTAAAGTTGTGTGCAGTGTGTGACCGGTGTCTTGGGGTTTCTATTGGTGTGAACTAGAGCATGACCATGGCAACTCTTAGAAAACATTTATTTGGGGCTGGTTTATAGTTTTGGAGGTTTAGTCCATTATCTTCACAGTGGGAAACATTGCAGCATGCAGGCAGACATGGTGCTGGAGTTGCTGAGAGTTCTGCATCAGGGTCTGCAGACTGTAGTAAGTAAATTTGCTCCTTAGACCTCAAAGCCCACTCCCTAGTCTGCACCTCCTCCAACAAAAACCACACCCATTCTAAGGCCACACCTCCTAATAGTGCTACTCCCTAAGGGCCAAACCTTCAAACACAGGCTATTCTTATTCAAACCACTACAACCAGTCTCAGAACTGACTACCTGATTAAATCACACCAGCAGTGCACTTGGTAAAGTGATTGCTTTTGAGATGTAGTTCCTTATGTTGCATGCACTAGGTGCCCTAAAACTGGCTGTGAGAACAGTCTTCCTTCCCTTCCATAAGATCCAATGTGAAGCCCACTTGAAGTGTGTTAAAAGGCATTTACACAGCTATTTTAAGCATAGACTTTAATAAAAATGAAAGGGACTCAGAGAATGTGTAAATCCCATCTGAGAACATGGCGGTAGGCTTCTCAGGAGAGTCACACTTCATTGTCTTTACAGTGTAGAAACTTAAAATTAATAAAAAGCTCCTATTTCGGTTTTTAAACTCAAACATTAACTTCCCCCAGGGACACATCCCGGGAGAAGCACATTTCAAAGACTCAAACAAACATTCCAGGAAGACCCAAGATAGGCGTTTATGAGCCCTTAACACAAAGCTACCTAAGCCCATCTTCTTTGTTGTAGAAAGATAAGGTGCAAATTTGAGTTACTTAGCAACTGAGCCTGAGAATGGCTATTGGAGTTTGGCCTTTATGGTTAATGTTTAAAAAGTAATTGAATAAATACTCTCATAAATTCTGTAAAAATAGTATAAAAGCTGCCTTCAGCTATAATTCAGGGTTCTTCTTGCTGGCATACAAGGGAACCCCAGTGCACTTTTTTTTTTTAATCAATTTATCAATAAACCTCATGTTATTGCAAGGAGTCCCACATCCATGAGTGTCTCTGGGGGAGTCACCTGGTTTTGGATCATTAAGTTCATCAGCAGTAGCCACACATTTCAGGATGGGTTGCAGTTATCTTTAGAGGCTCATTAAGAAATTTAAATGGGATTAGAAGGGAGCGCCTATGGAGTAGGATTACAACTGACATATAAAGCAACCTAGGGGTGCAGAAAATTAAGATATCTTTACCTAATAGAAAAGTCCTGTTTGTAAGAACTCCATAAAATATCGAGGAATGAGACTATCCAAGGAATTCTTATGCACCCCTTTTGAGTGTTTTGTTTTTGTTGTTATTTTTGCAGTTTACAAATGAATAGTGTTTCTATATTTGCAACATCACAGTGAATGTTAATTGTGCTGGAACCCTTAACTCTAAGCTGGTGAAAGACTTCAGCTATACTCCAGAATAAGCACACACCCCCCTCCCCCCATAATTTCACCTGTCTTTCTATATTATTCTTGTATAGTGCCTCAATAAAACCCTCACTCACTGTGATGGTTTTATTATGCTATGTTTAGGTATGGCCCCCATAAACTCATATATTTGGACAAGCCTATGGGGCCAGGAAGTAAGATTTAATGGTTTGTATATGCTCCACTATTAGATGTAGCACTGTTGAAGTAGGTGTGTCCCTGTAGGTATGGGCTATAGGACCTATATCCTAGCTGCCTGGAAATCAGTATTCTGCTAGCAGCCTTTAGATGAAGATGTAGAGCTCTCAGCTCCTCCTGCACCATGCCTGCCTGGAAGCTGCCATGTTCTGCCTTAGTGATAATGGACTGAACCTCTGAACCTGTAAGCCAGCTCCAATTAAATGCTGTCCTTATAAGAGTTGCCTTGGTCATGATGTCTGTTCACAGCAGTAAAACCCTAACTAAGACACCCATTACACACACACCTTAAGAGTTACTCAAAACGGACTTGACAAACTCCCAGATAGGAAAACACCTTTCAAGAAGCTGTTCCAGACAAAGCTTTCCTGAACATGAAGGTCAGCACAAGGTCTCTGGACATTGTTACCCTAATCCCTGAGAAAGCTCCTGACAATGGCCTCCTGACCTTTGTTCATGCTCAGTAGGTGGAATACCTCACACTCTTCAGCAATGAATTGTGTCTGCCCTCTACACTGCCTTGGGTGTCAGGTGTCATCTCAACTCTTTCCATGGTGACTATAATGATCCAGAGCTAAGAGGAAGTTACTGTGATGTCAGGGTAACAATTTCCAATCTCTTACTTAGATTGTAGATTTTGGACAAGGGACATTAATATCCACCAGTTGGATTCTTAGAGGCTTTAAAATAAATATTTTATTGTATACAATGTTGAGTTAGTGCCTGTTTCTGTACTCTGACCTGTATTATTCTTCAGTGCAAAATAAGGCCTTACTTAAAGGAATTTCTAAGGGTGTATTTACACAGTCTTTTCCCTATCAATAGTATCATTTTAGCACAGACTTTATCCACATGATTAGAATTTGAGTAATTGTGAATCTCCAGAAGACAATTCCTGTGAATTTAGTGATATTGCCTTAGAAGGCAGCTTGCCTGAGGATGAACTAAGCTACAAAGTAGGTAAACAGCCTAGAAAATAAAGAAAATACCATTCTTTATACATATGCTTATTATTTTTAGAATTGAGATAGCAACAATTAAAAGGTTGTAACTATAGCAGCTATTAAATATTATTATTGTTAGTATTCTGTCTAAACTCCACCTTCCCAGTTACCTGGCAACAGCCAGGTATGCTCTTCCTCACAGTTACCTGGCAACCGCCAGGTAGGCCTGATCCACTATAAAAGGGGCTGCTTGCCCCCTCCTCACTCTCTTACTCTCTTACTCTTACTCTTACCCTCTCTCCCTCTCTCTTACCCTCTTGCCTCTCTGTCCCCTCCCCCACCTTCCTCTCTCTCTCCACGTGGTCATGGCCGGCCTCTACTTCTCTTCTCTCTTATCTCTTCCACCTTCCTCTCCCCACCTTTGCCCTATCCCCTGAATAAACCTCCTCCCCCTTGGAACCGTGTGGTCTGGAGTGGTCTGTTCTGAACTGCAGTCGGACTTTTTCTAAAACTAACAATTATGACAAAGTTTTTATCCATAAACAGTGAAGGATTTTAAAGATAGATATTGAATGCTAGACAGATTTTCTCAAATTCTTCTTTAATCATTAAAACACATTTTAAAAGAAAATTTTTTGAAAAATGCCAGCATTTTTTCCTGAATTCTGAGATCGGTGTCAGTCTACATACTATTAGATATTAAGAGCAATGTTTTTAATAGTGTGAAATAACTGAACAGAAGTTTATGATCTGGTCAAAATTTTCACAGGTATTGAAATAAGATATTCCTTCATGCTAAGTTAAAATCTTTAAATCATGCTTGTTCCCTCCATGTTTCTCCTAATTTCCTTGAATGAGAGTCTGTTGTGGCTTGTTGTTTGTATTTTCTGCTCAGGTGATGTCAGGTGAAATCTTAATTAGTCAAATAAAGGCTAGTGCCTGTGATTGGGCAATGGAAGAAAAGGGTGGAGCTGAAAGTTTTAGGGAAAGGAGTGAAGGAGGAAGAGAAGGACGAGATGGAAGATGAGATGGAGGACAGAAGGAGAAGAAAATAGAGGAAGAAGAGGTGAAGATGGAGCAGACCCACACGGCCTGGAGCAGCTGCAAGTAGCTAGGGATTTCACAGTTGAGCAATAGTGTAGGGTGTATTTGCCCAATCTAGGCATGCAGCTTGCATTTATATTAACTGAGTTGGGTGTTCTTTGCACAGGCATTTTGGGGTTGGAGATTTACTGTTATAAATCTGGCTGGTATAAGTCTCTAGAGTTTTCATTTCACGGGGCTAAGGGGAGCTGAGTGAGCGATAGCTGGCATCCAGTAGACCAGCCACAAGAGGTGGATGGCCTGAGAAATGCAAATGGTAGTTCCAGGCATTTCAGGTTAAACTGGTTTGGTTAGCTTAGCAAGCTACTCTCTGAAACCAGGTCAAGAGAGTCATATAGTGCTTGCAGTGGGGGAGGGCTAGACTGCCATCTCCGGCCCTTAGATGGATTTAATGTGGTTTATTAAAACTATGCACAACAGGATTCACCCACATATTAACAGCTGACAGCCAGATTGCAAATGTCACTTCCTTAGGAATGTGTTGCTAAAATGTATAAGCAGACAAATAATTCATAAATCATTTACTCTCTCAAATGTTCTGAAGTATATGGTTTATTGTTAATATGCAAGTCTGTCACAGCCTATCGTACACCTTTAAGTTTCAAGCTGGTTGGGTAACATGAGGAAACTGAATCTACTTGTTTTTAGAGATGCAGGCATGTCATATTAAACCTACACTCCATGTATATCAAGCATGTTCTTTTTGTTCTTTTGAGTGTGGCTTATTTTACTTAAGCTTCTGTAACAGAAAATTAGGACTTAAAAGACTGGAGTGTTTCTGGCTGGGTAGTTTCCCAGATAACATAACAAAAGTATCATTCCCTGTGGCAATTAGCCCAACATTCACTGGTAGCAAATTCTTGGTTCTGTGACTACAACTTTGTTGTTTCCTCTCTTTTCAATATTCTTTTTGTTAAATTCTGCCAACACTTCCTCTCTTTGAACCTTTGGTTCACATCCACAACCAACCTTTATTAGCAAAAGAATCTTCTGTATATCCCCATTTACATCTATATCACTTCAAACCTATATAGTCAAATTTCTCTGTATGTAGTAAAAAATGTTTAAAGCAATGACTAACTTTATTGATTTTCAACTTTTACGGAGTATTTGTCATAATCAATTAGTGAAAAAAATGTTACAAAATAGGTAATGTTTAACAAATGAATGAATTTGTTGTGTCATGCAGTACACGAAATGTTTTAGTTCATCTCTTTAATTTCTGTGGGAGGTGTTTGGATTACATTCTATTATTATCTCAAATTTATTTTAAGTGGAGAAAAATAAAAATTGGAGGCGGGGCTGGAGAGATGGCTCAGCAAATAAGAGCACTGACTGCTCTTCCAAAGGTCCTGACTTCAATTCACCTGCAACGACATGGTGGCTCACAACCATCTGTAACAGGATCCGATGCCTTCTTCTGGTGTGTCTGAAAATAGCAACAGTGTATTCATATACATAAAATAAATAAATAAATAAATAAATAAACCTTTTTAAAAATTTAAAAAAAAAAGATTGGAGGGATCACTCAGTCTGTAAAGTGTTTGTTTCATAAGTATGAAGAACCTAGTTCAGTTCATCAGAACTCACATAAATTATTTGGAACTAGAGGTTGATATCTGTGATCTAGGAAAGCAGAGACCAAAGGATCAATGGTGCTCAATGGCCTTGGCAAATCAGTGAGGTCCAGACTCAGTGAGAGACCCTATCTTATTATAGCTACTGTAGAGAATGTTTGAAAAAGAAACCCTGTATTGTTCCAAGTTTCCATACACACAGCCCTGCATACTTATACACATGCACAGAAGGAAAGAAAGAAGATAGAAGATTCCCGGTTATATAATTTGTGTATAATCACATAGCTATCAAATTGTAGCACTAGAAATCAGAAAAGCATACGTTATTCACTACTGTGGCATGCATATTTTTTTTAAAACTGGAAATAATGGATTTTTTTTCCAAATAAAGAATTAAAATACATTGTTGAGGTCTGAGAGTATCACTACAAACCATGCAAACGCCAATCAATCTCAGTCAGACAGGGACGGTGAAAGCACACACCCTAATACTGATTGGATCAGGGACGCAGCTCAGACCAGGCTGGCCTCGAACTCAGAAATCCACCTGCCTCTGCCTCCCAAGTGCTGGGATTAAAGGCGTGCGCCACCACCGCACGGCTGCAATGACTATTGCAGAGAGTCAGAAGAAGCTCAGATGAGATAACCCAGTTACTAAGTAATAATGATTGATTGATGGGGATAGTTGAAAACATATAAGTTGCAACTTTGATTTTTTTAATAAACACAATAGTATGCACTTAAAAAAACCAACAAGACAGTCTGCTACATATCTATGCTGCATGGTAGTCTGTATTGCTCCTAAGACATAAACCTATAGAATATGTTAGTATACTGAATCTAGGCAGCTGCTACAGTGGCAAGTAGTATTTGTGTGTAGATACCCATCTAAACATAGAAAAGACACAATAAACATACTAAGCAATTAGAATCTTCCAGCTCTCTTGTAATATAAGATAGCTCATATGTAGGGAGCCGTGGTTAGCATCCACCCTTACAAGATGGCGCTGGCATCCTGTGCTCTCACAAGTAAACAACTAACTGTACAGGTGCAAGAGGCGAAAGCACGCCAAGCCACTGCCAATCCCGAGGCGTAACAAGGGGTGATGAGTGAACAGCCAATCAGAAGTGAACAGGCCACTCTAGGGTACATATAGCAGTGCCTCTTCCGGGTTCGGGGTCTTCCACTTCAACTGGTACGAGAATAAAGCCTCTCTGTGGTAACTACCCGAACACTGCCTCTCGTGTCTCTTTCGCGGGCGAAGGGGACTCGGGGCGGCGTGGAATACTCATATATATGATTTTCTTGTTCTTGTTGTTGTTTACCAAAAAATAAACTGCATGTTTACAAAAAAAGTAAACTGGATTGTATTCTTTAAGTTGAAATTCTAGTAGTTGAAGGAATGCACAACTGGATAAGACAGTGCAAAGGTTTCTCCTTGTATGATTGACAAGACCTTTTGAAGTTTAACTAGAATTTGATCTCTTAGTTGGAGAATCCCATGGAAAACTACCCAACTCTATTCTAGGAACCAAAGGATCGGTTAGCTAGCTAATTTACCTCAGCCTGTTTGTGCAGAATCCCCTCCAGCTAAGTGCTTATCATAATTTCTGTTTGACTGCTTTCTTTTGTGAACCCTGCCCCCATGAAGCTGTCAAGCAAGATGCTGGGACTGGTGTTTTTGGTTTACACCTTCAAAAACCCCTCTTCTGGACACGCAGATACACGCCTCAGTCTGCTGTGTGTGGTTCTCATAGGTGGGCTAAAGACTTCCAATTGGCTGCAAACTGTGTCTGAGTCAACATTCCTGGTGGGCTAACAAGATGTGTTCTCAAAATGTAACAGTTCAGAAAAGCACTAGTAGATCTATCTGAGAAGGTAGAGAAAGATGGGCAACTTTTATGTGTTCATCTGGGTAATTCAGCAAACCCAAAAGCTTAGGAAAAGTACTTTCATTTTCCACAATTAAGCAAGATAGTTCATATGAAAGATGAGAAGAGACAATCTGTTAGACAGAAGTCCTAGACAAAGAGAAAGCGTTACAGATCAAGGTAAAATGTCTGAGCAATACTGTGAAGCGTCAGCCCAAGAACAGAGTACTGTGGTTAACTTAGGGCCAGAAATACTGACATATTTCCTACTGAAGATCAAAGTCATTCCTTGAGCTCAGGATACAAGTGTTAGCATTTTGACTAACCTCCACCTCCACAGTTACCTGGCAACAGCCAGGTATGCTCCTCCCCACAGTTGCCTGGCAACAGCTATGTAGGCCTGGCTCACTATAAAAGGGGCTGTTTGCCCCCTCCTCTCTCTCTTGATCTCTTGCCTCTAGCTTCTCTCTGTCCTCTTCCTTTCCCCTTCCCTTCCCCCCTCTCTCCATATGCTCATGGCCGGCTCTACTTCTCTACTCTCTCTCTCTCTCTCTCCCTGCCTCTCTCTGCCTCTACTACCTTCTTGGCTCCCCTCCCCATGCCCTGAATAAACTTTATTCTATACTATACCAGTGTGTGACAGGTCCCTCAGTAGGAAGAGATGCCTCTGCATGGGCCCGCTAAGACATCCCCTTCCCCCATACCTCTCCACACACCCACAGAATATATTCTCTTTATCTCTTTATCTTTTTATAAACACATCAACATCAAACCAGAAAAGATGGAAATTAAACATTTGTGGAAGAAGTCACAGGAGGTCAAGTAGTTTTGTACAGCAAGAACACAGCCCCTGATGACAGAGGAGGGTAGGAGGGAAAGAAAAGAAACTTTTCTATTCTTTATGTTACAATCAACTGTGCAGATTAAGAGGAACATTCAGTACCGAAATTCTGAAGACAGTGTTTTGAAATTATTATAACATAAGAAAAACATAAAATCCCAGTTTCTCTTTAGCAAGACATTGTTGCTTTACTCACAACCAGCAAAAATTATGCGTTTCAAAACCAAAATCTGATCCATGAGATGGAGACACAGATAAACAAACTCAAATCCGGAAAGTGTTGAGAAGTCCAGGGAGCAATAAAGTTTGCAGCTGCTTTAATCTCCCTCCGAACCATGGGAGGAAGAGGGATGCTCCCTTAACAGGGGCCAAGGGAGTTTAGTGGAATGTTTACTGGCTACTATTGGAATGAGAGTTTCCAAAGCTCCAGGATACCAGTCATAGAGTGTGTTGGCAGCCACCTCCCAGACCTTTCCTGGAAGCTTTTAGTGAGATAGTGATCCGCTCTGTTTTGTCAAAAGCAGAGGCATGGCAGAATGATGGACAGCAATCCCTACAGGTTCCCAGGCTTTCACTAGTGCGACCTGTCTATAGGCTCTGGGCAGGGTTGCAGGTACAATTCTCTTAAGGCTCAGAAAGATAGGTAAGTTAGGATGCACTGTGGACATGTTTGTGTCTGAGGTTCAAGGTAAGACTGCACTAGCGGTAAAACATGAGGTACAAAGAGATCTCCAAGGCTTTGCGAATTCTGAGAATGCTAGTTTGTTTGAAACACATGGTAAATTGATTCGAACTGAAGCATCAGCAGATCTAAGACTCAGCAAATCTAAGTATTTGATTGGCTCAACATTCCAAACAAGAAGTCTAATTTAAAAAAATATGGGGAAGATATTTTAAAGACATACCATTTACTGTGCTTTTTTTTTTTTTTTTTTTTTTTTTACATTATTTAGCATTCAATAAAAATTGTGAGGCTTCTGAAGAAACAAGAGAATGTGAGCCACAGTCAAGAGAGAAGCGTTAATAGAACAATCACAGAATTGGCTCAGACTTGGAAATAGATAATGCAATATCATAATCTATTATAATGCAATAGATATAATGCAATATTATATCTATTATAATAGATCATATTATACAGATGTGTACAGATGGCATTTTACCAAGTGAAAACAAACAAAAAGTTTGTAAAAAGTTGATGGGTTGGAAGATGACTCAGTGACTAAGAACGCCTGCTCTACAAACATGAGAACCCAGGTTTCATCCACATTAAAAAAAAAAATTGCACCTGTCTGCACACTACCTGTAATGTCAGCACTATGGAACGGGAGATCCATAGGATCTCTGGGGCCTGATGGCAGGTGGCTTAGATGTAGGTTCAGTGAGAAATTTTGTCTCAAAGACACAGAGTGTCAAAGCAGGACATCTTCCTCTGCACTCCACATTCATTAACAGAGGCCTGGACACTACACATATACATGAAAGATGCACACACATGCACAGGCACACACACTCGCATGCACGCACACACATGACTGCATATATATACAAATTTTCTTTGAAAAAGATGGAAGTATTCAAAGCACTGCTGTGTGCTAACCATTCTGCTTCTGTCCGTAGTGCTTTTCTAGGCCATCTGACATCATTGTTGTCCCCCCCACCCCCGACATACATAATAAACTCACAGTTGCTAGAATAAAATGTAAATTGCAGTCTATCTCTGCTTATAATCTGATAGAGTGCATACTCAAGAAACTCAGAGAAACTCCCCCGGTTGCCACTTCCAAGCTTCAGAACCCTTTCCCTTGCCTCTCCACTTCTCCTGGGCATGGTGCAGTGCATGCTGGGACTGCTTCAATTTCTCTGCCTAGAAAATGTTCATAATCGAGTCTGGGAAAGCTTGCTATACTTCACATGAGGTTTTCTTTTCTGATTGCCCACTGTAAAACTGCCTTCTCCTTTCTTCCCTCTGATTCTTTCCAAAAGAATATCACCTGATACATTGTAAGTACTTCATCAATATTTATTTCGGTATATAGAACTCCTTATGTGTTAGTTACAGGAATTTAGACAGAGTCAGAATTAAAAATATTTAAATTTCACCTATTTATTTGTTTCTTTGTTTTTGTTTTTCTATGTCCCAATAATGTGTGTGCATATGTGCTCATGCATTCCTACCATTGTGGACAAATGACAGTTCCAGGAGTCAGTTCTCCCACCAGGTAGACCTGGGTATTGAACTCAGATCTTCAGGGTTGGTAGCAAGAGCTAAGCTGTCTCATATGCTGAGACATCTCACAAGCCCCAAGAAATCAAATTTAATATTACCAAAGGTTATTGACATTTTACTTTCTTTTTTCATTTTGGTCTTTTCTCCTTGAAAGGTAGGAAAGGAGTGAAGAACAAAGGTTTCTTTGAGGTTTGTAAACAAACCTGTCTTAATTGTTAACATTATGAACTGTTATCTCTTTAAACAACAGTAGTTAACTGGTGGGGCTGGAGAGATGGCTCAGTGGTTATGGGTGCTCTTCTAGAGGTCCTGAGTTCAATTGGCAGCAACTACATGGTGGCTCACAACCGCCTGTAATGGGATCTGACGCCCTCTTCTGGTGTGTCTGAAGACAGCTACAGTATATTCATATACATGAAATAAATAATTCTTAAAAAAATAAAAAAATAAATCAAAAAGCAGTAGTTAGCTGAACTAGTAAGGAAGCCCTGGGAACACATTCCAGAAAGGAACTGGTTAAGAAGGAGTAAAATAGTACTTCTGGATGAACAGTCTTGAAGAGACAGGCTGGAGAAACTGGTCCTGCTTCTGAGAGCAGAATGAGGAGAAGCATGGGAGGCTGAAGATGCTCGCTTTCATTCTGAAACTCTGGTGGGTTAACAGGTTTAGATGATTCCTTGACACCCAGCTAGATCCTTAGGACATTTTTAGACATGAACAAGGTACTCTATTCTAAAATATATTATAAACCACTTAACTAGAAAATAGTTGGAATGTGAGAATGGCCTTCTTTAGAAATAGAGTCTGAGCAACTTAAATTAGACACTTAAAGCTAATATGGTACATAAATGAGTATTTTATATTTTAATCTGTATATTAATTGCCCAATTTTCTGTTTGCTTTCAGGTATTACATTGGCAACATAGTGTTTCATACTCTTTAGATAATTCCAAGGATTTTATTTATTTATTTAGCTTAGGAGAACATGGCAGAGAGTAAGGAAAGTAATATTTATCTTTGTGTATTGTGTTTCCGTTTTCTAGATGACTCAGCACACGGTAGAGACTCGACCAGTATTTTTGTATGAGTGAATAAAATGTATCTTTTAAAGTGTTTGTTCTAGAAATATTAACTAAAAATATAAGAGCTCATAAAGAGAGCACTTGTTTGGCCATGTTCTGTCTAAGTTCTACACAGACTTAGCACTACACAGACAAAAGATGAAATATTAATAGCTTTATAAGTAAACAAATATATTATTATAAATACATAATGAAACTTTGAAAAGATAGTGGCCATAACAGTGGATAAATATGTAAATTAAAGGCATCATGAAACTAAAGAATATCATCTTGAGTGAGGTAACCCAGATCCAAAGGACATGCATGGTATGTACTCACAGATAAGTGGATATTAGCCAAAACATACAGAATGCCCAGGATAGAACTCACAGACTGTAACAAGTTTAACAAGCAGAAGGGCCTAAGTGAGGATGCTTCAATCCCACTTAGAAAGGGAAACACAATAATCATGGGAGGCAGAGGGAGGGAGGGACATGGGTAGAAGGCAAGGAGGGGAAAGGGGAATAGGATTGGGCAAGGGAACAAGAGAGAAGCCCAGAAGGCCGGCAGAATGAATGGAAATATTCTGGGGGTGGGAGGTGGGAGGACCCTCTAGAAAGTCCCAGAGGCCTGGGAGGTGAGAGACTCTCAGGACTTAATGGGGGTGACCTTAGCTAAAATGTCCAACAGTGAGGAGAAAGGAACTTGAGTCCACCTCCAGTAAATAGACAGGGCCCAAAGTAGAGAGACAGGGTTAACAACCCACAGTCAAGATTTCTGACCCAGAATTGTTCCTGTCTAAAAAAAACTGCAGGGATGAAACCGGAAAAGCAGAAAGGTGGTCCAGCAACTGCTGCAACTTAGGATCCATCTCATGTGGTGGAGGGAGCACCAAGGCCTGACACTATTGCTGATGCTATGACGTGCTTACAGAGAGGAGGCTAGCATAGCTGTCCTCTGAGAGTGCCAACCAGCAGCTGACTGAGACAGAGGCAGATACTTATACCCAATATACTTATATATATTGGACGGAAGTCGTAGACTCTTATAGAGAAATTAGGGGAAGGACTGAAGGAGTTGAAGAGGCGAGCTGCCCCATAGAAAGAACAGCAGTCTCCTCTCAGCCAACCTGAAACCCCTGATAGGTCCCAGAGACAGAGCCACCAAAGAGCATACATGGGCTGGACTGTGTCCCCTGGCACATATGTAGCAGAGAACTGCTTGGTCTGGTCTCAGTGGAAGAACATGTGCCTAAAACTTGAGGCCTCAAGGGCAGGGAGAAGGAGGCAAGGGGGAGAGAAAATGGGATGAGGAACTAGGAGGGGTGGGAGGGAGCAATGGTTGGTATGTCAATAAATAAAATTGATTAAAAATAAAAAGTGCAAAATAAAACTCATCAATAAACACAGAGTATTTGGCAAACAGAATATCAAGAATAAAAACAGGAACCAATGAAGATACAGTCATTTGTCACCATGGGTGAACCTGGGGCATATTAGCATAGTCATAGACAGAAAGAAGAGCAGTAGCCTGCATAGCTCACAGGACAAGTGATTTCATGGAAGCTGAGAGTAGAGTGGTTAGGAAAGGCTAGGAAGCAGGGGTGAGATGACAGGATGGAAGAGACTCACTAGTGGACAAAGTGTTGCAGAAGATTGGATTCTATTGTCTATCACACAATAGGGCACTGTAGATTTCTAAATAATTAGATAAGAGAAGTTTGGATGTTGTGGTTGTTTGAATATGTTTGGCCCACGGGAAGTGCTATGTAACACAGGCTGGCCTCTATAATCCTCATAACTCAGCCTCTAAAGCGCTAAGATTACCGGCATGCAACACCATACTTAATATACTGGGTTTGAAATAAATATTAACATTACATACATAATGTATGTAACATACACTACATAAGCCTGAAATAAATGACCTTTTTGAAAAGTAAACTAAAGTGAAGAGACGAGTAATGAGCAGAGTTGACGCTGGTAATGTTTAAATAGATGCATTTTTCTTGTATACCTTATCTGATGATAATCATGAAAAACTGTATAATCTAATATATATAGTTAATGTCATGAAAATTAGTGCATAAATCTTCTCTTATAATTAACCATTTTCTAAACCTCTTTTAAAATCTGGTAGAGCAAGGACACTGAGAGAAAATAGGCATTTCTACAACATATAGAATTTAGGAACAGAAAATAAGTACACTCTGACTAAACAGAACCAACAGATAGAGTTTTTAGTAATTTTAAATCTGATATGGATGATAAAGCAACATGCTATGTAAATCTTAATCTGAGAAAGGACTTAGAAGATGCTGCAGAATACAGAAATAGAGGAATGAGATTCCACAGACTTGCAGATAATCCCACAAAAGTGGGTTTTTCTGGACAGCTGATGAAATTTATTGCAGCTCTCCCCCTGGGATCTTACCCTGGGTTATAGGCCAGAGTGCTCACTTGGATGGGTATGCATCAGGGTCCTGATGTCTTCTGCTTGGAGAACATATGGCTGACAATGCCAGCAGTGAGCAGATCTAGTATTCTGCTCTTCTCGGTGTGTGCCTTTCTTGGCACTGCAGTTAATTTCTGTTCTGCTTTTGGCTTGGAATGAGTTCATTATCTGTGCTCTCCCCCACTTCTTTTACTGATTAAACATCTTTCCTAGCTAATGTCATGTACCCAACAGGTCACCAGTTCTTTATATTATTATTGTGAGGATTAACTGCCTATGTAAAAGTGCATTTCTCACATTTCTATAGATTTTCTTGAACTTTTTGTTTAATGTAATAATTCCTATGATGTCAGCTGACCTATTTTTACTGACATATTTTGCAGAACTCATGGAGTACTTGGCAGAACTACCTTGAGTCACAAATACTAAAGCAAACAATACATAGTGAACATTTAACAGACTTTGGAACCAGCCAAGCAAGCCAACCAAGAGGCATAGTCTGCTGCTAGAGTGAACTACCCAGTGACTAATGGAAAATTACAGAGATCACGTCTAGCTTTGACATTCTGACAAGGTGACAGTTTCACAATAGATTAGGCACTAGTGTGTAATAACTAGAGCACTCAGGCAGAAAAACAAGTCTTAGAAAAACAACGTGTGTCAGGAAGGGTCTATCTAGCTCATCATTTCTAGTCCTTTCTCCAGAATTTGGCTGGAATAACTACTCAAGGTACATTTCTGTAAACCTTGGAGGAGTTTGTTGTTCTTTTTGTTTTGTTTTTGGTCAGGAATCCTTGAGAACTGTAGCAGTAGGTTTCTTGACTCCACTTCATGAGGAAACTTCTTGAAGCAGATGGCAATGAACACAGAGACTTGCAGTTAGACAATGTACAGTGAGCGACTTTGGAGTGTTCAGCCCTAACTGGGATGTCTTATCAAACCCCTCTCTTGGTTTTATGTGGAACAGGAGACAGAAAGAGTCAAAGAGCCAAACGTGGTCGGTAACTCTGATCCAACATGGCCGATCCACCTATGAACTCATAGAGACTGTGACACAACATGCATAAGCCCTGCAAGGTTCAAGCCAGATAAAATCCCACAGAGTAGTGGGCACATAGTCAAACCTTAGCCACAAAGCTATTTACAATTGATACCATCTGGGAAAAGGAACAGAGGCTTTCTTCAATAGAATTTGACAAATTATATCAACCACAATCCAGGGCAGGCCTTTCTGTGACTATACCTAACTCAAGTTCTCACTCATTTAAATCAAGAATTAACACTGAGTTTGTATTTAATATTTTATGGTATAGACTATGCACCATTTGACTCTTCTTGGCCAAAATTCTGAAGTCCTTCAAATATGTTTTGTTCACATACAAATATTTTTCATTTTGATATTTCCCATTACAAACACATAAAACATAGAGAATATCAAGAAGCACACATACTAGAAGATATTTCTAGGAAAAATACATACTAAATTTTAAAGAATAATATACGATTCTCGTTTTATTATTCTGATCCTTAAACACTTTTGTTTACAGGAGAAAGCAGAATTGGATAGGGAGGTCAAGATTATCCAACACATAGTTATAATCTAAAGAAATAGTTCAAAAAAAGGAAAGAAATATTTCAGTTAAGCATAGTTTGAAATGAAATTCGCTATTATAAGTATTTAGCTTTTACTGTGGGCTTAAGAATCAATCCAAAGGGTTTCCATCCACTCACTTATCAAATGGAATTGAGCATTTTCTATGTGTGAAGCTCTGCTCTAGACTCAAGGAGAACAAGCATAAGCAGGAATGGGTCTTGACTCCATTGAGCTTACCACGCGGGAACGTGGGCAAACTGATTAAAACAGAACATTGCCCTAAAAATGTCAAACAGTAGCAAGCTCACTAGAACAATGAAAGTTGGGACAAGACATAAAAGAAGGGTGAGTGCATTATTATTTTATGTGAATCCTTGTGAGGTTCTTTACAGGTCCTTCAGTGGAGAGCTGATGAAACAGAGGATTCTGACACAGGTTCCTCTGGAAAAGAACATCAAACAGAGGCATAGTGATGCTTTAGAGGTGGAGAATCAACATATTCCCTGGCCTGGGACTTGGAAAGAGCCTCCTGTATTTGAAGAGTGAGTGTGGGGAGAGTAGTCAGAGCTGAGGTCTCAGAGCCTGTTTAGACAACCAGGCCTTGTGACCTCACTGCAGTGAGAAGCCATAGGAAATGCAATCTGTGGAATATTATGATCTGTAAAATGCTAAAGTGGTTCTTATGTAACAGGTGTTACGTTTAGTTTTATAAAGTCATTTGAGCAAAGTGGCTATGGATACATAGGAACTGCAGACTAGGGACTTGCTGGTAGCCAGTTCATTCTTAGAGCAGACTCCAGTCAGCACACAATAAGGAGCCCAAGTTCTTGGTCACAGAGATGAAGGGAAATTAATATTGCTAACAATTTACAAATTTTTCAGAGACACATTCCCAGCTCAAGAATATAGTAAATATGGAAGAATCTTCCTGACATGTCAATTGAAGCACAAAAACCCTAAGGAAGGAGCCAGGGAAGCTGTGCTTGAATTCTTGACATAGGGATATGGCTTAGCTGCTAACTTTTATGTTGTAGATGACAGATGATACAATTTCATCAAAGCCATAAGTAGATGTAGTTCACATAAGTAGGTAAGAAATAATGTAGAATATAATATCCAACAACTATCAATATAACTTTAAATATAGATACCTTTTATTTAAATTTTTATAGAAGGTCTTAACTGCTGCCTCTATAGACTAAATTCAACTTCTTAGAAGAGAAAATCATATTTGCCAAGTGTAGATAAAATGTCTACTTATGAGCAAAGTAACTATAGTCTAAAGAATTCCAGGTATGTAATGTAAGGATGTTGAAAAGGCTCAAGAGAGGAGGTGTACAGTGGTCAGGGAAGAAATGGGGTTTGTTCTGAGTTTTTTCCAATCATATTGATTACAATACAAGGCCTATGGAAAACTGACTACATTTCTTTATCTTTGACCTATAAAGAACACATATAGTTCCATTAATAGAATATGAATGATCCCACAAAATGATAAATGTTAATGTGCAGGATAACACTCTGAACCCCTAAAAGAAGTCAAATGATGGATATTGTTTTAGCAGGAGAATCGACAGACATCACAGCCTGTCTCCATGAGGAGAAGGGCAACTCCATGTAACCTTGTAATAGAATGTCACTCTCTTTCAGCTAAATTTCCTTCTATGAGATTCTTCCCTTTACGCACAATCCAGAAAGGGCAGGTAATAGTCAACCACAGTTCAGGAAATACCAAGTACTCCTTGCTCTGTGACCATAGTTAATGGTATATGAAATATAGTTGTGAGTGTAGTTAAAGTCAATCCAGTTTTATCATGTGCTAGCCAGTGGTGGCAAGGTTTGTCTAAGAAGTAACAAATGGCTTCATGAGTTCACTACTAGGTTATCTCTGGGTGTAAAGTAGGGTGCTGAGAGTTGGAGCTAGTATTATTCATTTTAAATGCTCTATGCAGTTGCTCACAAAACAGAAATGGTTCCCCACCATGTAGGTCTATGGTGAAAATACACAGATAGATAAATGCCATTTTTGTTTCTATGGAATAAATTTGTTTCATCAATCAAGAAAATGCTTGGTGCCCCTGGGCTAAATATACTATGTAATGAATTAGGAAGATTTATATACCTGAAATTAGTCAAAGCAGAGCAGTGTATTTATTTTCATGAAGAGTTCTTGTAAAGAAGTTGCAATCAATTAATTTAAAGCCCATTTTTATATACTAGTGTAATGAGATTCTCTAACAGAAACAGGACACAAAGAAGTGTTCTTCCAGGAAGCAATCTGTTAGTGCCAGCACATTAGCATCCAGAGGACAGTTCAAGTGTAGAGTGAGTCTGTGTCTTTTTATACCATTTAGTGCTTTTGTTTCCTGTATTTGAAAACATACAATTTGATTGGGTATTCTAAAACTACAGGTTTTGTGATTCAAAGAACAATGGCTAGACCATGAAGAAAGTAAGTTATTTAAGGACCTTGGTGAGGTATCATATGGACACTGACTATACCATCTAGTTCCTGTTGTCCTACTCTAAGCCCTGAAACCTTTTACATAAAGGTACTTGTTTATTAACTGTAAATATAAAGGTTTTTAGTTTGGGGTGGGCATACAACAGTGTGTACCTATAGTTTCTGCAAGTCCTAGGGTAGGAGTTAAGAGGATTGTGATGTCCAGGCTACCCTGATTCTGTCTTGAAAGTCAATAACTTGGAATCTAGTTCAGTGTTAAAGTGTTTCTTAGCATATTCAGAGTTCTTTGTTCAATTGTAGAGAAGATAGTTTCAATTTTGTTTTTACATGATGAAAAAATATATACCTTTAGAATTCTACATTCCTTTTTGCCATATGCTATAAAACATCTGAAATAAAAATATCTTACAATCAGAAGTAAATAATAATAATCTTTATTTTGCACTACTTCAAAAAGTATTTTCTCATTGTTTTAAAATTAAAAGTAATACAAAACTTAAATTTGGTTAAAAATGATACTTTACCTAATTTCATATCTCTAATATGCCCACTTGTTGAAATAGAACTTAAAGACCTGTGCATTAGTCTGTGGAACATTCCTACACAAATAGAAAACCTGAGATACAGAGCTGAGAACTTGATTTTATAGATCAAGACTGCAAGCTTAGTTTGTAGCAGCTTGTGTTCTCATGCTAACTGTGTTATCCAAAACCTGTTTGCAGTAAGACTAAAGGAAGCCTATCCTCAGTTGGTTTTTGACTGGTCCATAAATTTATAGATGGCCAATGACTGGGCTGGGAGGAAAGTACTTTTAGGATTCTCAGGAAGGGACAGAGGAAGGAGGAAGAGGGGATTTTACCATGACCAGGGCATAGGAAATGGACCAAGCTGGAAAAGTGCAGAAAGGAGAGACAGCCTATATGTAGGTACAGGGGAAAAGTGGCCCCAGGAGGGCTAACTAGCAGAGTCCAGGGCAGCAAAGGTTTAATATAGATTTGGTAAGTATTACATCAGGAATATCAGAGGGGAGTACGTGTTAGCCACCTGAAGTTATGGAGTGGTCCAATCATTGAGCTGCTTTGTGAATATTAAAAATAAGTGTGTGTGTGTGTGTGTGTGTGTGTGTGTGTGTGTGTGTGTGTGTTTAAGCCGTGAATCCAAAACATTTGGGAGGGTGTAGAAGAGACATGCATACTCTTTGGAGAGTTTAGAGCTGGTTAAGTATTTACCACTACAGTAGTTTTCCAAAATATAAGATGGCATGGTGATTGTTTCCTATACTTTTAAGCTTTTAAAGCAAATTCTAACATATCATTAAAACAAACTCAATATGACAACCACCCTAGGAATGTAAAAGTTAAAAATTTAAGGCTACAATAATATGCTAACACTAAGAGTGTAACTTCACAATTATAGCACTTAGAGATTTCCCAAGTATAGGCTATATGGCAATAGACAATGAAATGAACCATATGATATAATTTTAGTGACATTAACTTTGAAATATAATTTATGTCCTTGTCTCTGTCTCTCTCTTCCTCCCTCCCTCTTCCTCCCTGTTTCTCTTCCCTCTTCCTTTTTTCATTTCTTTTTAATTTCTCCCTTCCTTCCCTTCCTCCCTCCTTCCCTTCTCCCTCCTTCCCTTCTCCCTCCTTCCCTCTTTCTTTCTTTCTTTTTTTCTTTCTTTCTTTCTTTCTTTCTTTCTTTCTTTCTTTCTTTCTTTCAATATTCTCTTTCTCTCTCTCTTTTTGTATACAATATGTGTGCTTGTTAGTAAGAGTATCAAAATGTGTGTGTGTCTGTCTGTCTGTCTGTCTGTCTGTCTGTCCATGAGCTTATGCTCATTGGGAGGTTGAAAGTGGACCTAAGGCATCTTCCTTGGGTACCAGTGTCTCTCACTGAACTTGAAGATCCATGGATTTAGCAAAGCTGGTTGGGCTAGGGGATCTTTAGGCGTCCCCTTGTCTCTGATCACTCCAGCACTTGAGTTTCAGGGGTGCTACCATGACAGACTTTTACATAGGTTTTGGAGATCCTAATTCATGCACTTGCAGCTAAAACTTCACTGATATTATCCCAGCCCCAGATTCCTTATTATCTAAGCAACCTTACCTGAAATGCCACATTTAGTATTCCAACCACTGTGTGGAAATATCCAAGTACAAGAATCGTTGATCACCTTTGTTATCTAGTGAGTTTAGTGGCGTTTCAATGGAGTTTAGTGAAGTGTTTGTCCACATTCTGATTTTAATGATTATAAAGAGTTAACAGTGGCCCTCACCTGGATCCTGGTGACTGGAGCAGATGCCCAGCCGATCTGCTTCCCTGTGGAAACCACGTCTAGAGGCATCCCAGATTGGCCACTGCCCTCAGAGATGCAGACATCCTAGAGAGACCATTGACCTCAGAGCAGGGGACACCATATCCTGAGGCATTCTAGAGGAATGACTACACTCAGAGCAGCAAACACCTAACTGTTCTACTACTGTGGGGACACCTTATCCTGAAATATCCTAGAGGAGCCACTGTACCCAGAACAGCTGGAGCTCAGGATCACAGAGACATCCGGACCCCGAGGAGTTCTGACAACCAAGATAACTGGAAAGGCAGGCTCCAGTCACAACCAGTGAGTGCAGGTAACACTAGAGCTAACCAAATGGAGAAAGGCAAGCATAAGAATGTAAACAACAGAAACCAAAGTTACATGGCATCACCAGAACCCAGTTTTCCCACCATAGCAAGTCCTGAACACCACATCACACTGAAAAAGCAGGATTCACAATTAAAATCACTTCTCATGATGATGATAGAGGACTTTAAAAAGGACATAAACAACACTCTCAAAGAATTTGAGGAGAACAAATAGGTAGAAGCCCTTAAATAAATGCAAGAAAACACAACCAAACAGGTGAAGGAATTACACAAAACCGTTCAGGATCTAAAAATGGAAGGAGAAACAATAAAGAAATCTCAAAGGGAGACTTCCCTGGAGGTAGAAAACCTAGGAAAAAATCAGGACGCAAGCATCACCAACAGAATACAAGAGATAGAAGAGAGAATTTCATGCGCAGAAGATACCATGGAAAACATAGACACAACGGTCAAAGAAAATGTGAAATGCAAAAAGCACCTAACACAAAACATCCAGGAAATCCAGGACACAATGGGAAGACCAAACCTAAGGATAATAGGTATAGATGAAGGTGAAGACTCCCAACTTAAAAAGACAGTAAATATCTTCAACAAAATTATAGAAGAAAACTTCCCTAACCTAAAGAAAGAGATGTCCTTAAATATACAAGAAGACTACAGAACCCCAAATAGACTAGACCAAAAAAGAAATACCTCCCGTCACATAATAATCAAAGCACCAAATATACAAAACAAAGAGAAGATACTAAAAGCAGTAAGAGAAAAAGGCAAAGTAACATATAAAGGCAGACCCATAAGAATTACATCAGACTTCTCACCAGAGACTATAAAAGCCAGAAGATCCTGGACTGATATTATACAGACCCTAAGAGATCACAAATGCCAGCCCAGACTACTATACCCAGCAAAACTCTCAATCATTATTGATGGAGAAACCAAGATATTCCATGACAAAACCAAATTTACACAATATCTTTCCATAAATCCAGCACTTCAAAGGATAATGGATGGAAAAATCCAACACAAGGAGGGAAACTACAACCTAGAAAAAGCAAGAAAGTAGTCTTCCAACAACCCCAAAAGAAGATAGTTACACAAACATAATTCCACCTCTAATAACAAAAATAACAGGAAGTAACAATCATTTTCCTTAATATCTCTTAATATCAATGGACTAAATTCTCCAATAAAAAGACGTAGACTATTAGACTAGATATATAACAGGACCCAGCATTTTGCTGCATACAGGAAACACACCTCAGTGACAAAGACAGACACTACCTCAGAGTAAAAGGATGGAAAACAATCTTCCAAGCAAATGGTCTCAAGAAACAAGCTGGAGTAGCCATTCTAATATCAAATAAAATTGATTTTCAACCAGAAGTAATCAAAAAAGATAAGGAAGGACAGTACATACTCATCAAAGGAAAAATGTACCAAGAAGATCTATCAAATTCTGAACATCTATGCCCCAAATGCAAGGGTACCCACATACATAAAAGAAACTTTACTAAAGCTCAAAGCATACATTACATCTAACACAATAATAGTGGGGGATTTCAACACCCCACTCTCAGCAATGGACAGATCATGGAAACAAAAACTAAACTGAGACACAATGAAACTAACAGAAGTTATGAACCAAATGGATTTAACTGATATCTATAGAACATTTCATCCTAAAACAAAAGAATATACTTTTTTCTCAGCACCTCATGGTACCTTCTCCAAAATAGACCATATAATTGGTCACAAAACAGGCCTCAACAGATAAAAAAAAGATTGAAATAATCCCATGTGCCCTATCAGACCACCATGGACTAAGGCTGGTGTTTAATAACAACAAAAACAACAAAAAGCCCACATACACTTGGAAACTGAACAAGCTCTACTCAATGATGACTTCGTCAAGGAAGAAGTAAAGAAAGAAACTAAAGACTTTTTAGAATTTAATAAAAAGGAGGACACATCATACCAAAACTTGTGGGACTCCATGAAAACAGTACTAAGAGGAAAACTCATAGCTCTAAGTGCTTAAAAAAAAACTGGAGAAAGCATACACTAACAACTTGACAGCATACCTCAAAGCTTTAGAAAAAAAAGAAGCTAATATTCCCAAGAGGAGTAGATGGCAGGAAATAATCAAACTCAGAGCTGAAATCAACCAAGTAGAAACAAAAAGAACTATACAAAATATCAACAAAATCAAGAGCTGGTTCTTTGAAAAAATCAACAAGATAGATAAGCCCTTAGCCAGACTAATCAAAGAGCACAGAGATAGTATCCAAATTAATAAAATTAGAACTGAAAAGGGAGACATAACAACAGAAACTGAGGAAATTAAAAAAATCATAGATCCTACTACAAAGGACTATACTCAACAAAATTGGAAAATCTGGATGAAATGGACAATTTTCTAGACAGATACCAGGGTACCAAAGTTAAATGAGGAGCAGATAAACCATCTAAACAGTCCCATAACCCCTAAAGAAATAGAAGCAGTCATTAAAAGTCTCCCCACCAGAAAAAGTCCAGGACCGGACAGTTTTAGTGCAGAATTCTATCAGACCTTCAAGGAAGACCTAATATCAATTCTCTTCAAACTATTCCACAGAATATAAACAGAAGGAACACTACCCAACTCATTTTATGAAGCGACAATTACGCTTACACCTAAACCTCACAAAGACCCAACAAAGAAAGAGAACTACAGACCAATCTCACTTATGAATATTGATGCAAAACTACTCAATAAAATTTTCACAAACCAAATCCAAGAACACATCAAAACAATCATCCATCATGATCAAGTAGGCTTTATCCCAGGAATGCAGGGATGGTTCAATATTCGGAAATCCATCAATGTAATCCACTACATAAATAAACTCAAAGAAAAAAACCACATGATCATCTTACCAGATGCTGAGAAAGCATTTGACATAATTCAACATCTCTTCATGATAAAAGTCTTGGAAAGATTAGGAATTCAAGGCACATACCTAAACATAGTTAAAACAATATACAGCAAGCCAGTAGCCAACATCAAACTAAATGGAACCTTGAAACAATCCCACTAAGATCAGGGACTAGACAAGGCTGCCCACTCTCACCCTATCTATTCAATATAGTACTGGAAGTCCTAGCCAGAGTAATCAGACAACAAAAGGAAGTCAAAGGAATACAAATAGGAAAGGAAGAAGTCAAAATTTCACTATTTGCGGATGATATGATAGTATACTTAAGTGACCCTATAACTTCCACCAGAGAGCTCCTAAACCTGATAAACAACTTCAGTAAAGTGGCTGGATATAAAATCAACTCAAACAAATCAGTAGCCTTCCTATACTCAAAAGATAAACAGGCTGAGAAAGAAATTATGGAAATGACACCCTTCACAATAGTTACAAATAATATAAAATATCTTGGAGTGAATCTAACTAAGCAAGTGAAAGATCTGTATGACAAGAACTTCAAGTCTCTGAAGAAAGAAATAGAAGAAGATCTCAGAAGATGGAAAGATCTCCCATGCTCCTGGATTGGCAGGATTAACTTAGTAAAAATGGCTATCCTGCCAAAAGCAATCTACAGATTCAATGCAATACCCATCAAAATTCCAAACCAATTCTTCATAGAGATGGAAAGAGCAATTTGCAAATTCATTTGGAATAACAAAAAACCCAGGATAGGGAGAACCATTCTCCACAATAAAAGAACTTCTGGGGGAATCACCATCCCTGACCTCAAACTGTACTACAGAGAAGTAGTGATAAAAATTGCATGGTATTAGTACAGAGACAGGCAGGAAGATCAATGGAATAGAATTGAAGATCCAGAAATGAACCCACATACCTATGGTCACCTGATCTTTGACAAAGGAGCTAAAACCATCCAGTGGAAAAAAAGACAGCATTTTCAACAAATGGTTCTGGCTCAACTGGAGATCAGCATGTAGAAGAATGCAAATCAATCCATTCTTATCCTCTTGTACAAAGCTCAAGTCCAAGTTGATAAAGGACCTTCACATCAAACCAGATACCCTGAAACTAATAGAAGAGAAGGTGGGAAGACCCTCGAATACCTAGGCACAGAGGAAAAGTTCCTGAACGGAACACCAATGGCTTATGCTCTAAGATCAAGAATTGACAAATGGGACCTCATAAAATTGCAAAGGTTCTGCAAGGCAAAAGGCAATGTCAATAAGACAAAATGGCAACCAACAGATTGGGAAAAGATCATTACTAATCCTAGATCCGATAGAGGGCTAATATGCAATATATACAAAGAACTCAAGAAATTAGACTTCAGACAACCAAATAACCCTATTAAAAATGGGGTACAGAGCTAAACAAAGAATTCTCAACTGAGAAAATTCAAATGGCCAAGAAGCAGTTTAAGAAATGCTCAACATCCTTAGTCATCAGGGAAATGCAAATCAAAACAACCCTGAGATACCACCTCACACCAGTCAGAATGGCTAAGATAAAAAATTTAAGAATGGTAGATGCTGGCAAGGATGTGGAGAAAGAGGAACACTCCTCCATTGTTGGTGGGATTGCAAGCTGGTACAACCACTCTGGAAATCAGTCTGGCGGTTCCTCAGAAAATTGGACATAGCACTACCTGAGGACCCAGCTATACCACTCCTGGGCATATACCCAGAAAATGCTCAAACATATAACAAGGACATATGCTCCACTATGTTCATAGCAGCCTTATTTATAATAACCAGAAGCTGGAAAGAACCCAGATGTCCTTCAACAGAGGAATGGATACAAAAAAATGTGGTACATTTACACAATGGAGGTATTAAAAATAATGAATTCGAGAAATTCTTAGGTAAATGGATAGAACTAGAAAATCATCCTGAGTGAGGTAACCCAATCACAAAAGAACACACATGGTATTTACTCACCGATAATTGGATGTTAGCCCAAAAGCTTGAAATAGCCAAGATTCAACTAACTGACCACCTGAAGCTCATGAAGAAAGAAGACCAAGTGTGCATGCCTCAGTCCTTCTTGGAAGGAGTGACAGAATGCTCAAGAGAGCAAATATGGTGACAAAGTGTGGGACAGAATATCAAGGAGGGGCTGTCAGGAGACCACTCTACCTTGATATCTGTCTCATGTGCAGTCATCAAAGATAGATGCCGATATGGATGTCAGGAAGTGCATGCTGACAGGAGCCTGATGCAGCTGTCTTCTCGAAGGTCTGCCGGAGTCTGACATATCCAGAGGAGGATGCTCACAGCAACCCATTGATCTGATCAAGGGCTCCCAATGAAGAAGTTAAAGGACTGAAGGAGCTGAAAGGGTTGGTGGCCCCAAGAGGAGAGCAACAGTGCCAGCCAACCAGAGCTTCCCAGGGTTTAAATCATCAGCCTGGGAGCACAAAGAAAGGCACCCATGACTTCAGCTGTATACTTAGGGGAGGATGGCCTTGTCAGGCATGGGTGGGAGGGGAGATCCTTGGTTCCATGAAGGCTGAACACTGAGTGGGGAGGAATTCGAGGGTGGGGAGGGGGTATGGGGGGGTAGGTGGGGGCACACTCTTGTGGAAACAGGAAGGGGATGGAATAGGGGGTTTTGTGGGGGGAATGGGGTAAGGGGATAAAATCTGAAATGTAAATATAACATCCAATAAAAAATATGAAAAAAAAAGAGTCAACAGTGACAACTAAAATGTGTTAGCACAAGACCAAGCAGGACAGACACACTGTCTCATTTTATCTGCTATAATTCCTATGCAGTTCTGAGGCTCAGAACATTAGAATTCAGTTTTCAATAGATAAGTGTCATTAATAGTTTTAGTAATAATTATGAAACATACACTATCTCAGAAGGTGAACGTAGACTACAACAATATTCTACACAGTGGAAATGTTTTACCCTGGGCAGTCTTTCCCAAATTGTCTGATTAAATTTCATTTGTTTTGTTATTATGCTAATTGCATAAGATATCAACCTTATCAATAAGATAAATGACAATAGAAAATTATCCTTTATACCTGGTAAAATGTGTCAATTATAAGGTCATCTCACAACTTAAAATATACTTGGTCACCTATTAAATACCATCTGAGTTTTGCATATAGCAGTTTTAGGTGACGGTGTCACTAGCCATTCATGAGTTTCTACAGTACGATTTTTAAATCTAACTCATGAATGGGTGTCAAAGACTTTTTTGTTACATATTAGATGATGGTAAAGGATCTCTGACAAATGCATTGTGAAGTTCTATAAACTACAGTAAGGATTATATATACAGTGTTCTCAGCTGCTCAGTGTTGAATGGGATATTTAATTTTTAAATGTCTCATTTATTAATTTGCTGATTATGACACCAGATTTAACGTGTTGCATTTGTGTGTCATGTAGGCATTGCTTCTTCAACATCACAATGCTTTATTCAACTTTCTCAAAGTGTAGGAGACATTTAGATATTACTAGGATTTTTTTGTTTGTTTGTTTTTAGATGGGGAAGAATTTCCTAAGTTGCTTAAAATTAATTAAAACATTGCATGATCTGTTTTTTTAAATTGTCTGCTCCTTTTTTCCCCCTTTTCTCTTACTTAAGTTCAGTTGTCTTGAGTACAGAATTATGCTGAACTAAATTTCTATGGTTTCTTTCATTCAGTGCAAACTAGTATAAGGAAAATTACAATGGAAATGGGTAAATGTTTACAATGCTGAAAGGTACCTGTCTTTAAAAATCCCATGAAATTCACATTTCATTTTTTCCCCTGTTGGGTAAAAAGATAAATTGGGTTTCCCAGGAAAACCTTTGATTTAGTTCCATCAATATAAACATTATGCTTGGCTTTATCAAGATTCCAAGAGCAATTCATTTTAGGTTAATCATGTTATTGACATTATTATTTTATATGAAGTATCATTTATCTTACAAAGAAGATGTAGCATTTCTACATGAAAGTGCATACAGCATATTTCTTTTTGAGGCTTCATTTTGTCTTTAAAGCTTGATGAATGACCCATCACTCAATCTTCTTATTTATGGTATTAATGCAAATTCAGTTACATTTGAGTAACTTATCTTTCTCAGATGGTCTTGCAATGCTTTAATCCTGCTTAAGAGACTACCAGGCTATAAAATTTGCGACTTTTAAATAAAAAAATAATGAATAAATATGTAAGAAAACTGTAATTTTGTTCCTTGTTAATATAAACTATACAGCCACCTATATATGCTTTGCTTATTTACTGGTTTTAACTAGTTTTTAATCTATTTTTTACAGTGATAGACAAAACAAAAGTCAATATTAAAAGTTGTTCTCAATATCCTGTATTATTGTCAGAAGAGAACTGAGTGAAAATTTCCAATTTTTATTATCATGTGTTAATTGTAACAATGACAGTGATTATGACTTTGCCATGCGTGTATTAAAACAAACATTACCCTCTCCTATCTCCCTCTTGAATTCCTTTAATTTTCAAATAGCCTGCCTTTTACTTGCAAGTATTTCATTCATAAACTTTGCATCTAATAAAAATATGCAATTATTCGACTCCCTGAGTCAATTAATTTCCCCTAAAAAAAATGATACATCCACGGTGCCATACATTTTCCTGAAATCAGGATTTTATTCCCCTTTATAGCTGAATTATACTTTATTGTATATTTATATTTTCTGTTGATTATTCAGCTATCGATGGGCATCCAGTCTGTCATCAGGTTGGTTGGTAAGGATATTGTTAAAATAATCATAGTGTGAAGGCATCGTATTATCGGCTGACTTTGATTCCTTCAGTTAGACACACCCAGGAATGATGGCCTTGGATCATATAAACATTCTCCTTTTAACTTTTGGATGAACCTTCATACAGAGTACTACAGTGGTTGTATTAGTTTACATTCCTAGTAGTGTGCATACAAAAATCCTTTTCTTTCTACATCTTCACAAAAATCTCTTATTTGTTTGCTTGTTGATAGCCACTCTAACTGGGGTGAGTGGAAGTTCAATATGACATTCTTCTGATGGCTACGAATGTTGATTCCCATGTATTACTCAGTCATTTGCACTTCTTTTGAGATCTGTTTGTGTTCAGTGCCTTTCTCCATTTATTGATTTGATTACTTTCCTTTTCATTGTTTTTGTAATAATAAATTAAATTATAATAAGATAAATAAATTAAATTATAATATGATAAATAAAAAAACTAAGACTTTAGACCTGGACAGAACAAATCAAAGAAGAGCCTGGGAGAAGGTACAAGAATCAGAGACTCACTTGTTCATACACTTAGGAGTTTCATAAAAACACTAAATTGGAAGCCATTGTATATATTTGCAGAGGAATTGGTACAGGCTCTTGCAGGCCCTGTTAATGTTGACTCAGTTTTTGTAAGTTCATATGAGATTTGATCATGCTGATTTAGAGGGCTTTGGTTCTTTCTGCCTTCACTTTTGTGGCTATCTCTGATCTCTAAGAAAATGGTTTTGATAAAGACATTCCATTTAGAGTTGAGAGCTCCAAGGTCTCTCACTGTCTGCATAATGCCTGGCTGTGGATCTCTGTATTTGTCCCCATCTGCTGCAGGAGAACACTACTCTGATGATGACGGAACAAGGCACTGATCTGTGAGTATAGCAGGGTATCATTAAGAACCATTTTATCACTATATACATTTTTATTTTATTTTAATTTTTCTTGTTCTAGACCAATAGTGTTTAGTTTTGCTCTAGGTTTTGAGGCTATCTAGTCTCTGGTTTTTGTTTACACAAGCAGTGTCAGGTATAGGTTCCATCTTGGGAGTGGGCCTTCAGTCAAATTAGATATTGGTTGCTTACTTCATAAGCTTTGTGTCACCATTGTACTAGCATATCTTGTAGGTAGGCGACCACTGTACATCAAGTTTGTGGCTGGGTTGATATCTATGTTGCTCTTTGGTAGAATGCAGAGTGCTTTGTAAGATGTGAGAATGTAGTGGAGAAAGTTTTATGTAGGCATTAGCTCAACTATTCCATGTTCATTGAGCTATGCGGGTGCTCTCTTCAGCTGTGGGGTTTTGTTGCCTCTTTAAATATTATTTTCAGTTCTTTATCATAGTTTGGACATTCATTCTATTTCGGAAATAGATGACCATGATTTTCTGCCTCCTTGTAAGCTGTCTTTTTACACTGACATCATTTCTTTTGGTGAATAGATGCTTTTGATTTAACACAATCTCATTTTTCAGTGCTTATGGGTATTTCTCAAGTCTTGGACTCTTATTTGGAATGTCAGTTGTTATTCTTAACATTGAAGTCTTCGACCTATTTAGATTTCTGCTTTTTGATAAGATGACAGAGACCAAATTTTAGTTTTCTACTTCTAGGACTACTAACTTAAAATACTTGAAAGACTCAACCTGAAAATTCTTATATCTTCCAGCAAATGGCAGAATGCAAAAATCCTCATAGAAAAATACATAGTACACACACACACACACACACACACACACACAATTCTAATAAGCATCCCAGGAAAGAAATTAGAAGAATATTTTAAATAATACTCTTAAATAAAATAAAATGGACTGTTGAAGAAGAGAGTAGAAGATGGAGTGCTTTCCCCTGCTTGTGGATTTGCTTCATTAATATTTTCAAAAAAGCCCATGTTACCAAAAGTGATCTACATGATTGGCTGTATAGAAATATAAGACCCAGACAGCTAAGCAATGCTGAGTAGAGTGAGCAATGCTGGACGAATCACACTAGGTGACTTCAAAATATACTACAATGCCAACAAAAATAGCATCGTATTGCCCTGATACTGACACATAGAGTAAAGAAATAGAAAAATAAAAATCAGCCCATGTAGTGACAGATATGTGATTTTTTTCAAAGAGGCTAAAATATATATATTGAAGAAAAAAAGACAACATTAACGATGGTGCTTGGCAACTTGGATATGTAGTCTTTGATACTACTGCAACTGCTATTGTTTTCCTCAAATGTCTAGATAAACAGTCTCAAAATTCAAAAGTACGTTTAGCTCTTTAAAAAAAATGTCTAGAATTACTAGGAAACATAAGAGAAGTTGTTATTTTATAGCAGATTTCCAAGTATTAAGACTGATCTGAGTAAACAATGCAAAAATATTTCAAACTCAAAAAAAAAAACGCAAAAATTTCAAAACAATATAGTTTGGAATCAGGCTGTAGGGCATGAGAAAACCCATCTTTAGTGGTCCTTTTTCACATATTATTTAAATAATAAAATCAAGATGAGATGAATATTGTCATTTTACTAATTACATTTCTTTATCCCTTTCCAAAATGGGACAGTATAGATGATTGCTAAGACATATTTTGGTGGGGTCTAAAACTGAAAAGTAACAAAAAAGGAAGTCAACCCACTGGCTTTCTTAGAGGTTAGAAACTTTTGTTTTATGACAGAAAAAAGACTCCCATTATTCCTTTGATTTTATTTTATTTTTTATAGTTTCTGTTTTTCTTGTCTTCATTTCTCTTTCTTTAATATGATATACATGAAATAGACACAACATTGGTTGGGCAAGAGAAATGGGGAATGCTTTTAATATTGCAGAGTTTCAATGACAAAGGTGACAATGTTAAAGATAGGACATATTTGTTCATTCTCTCATTGTGTGCTATGGAATTCTAGGAATTCTCTATGTGAGGTGACAATGATCTACCTTAGCTATCCTTATGATGACTCGTGTCTGTTGCTTTCATTGTAAGACTCTTTATCCAATTTCACAGATGGTAACTTCTGCTTTGTAAACCATTGGTTATCAATGAAAACAAATCATCTAGAACTAACTCTTGGAGTAGTGTAATTAATCTTTATGTTGTGTAATTCCTATTTGATGAACTGATGTGCATCAAAGGATGGAGTATGCACTTGAGGTCTCATCCTTGGTGTTTTGACAATCAATTTCTGCTATCATTACAGTCATGGAAAAGAAGAGAAAAGGAAATGATGGATCTCATATATTGACAATCACTCATTACCTTGCAAATCAAATAGCTTTACTAAATTCATGTTCACCTTCCCATGTAAGCAATGTCAGCCTTCAATAAAAATGACAGAAACAACTCGAAGCAATAAATATTGACAGAATTAGAAAACTTTATTTTTGTTTAGTTTATAATATAAACACTCATCACAACTGTATTAATTTTTACTAATATTAGACAGCAAATGATTATAGTATATGAAGTGAATATTAATTACACATAATATCTTAATTTAAATTATGTAGCTTCTCTTTTAAAATGTATATGTGATTACTTTTAACTGATGATTCCCAACTTGGAGCAGTACTTCTAACCAGAGAACATTTGGCAACATACACACACACACACACACACACACAGGCACATGCAAAAACACACACCCACCCATACCCATATCCCCCCACATAATGATGCTGTTGTACTGGCATTTTGTGGGAAAAGGTTAGTAGTGCTGCTGAATAAATGGGCATGCACAGGGAAGGACAGCCATGAATAGCAAAGTATTTGGGACAAAAGTTTCGTAATGCTTTGGCTGGAAACTTCTAATGCACAACAAAAATATTTATTGACACTTCCTATGCTTCATATTAGGTTTATGAACATCAGAGGGTACCAGATAATCCATGTACTCAGTACATATATCTGTCTATGCATCTTTCTAGTCTTGTCTATTATCAGTCTGTTTGCCTCTCTAGTTACCTAGCTGTCTATGTATCTATTATGATTGAGCCCTGAACCTCATACATGGCAGATACGAGATCTAACACAAAGTTATAGCCCCAACCTGATGATCCACTTTCAAACAAAATTATTCAGCCATAATAAGGCCTTCACATGGCTGTATCTATGTGTGTTGTTTTTAATAATCACAATAGATTCAGAACTGCCTCACCCAAGCTGTTCCCAAATTTCTAAAACAATTGGGGAACAATACCTGTGTTGGAAAATTTAATGTTTGGAGATAATTGTTATGTGTAGCAGATTAGATTATAAATAATATATGCTCTCTGGATATATTCCAATTCACACTTCTAGCAAAAGTATATGAGAGCTTCCATATTCTTTACACTATAGTGATGATCATTTTTTTTTTGAGACATAGTCTTCTTGTGAAGCCTAGGCTGACCTCAAACTCATGAATCTCTGTCTCAGCTTCTCAACTACTAAAATTGAAGGATTCTTTCACCCTGCTTGGCTTTGTGGTAGAGTCTTATCAACTTTAATAGGCAGAAAAAAATGCCCAAGAAAGTATAAAAGCATAATCTTGGGTGTCTACAAGGTTTTTTTCCAAAAGCCTTTAGGACACAGGATAGCAATTAAGGGTAAAGAACATCCAGAAAGGCCTGGGGGCCCCTGCATAGAATGAAAGTAAAAAGTCACAGAAGCAAGTAGCACATACAAGCTCTATTCTTGCTTAGCAAACATGTCACTGTACTGATAGTGTCATCTATGGACATCAGACTTCAGTTTCTTCAGTCTTTCAATACAAACACACACTAGCAACATTACAGAGAGCTTCTGTCCTTCAAACTCAGTCTGAAACTATAATGTTGGTCTCCTTTGTTTTAAGGTTTCTTAGATTGAACAACTAGTTTCTCTGAATTCACTGTGTGTAGTCATGGTTGAGCTATCTCTCCCGAGGTTGTGTAAAAAAATGTAATAAACATGTGAAATATATATATATATATATATATTTGCTACTAAAATAAGTGAATGATATTTTGTCACAGCTGAATTATGTTCTCTCATTATAAGTGCAGCTGAACATATTTCCGTATTAGTAAAATTATTTAATTCAGCATAATGCAACTCTTTACCTGTTCTGCTAATTTATTGACTACTGACTTGGTTATTTTGTTAGTTTGAACCTTTAGTCCATCTGTATATATATCACTAAATCTTTGTCTTGCTAAATGCTATTTGTCTTTCCTGATCTCCTCTTGTTGTTTTGTTTGGGATAAGAATTTTAATTATTCAGTTTCTGTTCTACTACCCCTGTGTGTTCTTCTTTTATAGAAATGTCTATATTCAATATGTTATAGCTAGGTTGTTCTTGGAACTGAATTCATTTTCTTTTCACTGCTGTTTTAATCAAATGTTTCTTTAAAATGACCTATTTGTTCTTTAGGATCCCCTTCACCCAAACTTTTTTTCTTCATTTCTTTAGTCTTTCTACTAAGTGAGGTATGGGAATGTGGTTACCAGAATGCCCACTTACATTTTTTTCATGTGATTTTAATTTTGTGCTTCAAATACAGAGATGCTTGGAGAACCAGTATATTGTGAGTAATGTCAGGGATGTACAGCTGGGGGCATCCTTTCTCCAGTTTCCTGATGCTCTGGATTGTACCATGTTTGGCAGCTCTTTCATTTGCTGTGTCATTCTGTTAACTATGGTGTTCAGGCCTCTCTTCTAGCATTGTATTCTGGGAGAGGGTACCATTTATCATATAATGGGCAAGCAATGGATTTATTTGAACCTTTAAGGACTTCAATTCTTGTGCTATAGTATTCAATCTTAGGGTCAATAGGATAATGTATGAGCAGACAAAATAAAAGCAAATATATTTAGCAGTCTACTTCTAAGTACTGAAAACAAATGATGTATTATATCAGATACCTGATGCACAGTGATCCTGTGCTTATGTTGGTTCTTGAGGCAGCCACAGAAAGGAAAAAACAGCAGTTAGGAAAATTGGAAGCTGTGTGATCCCAGAGATTTAGCTAGGATGCAGCTGAGGGATTGTGGATGAACTTCAAAGTTACACTTTAACAATCTTGATTTTTAAAGCCAGCACACATGTTGGAAAGAGGCCAGTCAGACAGTCCTTGTGGATTCTTGAGTAAGGACTTTGGTATGAACTTCTGACAGAGAATTTTTCCTGGTAAGTAGGAATCATTTTATCTATTAAAAAACTATGAATGCAAAATTCACACTTAACCATCTGTCTAGAAAATAAGAAATCCTTAGTTCCTTCATAATTTCCACACAGTGTGCAGTGAACACAGATTGGAATATAGAATGCTATGGCCACTTTGTTTTCCCAAAGACAGAACTGGAAAGGGAAAGGAGACCTGCACAGCTGTTAGGAAACTACTTTATGAATAGATGAAATTATGGTGACATACAAATACATACTTCAAGGTTGTGTTTTTTTTTTTTTTAACTTTGTAGGATTACTATCTTCAGGTCCCATAATCATTTTGCAAAGAATTATTATTGTGCAGGAATGTGCTCTTTTGTGTAGTAGTTTATCCACACTACTACACATTTATTTATGTAATATATATATTTTAAAGATAAAAATAGATAAACTGGACCAAAGCTCACACTTTTATCAGTTCACCTTTTCTGTAGTATATGACTCAGTTTAGTGCTGCTGTTATTACTGTTATTTTTTACTCAGTGATCATAACAGAGGTATGAAGGTAGTTCCCTGAGGTGGCAAGACAGAAGAATCAGAGGAATATTGGTTAAAGAGCATGAACTTTCAGATATAAAAAGAGAGTGCCCTGATGATCAAATGAACAGCACAATGACCACTGCCTTATTATATTTTAAACAACTTCACCCAAATACATGGCTAGCTGGACAATGGCAGATATACTAGTTAAATCAATTATACTAATTATTTTACTATGTATAGATAACAAATCTAAATGTTGTATACATTATGCAGCCTTGTCAATTATACTACATAAAATTATAAAATTGAAATGCTTACAGTTTGGAATATTTGATGTCTAATATCCTCAGCATCTTGAAAATGCAAATGAGAATTACTTTGAGATATTATCATATCTTAGTCATAATGACTAAGGTAATTCCGGGATGTAGGGAAAAGGAACACTCATTCATTGCTGATGGGAATACAAACTCAGAAAGGCACTATGGAAATCAGTATGGAGAATCTTCAGAAAGATGGAAATAGATCAACCATATGATCAAGCTATACCCGTCTCAGGCATATCCCTAAAGGACTCTATATCCTATTGTAGAGATACTTACTCATCCATGTTCATTGTGCTCTGTTCACAATACCCAGAAAAAAATAACCTGCATGCCCATTAACTGATGAGTGGATAATGAAATTTCAGTATATTTAGGCAACGGAATACTACTCATCTATTAAATTTTTAAATTATGAAATTTTAGGTAAATATATGGAAATGGAAAAATTATTCTGAATAATTTAATCCAGATACAGAAATACAAATATCTCAAGTTTTCTCTTATTTGTAGATGGTAGCTTCGAGTCTTTAGATATGTGTGCTCCATTTAGAATATGGAGGTCAGAGAACTACTGATGGTCCATGGGGAGGAATATTCAAAAGAAGGGAGCTAGAACACAGTGATATAAGCCCTTAAAGGGGAATGACAGAACAGGAAGGATTGACTTGGGGTGAGAGATAGAAGGCCAGAAAAGAGGAAGGAATATAGGAAGGCATAAATAACACTAAAGAATTTTTTTAAAATGTCATATGGTAACCTACCTACTACTGGAGAAGCATACAACACACACACACACACAGACACACACACCACACACACACAAAAGGGAAGAGAACACTAGGTGGTTGTTCAGTGTCAAATGGTCAGCCTTGAAAATATAATACAAGTAATACTATGTGAATGAAAAGACTTATATTTGTGAAAAATTAATAAAATAAAGTTATTGCAATAAAAGATAAATAAAAATAGAGAACATGAATTTTAAAGAGAGAGGAAGGGGTTTATAAGAGGGTTTGGAGAGAGGAAAGAGAAGAGAGTACTGTAATTATAATTTTAAAATAATTTAAAAAAAAATTAAATGGAGTTACTTTATAATGAAGTCATATTGACCCAACTAGACACCACCGATTAAGAAATAATGAGCCAAGTTCCAAGATGTACTACCTTTTTAGAGTTGTTAGCCTGCAAGTGTGTGTGTGTGTGTGTGTGTGTGTGTGTGTGTGTGTGTGTGTGTAAGTATCTGCAAATGCCAGTAGAGTAACGATCTGTGTGAGGCAAGATGAAAATTTGGTTCAATACTACTCAACAGCCAATGTTGGTTTAAACTTTCAGAGTTTGACACTGAGCATACGTAAGCACAGTACAATTTGGAGAAAGGTTTTTTGATGTAACACAGTACTGTGTAGACAATGAGGCAGAATTACATCCAAATTCTACTCAAAGTACATGTCACTTCTTCCGTGAAGATAGTCTCAAAAAATAGACTACATGTGTTATCTTAAGGGCCTAAGGGGAGGATCTGGTGTGGTCTCCATCATACAGCTAGCACAAAGGTTGTCTGGGCTATTAGCTACCTCTAATTCTGCTTGTGGGGGCTGGATAAAGTTTGGTCCTGCCTAGGCTCAAGGATTGCCTCCAGTTCCAGCTTTCAGAGCAAGAAAATAGGTTACACATTTTTTTTTCCTTTGGAAAAAAAATACTGTTCTTAATATTCCTTCTTTCCTGAGTGCTACTTACGAGCACAAGGACATTTGTGCTCCAAACAAATACAGTCTCATAGACCTGTAAATATTATTATAGGCTATTCCTAATATTACTGGTTACCCACTAGAACTTGATGGTAAGACTTTATTGATAGATAAAGAAATCATACAACTGAGTCATATAACATGGAAATGTGATGATGATAATGATGTCCTGGTTAGTTTTCATACTGCTAGAAGGGGCTATGTATTGTACTGGAAAAGAAATCATCCTTTCTACCCAGCTATGAACACTATGAGCTACAATAATAAAATGGCTGGCCCAGCAAGACATACCTGCTTAGTCCAATAGAGTCATGAACATAATGGGAACAATCAAGCACTTTTTTGATGACTTAAGACCCTTATAAGATGGAACCCATAGCTGGCATTATTATTGGTATATAGAACTTGTTACAAAACAGGTTCAGACTGTAGGAGAGAAACTGCTGTAATTATTCTGTTCAGCGGAAATAAGTACTAAACCAACTCTTAATGACTTACTGTTTCATCCATAGATAAAATAATTTTGGAACTCTCCACAGAGAAGCTTGTATTTGCAGTAGCTGTTCATTAACACAGAGATTCATGCCTGGCTAAAGTACAGAGACTGTAGAATGTTCTGTCCTAAATGGGATAATGTATAATAAATACTTCATCTTCCTACTCTCAGAGATTATGCTAGAAGGGGCAGACATTTTGTAAAAGGCAGAGATGGAGAATGGCTATATAAAAATACCTTCTGGACAAAACAGGCAAGTACACATATGAGATCACAGAATTTGTAACAACAGGCACAAGAGTCTGTGCCAACTCAAATGAAACTAAACTCCAACATGGAAAAGGGGGAGGGGGTGGACAGGGAGTCCCACCCCTAGCCAAAGAGCTATTGACAACTAACAGCATCCATGAGAGGGTGAGTGAGCTTTCTTGAAGATACAGCCTCTGTTATACTCACAGATCCAGTGAATGGTCATAAATCTAAGAATATGTGGACAGTACAAATTGGACTCAATATAAACAAATTAAAAATTAGAGGACACAAAATTAGGTGGGTAGGCAGTTGGGGAGGGTCAAGGAGAACTCGGAGAAAGGCATAAATAATGTTCAAAACATATTGTTCTAACTTGTAAATGAACTATTACGTTTTAAAATTAAGATGGAAAATAAGTAGCTATTTGTAATTGCTTTTGAATATTGACATGCATACTACCATTTCTATAGGACTTATCTTCAAGATCTTTCTTATCTGAAACCTTTAAATCCTAAAATATATTTAGAGAATTTAATGTTATTATTTTCAATCATTAAATTTAAAATATTGACTAAATTATAACATTATTATCTGGTTATCCATTATTAGATAATTAATATTAAATCAATTGATGTCTGTGTATTAGAATACATATATGTATATTAGGTACAGCGGGAACACAGAAGCCCAGTGTCATACCCAATCCTTTCTGTTTAATCAGTGTATTAATTATTAAAACTCTACCCATGTACCCTGCAAAGCAACTTAAGGGAGGCAGAGTTTATTTTGGCTCAGCATATATTCTATCATGGAGGAGACAATATGGTGGCAGACTAGTTTCCTTATGCACAACATTTTTTCTATGTAGTTTCTTGGTTTTCATAAATTTGAGCGTTGAAGATTACTGACCATGTGTTTTGTATGATGTCTCTGAATTGAGCAAACATATATATACCAAACAAACAACGCTCATCTCTATCTATCTATCTATCTATCTATCTATCTATCTATCTATCTATTTGTTTATAACTACAATGAAAGAACTCCACAGACATGATGTGCCTTACTTACAGCATTCCATTATAGGCACACTACAGGGTGTCTAACGTTTGATCACTGGTGAGCATATCTTCAATCATTGTGTCTGTCAGGTTTTCCCACTGTAAACTTAGTCTAGTATTTGTGAGCCTATTCTAAACAGAGTAAGAATTGAGCTTGAAGAAGAATATCAAATGTATTAAGATGTTATCATATAAAATTAACACATATAAGACATGATACTTTGAGCCATGCAAGTATCATATTTTTTATAAAGTTTTCTTCATTAATTTTTCCATTCATTAGTGAAACTTGTGTGCAATGCTTATTACTTTTAGGCTCTTCTAACCTAATATTTAAAAAAGCAATATTTTAAAGAACATACATACTGTGTGTATTTGTTTGTCGTATGCCTGTGCACATGAATGCAGGTGCCCAGGAAGGCAAGAAAATGAATCTGCATTCCATATTGCTGTGAATACTAGACTTCATTCATTGAGACAATCTAACATGAGCATAGCAGAAAATCTAACATAGGAGCAGTAGGCACTCTTAATTGCTGAACCATATATTCAGCTCAGGGTGCTTCTAATTTTACTTTCCTATTATTCTTGATTTTAATACTTGGTCTTTGGAATTCTCCACAAGGATGTTTTGTCTTTTCTTGTCTATTTGATTCCCAGGATTAAGATATAATAAATATTTTAGGCTTTGAGAACTCCACATTAATGGAAAAAATACAAAATTATCTACCATTCCAATTTATGCTTACCTTGGTCTTTGAGGCAAATTTTTGAAAGCCTGCCCTGTGCTGGTCACTGTGTATATATGAGAGAACACTGCACAATGAGGTACAACTTGTGAAATTTTAGAAACATGGACATTACATCCTGAATACATTCCATAAAAGAGAAGACAAAGTATACTTGCTGGTGACCTTGGTGTTTCAAGATTTGAAATTTGAAAAATATTGATTTTTTTATTAGAACAATAATACTTGAACTGGTTTCAGAGTTTAGGACCTACATTTTACAGATAATAGATTAAGAGAAGTTTGAAGAACTTAACTCAGCCATGTGAAGTCACATGTCTAGCTGGGACCAGAATGTAGATTCTAATATTAGTGATCTGTGCCTCTTAGTGGTTTTTACCTGACATACAAAAAGAAATAAAAATAAGATACAAATAGGATTAGGCAATCCTTTAAAATGTTTTATAGCTAATACAACTCTAAAATGCCTATTAAATATAATTTTTGTAAATAGAAACGTGCATTTTATTTGGTGTTTACGAATGCTTAGAGATATTAAAGAAAAGAACGACTCCAGCTATCACTTATTTTTGCAATTGTCAGAAAGATGAACCAGCAGCAGCATTACGGTTAAGACTAATAAAAACCATACCTGGTGAGTCTCTTGGGAAGGGTGAGAATAGCCTGAAGAACAACAAAAAATTTACAAGAAATGAGACCAATCTTTCAGAGCAGCACGAAGGTTCAAAAGACAAAGGTATGGTTGTCTGGAAACCACAGAATTGCTTCCACAGATGACAATCAAGTTATCAAGAGACATTAGAAGGCTGCTATCACCAAACCAGCTCAGGAAGAGTGATAAGCCCTGAAGGCTGCTACTTCGGGCAAAGCAGCTGGTAAGTTGTGCTTCCATTCACTTGCTCCTCAGGTGACTTGGACTCATCTGAGCTGAAACAATTCAAGCAATCGCTGCCCCAGCAAGAAGAAACCTGAGTGTAGTCTGAGGATTGCTCACACCTGAGTGCTGTCTGTGGCTCACTCATACCTGAGCTGTCCTAGGATTGCTCACAGCTGAGTACTGTTTTAGGCTAGCTCACTCCACTTGCTTTTTACAGGAATAGTGGGAAGCAGCTGAGGGGAAGGAATGAGGATGAGAAGTCTGTCATGAACTATTCTACCTCCTGATGATTTCTCTACTTGGCTCATTGATCTAAATGCCTTTAATGAAATAGATGAGTTAAATGTCTGCTTCTCACAACAGTATGATTCTGTAAATTATCACAAGGAAGAATTGTCTTGATCATTCCATTTTTTTATTGTTAGCATTTCTCTGTCATATGGTTATCTGTGTTGATTCTTCTTTTGCACTCAAATGGAATCTTTCAATCTGGAGTTATTAATCTGGGGTTTTGTGACATCCTGTAGATCCTGGGATAGAAGGTAGTTTCCATATAAAGGAAAACACTGATGTGAGGGGTTCCTTGTTTCATCAGAAAACATTTGTCATGTAGGACTCAGCCACATTATAATTTGTTTTAAAATGTTTTTGTTATATAAAATGGTTTCCATGTTTTCTTAACAACATTAGACTTTCAAGACATTTTGAAGACACCAGAAGAGAAATTTAGAGACAAAATTTGAGAAAGTATGACTGTAGGCGTCTTTCTTTAATTTTGCATACGTATTTATGTCAAACGTTGTGTACTCCTTTCAACTTGATATGTTCTTCCTATTGTGACCCCAACTCCCATTCCTCTCACATCCCTGTCCAGATGCAGCCACTTCCAGCTCCACTGATTGCTGTACTTCTACTTTAGCTCTAGTCTTTGTTGTTATCAAGTCTTTATAGCCCGGTCTGGTCTGGAACTCACCTTGTAAAACAGGCTGCCCTCTACCTTGTGCCAACCCTTTGCCTCTCCCTCCTGAGATGCTAGTCTGTATTCTGAGTCAATATGCATTTTCTGATATTTTTCTATTTTCGGTTTCCCAAATTCCTTGGGAGGTAGGTATAAGCTTTTATTTCCCTTCTTGGGCTCCTTTCCTTTGATTTACATATATTCTTCCTGTGGATACACTAGTCATACTTACAGTTGTTTACTGAATCAATTTTCAGTGTTTTTGGTGTCTATGGATATGTAAATATTACTCACAACAGGTATTCAGAATTTTATGGATAAAAAAATATGCCTTGTATTAATATTCTAGTAAGAAAAATGTATTGATTTTTTTCCTACTGAAGCTTTGGGTTCCCTTGTCCTAGTCTTGAAACATTTCCCTTAGTTCCCCAAGGAAAATGCACACTTCAGAGAATAAGTAAGCAACCAAGAGCCTGCCTCAGGACAGGTATGTGGGTCACAGGCTGTGCATCCTATAGTATATTTAGTGTTGTAAAAAAAATGTCCCTGTGAAGTCAGTTCTCATAACTCTCATCTGAGTAGCTTGAAAGCAAATGGCACATGGAAAGATCTCTATTTCCCTTCTTGCTACTTTCCACTTATTTCTTTCTAGTTCTCTGACACCTGGACTTTGTTCTGTCCTTTCTTATGCTGTTGAGTCTCCAGACACAACTTTTGCTCTCAACATTATTTTTGTGAAAGAGGAGTTATCTGGAAATGAATGAACATTCCGTAAGCCTCAAGTGAAAAATATCAAAAAAAAAGTGTTGTTTATGATAAATTAAATTGGTACTGGGACCAGAAGTTTGGAGCAGGGGGAGTCTGTACAAGGTTGATTCCTGTTCTTGTGCTTATTGTAACAATATAGGAATGATGTGTGCCTTTTCCATTTTCATTTTATTACAAAAAGCAAGTTAGATGTAGATTTCTATATTACGTAGTGTCAGTAGATGGGAGAAAAAGGTAAGAGAGGTTATTATGGTCTGAACATGAAATGTCTCCCATAGGCTCATGTGTTTAAAAATGTTCCCCAGCTGGTGGGTCTGTTGTGGGGAGTTGTGGGGTTTTATTCCCATCCCACTCTGATCTGACCATCCCCTGAGTGTTCATGCTTCTACAGACCACGTTCCTCAAACCGCCATTCTTTCCCACCATGAGGGTCCATAACTTCTAAACAGTAAGTTAAAATAAACCTCTGCTCCCTTACATTCTTTTTGTTAGGTATCCGTTTTGCCATAGCAGTGAGGAAAGTGCCTAATACATGGCAGTGTGGAACACTACATCCTGACAGAAAGGACAATTGGAACAAAAGTTAGTAGCCACAATCTTGATGAGGACTCTAACCATTATTAAGAATGTAAGTTAGGTTTTCTTTATACTTTAAATAAAGGAGGCTTCTCCCAATAGCCTATACATTTAAACTATCTATAAAATGATTTCTTTTACTACCTTATATATTTTAATGGTTTTTAGGAATGTGGAGTCCCAATAAGTGCAATTATTTTGAACCACTCACCCACTAGAACCCATGTCATTTAACCACATGAAGATATACTTTCCCTATCTTAGACTATCTTTAAAAACAAACAAACAAACAAACAAACAAACAAACCCTCTCAGGGCTGGCAAGATGGCTTAACAGGAAAGAGTACTAGTTGTCCTTTCAGAGGACCCAGGTTCAAATCCCAGCACCCATGGCAGCTCACAATGGTTTGTAACACCAGTCTAAGAGACTATGATGCCCTCTTCTGCAAGTACTGTACATGTGCAGTGTGCAGACACACATGTAGACAAAACACCCATACACATAAAATGAAACAAAAATTTAAAAATTAATCTCTGTATTTACCTTCAAAATATTAAATTTTGAATTAAAATAAATAACATTTAAAATAGTTTTTAATTGTTTAATACCAGATCTTGAGCACTAAACAGTGAAGACCTTAAATAGCACATTTATTTTGTTACCAATTTTTGTCTTAATTATTAAATATCTACAATAATAATGATATATGATTGAACAAAACTAAGTTAGTCTCAGCCAGAAAAGTTCCAGCCTACTGTTGATCTAATTACATGTATTAACTTTACAGTCAACATGTAGAGCATTAGTTTAATAACTGAGGCTCAACTCATGGCACAATGTATTTCTTAGTGCAAGTAGCTATCATTTCAGGTCCAGTAAGCAAATAGAGACCAGTCATTCATTCCATGCAAGCTTGTGATGAGCTGCCAATGGAAACAAATGTCTCCCCTTGCTCAACAAGCTTGATTTCAAATCGGTGACTTGAAGGTGAAAGGTTGTGGATTTTGTTATCAATCATCCAAGCTACACACTCATCTGGCAGCAGATCACCGACTCAGACAGGAAGGAGCAGGGAGAATGACAGGATTCAAATCATTAGTGCATCATCCCACTCTGTTTCAGAAATACCAAATGAAGGTATGATGGAGATATGGAGAAGATATGAACAGTATGGGAAAAAATCTTTCTTTTATTCTAAAACATAGAATGACGCAGGGGAAATGCACTGAATGGGGGCGTTCTGCAAATGGCTGTGCATTCAGCAGAAATGTTCATCTGCAGTTTCTAGGTCTTCTTCCTCGTCTGTGACTGTCAAACAATGGCAGCATGATGGATTGCGTCACCCAGAGCAGATCCCCTGTGAACAGGCTCTGGCCTCTGTTGAATAGCATTACAGGCCTGACATTACACTCACTGTTAAAATGCTTGGCCTATAAGTTGTTTTACTTTCTGACCACACGCTCTTTCTTTGTTTTTTAAACAAGAAATATATGTTTGGAAACTTAAAATAATTATCGCGGGCCGGGCAGTGGTGGCACACGCCTTTAATCCCAGCACTTGGGAGGCAGAGGCAGGCAGATTTCTGAGTTTGAGGCCAGCCTGGTCTACAGAGTGAGTTCCAGGACAGCCAGGACTTACACCGAGAAACGCTGTCCCGAAAACAAAACAAAACAAAACAAACAAACAAACAAACAAACAAAAAAAAAACCCCAAAAAATCTCAGAGATTAACTGGCAGATAACTCAAGAACTCCGGTGAGAACCATCTCTTGTTTAATGAGGACAATTCATTTAAAACTTTTCTTCATGACAGAAAAAGGTGAAGGCAGAATAGGGCCAGATGCTAGGTGGCATTAAATATTTAATAAAAACTTGAAATGCACTCCTGTATCGCTGAAAACCTTAATTTTAATAAGTATTGTGTTGGGAATGTCTTTTCTAGAAAGATTCCAAAGTGGTTTCAACTATGATTGTATGTGTGATTGGTAAGTTGCTTTCTTTGTGACTTGTTTCACCCCAGATGTGAAAACAAAGGGACCAGGGTTCTACAGCTTAGGTGACAGTTCAGGACAGGCTTAGAAATGGATAAAAATAACAACAGTTAGTACTTGGAAATTTTATTATACTTATAGAAACACCAGAGCTAGAGATAAACTTTGTAGGAGTATAAAACAAAGAGGGAGAGCACACACTTAGAATCTCAACACCCAGGAGGTTTGGCAGGATGAAATCACAGCTGGGCAATGTCTTCAGAACTGTAGACAGTTGCTAGTTGCCCCCTGTGGTGCTGGAAAATAAACTGATCCTGTACAGTTGTTGTAAGAACTCTTCGCTGCTGAGCCACTTCTTTGGTTCTCGGAAATAGATGTTTTGTTTCGATTGACATATCTAGAAACTATGCCTATCATATATTTTTAAAATTTCAGAGAATAATTTTGTCATCAGTTTTGTTACTTATTGGTCAGTTCCCTTTGGCTTTACTATAGCTGCCAACAGAATAATTGGTATATGTCACTTGCATATTGTTTGTCTCGAAATTACGGTGTCAAAAGCCTTAAAGAGGTGACTCATGTTTGAAATGTAAATAAAGAAAATATCTAATTTAAAAAAAAAAAAGAAAAAAAGAGTGGTGGCTCATTTCATCGGTACCATAATGTCAAAGCATAGATAAGGCAATTGTGTTTAGCTGACAAGAGCACCCAGGCTCAAGAATGCACTACTACTGAATGGTACAGCAGGGCTTTGGTGCGACTCCACAAGGCACTCAAGCTTGTGTCTATGTTGCTTCTTTTGTAGTCAATTTTCCTGAGCCCTGGGTCCTATGTTTCCACTTTTGCTTGATGGTTTACATTCTTTATGCCTCTGTACTTTTGACATTCTTTCTAATCTGACTCCTTTTGTCCTCCTTCGAAATCCTACTGACTTCTGCTCTCGAGAAACATCAGTGTCCTTGCAGGCCCCCCTTGCTTCTCAGCATACCATAGACATTCTCTCCTACAAGCTTTGTTTTCTGCTTTTGTTTTGTTTACTAAGATTTTAAAGCTAGCATATAAACTTTATATGTCATATGCCATTTTTGAAGAAAGCGTGTTTTAGTGGATTCTCCTTTCTCTCTTCTGCCACCCTGTGCTTCTACTGCCTTCTCATAACTTCTCCCCAGCCTTTCTTCTCTTGTTGGGCTGTGGTGTGAGCATGGGTGTGGGTCCTGTTGGGATGAGTTGTGAGTCCTGTGTCTGCTGCCCCAAGGGGCTGGGGCCATGTGGTTCATAATTCTTCCTTTTACATTTTTTTTTTTTTAAAGAGAGGCATCATTGGAGTGACTGTGTCACTTTTAGTGAAAAATTTTGATGAGGTGGAAGTAAAAAAAAAAAAAACACTATACAGGCTGTAGGGGGTATCACAATTAAGTCACAGGGTAAGGAAGTTGAGGGTGGGGGTTGGGAAGGCAAGGGATCATTGAATCAATTAAGTGTTCCAGGAGTTGTACAGTTTGAGGGTAATAACATCTGATTAATCTAGATAGACACTATGCTTTCCTTATTAACATGTAACTTTCCCCAAGTTAAGTAGCCATTTGACTTTAGCAAGAGAGTCCATCTGTAGCTGGAAGGTCTAAGTCTGTCTTCTGTAGGACTCAGTGCATCTCTCTGGATCTCAGTGTGTGCCTCAGGAGCCTTCAGTCAGGTGAGGTGTCTGGAAGAAGGCAGCTTGTTTTCCCAGGCAGGTTGCAGGAGATGGTGTTGTCTCCGCTGGATTTGTGGGAACAGCACTGTCCTTTTCCTTTGTGTGGGTAACCTGTAGAATGATCAAAACAGAGAAGCAGAACTCCAACAGGGGGACATCTGCATAGGGTGGGTAGCAAGTATTAAGGTACTTGGGAACACATCATGGTCTCCCATTATAATCCCGCTAAAGCAAGAGTGTTTGAGGAAATGTAGTCCTGAAGGCACCTTTAAGTCTGCTTTGGATGGCTGAGGAAGAAAAACATCATGTTAATTATGTATCTGGGATAGGCAGCAACAGTTTGTCCATAAACAGAAACTAGTTATTAATTAGGGGCTGAAGAATGGTAATCAGCATAGTTGATTTGACATGTGGAAGTAAATTAGATGACTTTTGAACCTTAAAGAAATCTCAAATAAGTTGAAACAATCTTGAACATATGTCACAAATGCTAGGGAGAAAAGGAAACATTTAAATAAAGAAGCAAGAAAATTTGGGGTTGAAAAGCAAGAACATTGTTTCTGGTATTCCTGTTAGGGAGAACAATCATTTAAAAACTTGCTTGGGTTAAGGGTCTCAGGTGTGCTTCTCCATTTTCTTTGTGGGTTTAGATGCAGTCAGGGAGGGGCTTGCTCTGCCATGTGGTGGCTGCTCTGCCACATGGTGGCTGAGTGCTCTAACAGAGAGGTCCCCTGTATTCCCGTTTGTTTTTTCTTAGCTGGGTTATCCTAAGTGTAGAGAAGGAGAAGAAAGGCCAACCTTGAAGGAAAGCTCAAAGAAAGAAGCATAGAGGCTTGATAGGACAGTCAGAGCCAGAAGGGGTGAAAAACTGCAAAAGACTGACCCATGGGGGAGACACGTGGAAGCTGGGTTGGAACTGGTACTCCTGACAGCAGTTCCTCTAGGCCTGGCCTAAAGTTCTCAACCATGAGAAAGAAACTGCCTCAAAAGGAAAGGGGAAAGTCTCACCTAAGGGAAAGGGTCCTAGAATTAGGGCCAGGGCAGGCGCTGCCACCTGAAAGGCAGCTGTTAGCTGTGTAGGAGCCCTCCTTGTGGGGACAGGGAAGGGGCAGAGAGTGGAGGCTAGTCACCACTGAAGTAGAGCAAGTGAAGTCCAAAATGAAATTTGGAGATTGCAGCTAAGAGTCAAAAGGAAGAAGCTGGCCAGGAACACGTGGAGAGAGAGAGAGAGAGAGAGAGAGAGAGAGAGAGAGAGAGAGAGAGAGAGAGAGAGAGAGAGAGAGAGAGAGAGAGAGAGAGAAGATCTAGTCTTTTGAACTGGGCCAGGAGTTACCCACTGTCCTTGAGTTCCATGGAGTGGGTCTTTGTGGGTCTCCAGCAGGGGTATACTTGAAGCTGGTTTTTATCCGCATCCTCCACCAGTTGTTGGGCTGTGGCATGAGCGCTCGTGGGTCCCTGTTGGGCTGAACTGTGAGTCCTGTGACTGCCACCCCAAGGGGTTGGGGCCGTGGCTCAGAGAGGCAGAGACTGGGGAATTTGAGTGAGTTCATTCCACACTGCACCAGATAGACATTAGGCTGTGAGAAGCCACAGGGCTAGGCTCAGGGTGGAGAGAACACAGTCTCAGGTCCCATGTGGATAGTGGGAGGTTAGAACGTGGCTTGATAGTTGAAGACCTTCTCCACAGTTCCCCACAGCAAAAGAGGAGAGGTAGTCCATGGTCTTAGGCTATGGAATTTATTGTCATGACAGAAAGTGGATGAAGCTATGCCCCATATTCTCAGGGCAGGCCTGATGTTAAATACCTTTTTCGAGGAGGAGGAGAGTCTGGGGAGAAATGTTTAATTGGCTATGCCCTCCTGCCTTTAGGTAACTCTTGAATATGGAGATGTCTTGAGGCTCTGCAGCCTGTAGTCACGTCCTCTACCCGTGCTACATGACCAATGGCCATAAACATCTTTTTGGGAGGGGATGTAGAGGGCTGTGGCTATGTGAAAGCAGTCAGGGGTCCCAGGAGAAATGCCAAACTCCTACTGTCCCTGAGGGTCTCTGGGGTTCGAAGCCTGCTCGACCAGGTACCCAGCTACCTCTCACAACCCACCGCCCCACACCCTCTCTCCTATCTCATTGTCTCTGTCCACTCCTGTCCTCTCTCAGCACCTACATTTACCATCTTGTCTTCAGGCCTCTTCCCTAGTTTTTTAGGCTTTCTCTACATTTCTACTTATGTACATATATACATATATCACAAGCTTGGTTCCTCAGATGAGAAAAAAATGTGGATTTTTATCTTTCCGAGTTTGAATCACCTTACTTAATATTATTCTTTCTGTATTCATTAATTTTCCTAGAAAATTTATAATTCTCTTTTATAAGTATGTGCCACATTTTAATTATCTGTATACCTGTTCATAGACATCTATGATGCATCTACTTCCTTGTTATCATGAATAGACATCAGTAAGCATGAATGTGCATGTATCTCTGTGGTATGATATGTAGTCTTAGGAATATATGTTCAGGATTGGTATATTGTATTGTTAAAGTTTTGAAGTGACTCCTGACTGCACCTCCTCAGCAGTGAATAAGGTATCCTCACTCTTTCCACATCCTCTTTAATATTTATCATATATGTATGACAAATCATACACACACATAAGCTAGACATTCTGGTTGGGGTGAGATGGTATTTGAAAGTACTTTTAATTTGCATTTTTCTGATGAGTAAGAATGTTGAGTACTTTAAAGAAATATTAAAATTTTTTCTTTTTCCAATTTTATAACCTTTATAGATGGGGGAAGGTTTTTTGTTTTATTTTGGTTTTGGAACAAAATGTCATTTAACACCTCCACCCCCACCTGTCTACCTTGTAAGTGCTAAGATTAGAGGCATGAGCTATCAAGATTACCAGGAAATGTTTTAATCAACAGATGTATATGTATACATCAGCTTTAAATGTATAGATTTTAATTTGTTTTGAGAACTTTTTGTTAGTTTCATTAACTCTGTTGTTGTTCAGCTAATTTTTTTTTTTTTTTGCTAGTGAAAGACTAAGGTATCTGAAGGAATTAAAAATGAATCAACACAAACAAACAATCAAAACCAGAGAAAAATCCATTCATAAACTAAAAGAGAATTTTAAGAGAGAAAGAAAGCAGATATATTTGAGTAAGAAAGAAAAAAGAAAATATGTTCATTATTTTGATAATTACTTTGTCTACATATTATATGTATGAAAGAGTTGTACAATAGCTTAAAATAATTTTCTTACATATTAAAAACAGATTGTATAAGAGGTTTCTAAATTATTGTGGAATATTCTTCAGTAGAAATTTTAGCTCATTTCTCTTTTGTTTTTCTGCCCTTAGTTGCTGGGTGGTAGTTCACATGTATCACACAATACAACCATTTGAATGTGTATGAGGTTTAATTTTTCACACTAAAAATATTATGGTTTTTGGTTCAGTGCTAGCAGTAAGATATAGTTTTCTTAAGTAATCAAAACATACATATAAAAACACAGGGAATCCTTTGTCTTCCTGAAATTCAGTCACAGAGAAAATTAATTTAGGTATGAAACAAGCAATAAACAAATTTCTGATGTGTTTTAGGTTTTTCTATAGAAAACCCTAATCCACTTTTTTGTTGATTAAAATCTATACATTTCCTGGTAATCTTGATAGCTCATGCCTGTAATCTTAGCACTTACAAGGTAGACAATGGGGGGTTACATGACAAAACAAAACAAAAAGCCTTCCCCCATCTATACAGGTTATAAAATTGGAAAAAGAAAAAAATTTAAAACGAGGAAAAGTTACTGATAAAATATGTTCTTAGAGCTAGCAAGATAGATCAGCAGGTAAATGCAATTGAGATAAAAGGCTCACAACAGTTCTATCCCTTGAATCCTTGTGAAAAAGCTGAATGTTTTAGAAGTCATCTGTTATTTCAGTACTCCTATTGGGAGAAGTAGGCACTGACCTACAGTACAGGCATAATGATCAAAAACACCACAGAGAATGACTACCTAAAATTGTCTTCTGAGATACACAGCACACTATGGTACACACATACACACACACACACACACACACAGCATTTTTTTTTTTTAATGTCGGTACTTTAAAGCCTTCAAATTTAATGCTATTTTATCCTGAGTATGTTCTTATGTTAAAAGTAACGTATACCTTATGGTCTCCTAGAGTGGCTGAAATACATATTGCAAATTTGGGAGCTTGCAGTGGAACTTGGTTTTCTCAGTTTCTGGGGAAGTTTTCAGTAAAAGCCTCTTGCAGTCTGGAGGTGATGGGAAAAGACTACTCTCTCTCTGTGTCCCCTGAGGGAGCTATTTTTTTTTACGGCCTCGGGCATTTTAAGCTTACAGATGCTTCACTCCAATCTCTCCATGTCTTTTTCTTTTTGTGTACTTTTCAATCAATTTTTTCCTAGATCATGTTTATCTTCCCATCTAAATTTCTTCCTTTCATGAGGACACTAATTATATCAGATGGAAACTAACTCTAATAACTTCATTTTATCATGACTACGTCTGTGACAAATGCCTCTAAACAAAGTTACATTTTGTAATATTGGAATTAAGAGTTCACATAATGCAGTTAAGGTACACTAATCAACCTACACACACACACACACACACACACACACACACACACACACACACACACACATATATATATATATATATATATATATATATATATATACATACATATACACATATACTTTAATGGATGTTAAAAATTTCACAACTGTAAGTTGGTACAGGCATATTATCCTTAGATAAAGCAATTAAAATTGATGAGGCTCTAACTGGAAAGAAAGAAGAAATAAGTAACAAATAATACTAAGGTTGTTGATAAACTCTCAAGGAATCATCTTATTTTATATTCACCTAAAATTATATATGTGTACATATCTCAGCCAAATATGAGAAAATATAATAAAATGAAACAGCAATAGTGTAATGCCAAGCTGTGGGTTTCTGCATTTGTTCCCATTTGCTCTAGGAAGAAGCTTCTCTGATGAACTGTTTGATTTTACTCTAGGTCTCTGGGCTATCTATTCTCTGGTTCTTGGGCACCCAAGCAGTGTTTGGTATGAGTTTCATTTCATGGAGTGTGTTGCAAGATATCTGATCACACTGTAAACCCTGAGATTGTGGAAAAACCTTTTTTTAGTTGTGGTGAGGCTCAGTCTTAGTACCCCTTTAACTCAAGAGCTTTCTGCTTGAATATTGTTAGCAGGATTAAATAAAGTCAACCATAGGTAAAGAGGCAGAGCAAGCAAACATTTGATAGGAAACAAACATGGGATTATTAAAGAATTCATAGAAAGTAAGAGGGAGTCAGGAGGACAAATAGAGAGATACATAGGAAGTAGATGGGAGGGACATGGAGTTTGAAGAACATTGTTTGAGATGGTGTGAGAGAGGGTCACTCTTGGTGAGATGTCTGCTAAAGAGTAATGTCATCTGTGTGCTTTCTTGGCTTCTCTGTCCTAGCAGGATTTCACCCCAGCTCTGCCTTCTAAATTTTCATTGCTAAAATTGAATAACTGAGAATTTGTTAGAAAACAAACAGGAGTGAAACTTAAGTCAAATCAGACATTGGTTTTGCTACTCCTACAAATTCTGTGCAACCATTTCCCTCACACATCTTGTAGGCATGACAGATCATAGATTATAGATTTTTATATCTGGATTGGTATTTTTGTTCTCTTTTGGTCACCTGCAGAGTATCTTCTTGCACCAAAGGTACTAGAAAGTAGGGGTGAAGGACCCATGTGGGCACCAACTTGACTTCTCCATGGGCAATGATTTCTGTGGGTGTTGTTCTTAGCAATGGGGCCCCAATGTCAGTTTTCAGAGAGCAAGTCATTGTCTTAGCAACAGCCTAGCTTGCTTGGGGGGAATTCTATGGGACCCCCTTGACCAACGACCTAATTGAAAACAACATAGTTCCATTAGAGTAAGCCTCCTTTGATGATAGGAGAAGGGCAGTCTGGACTCAGTTTCCATTACTAGGAGAACTCATTCAGATCACCTTAAAATATTTCTGGAAGATTCCACTACACTACCTCTGAAATGTCCCTCAATTCTAGCTGTCTCTTCATGCATTCCTTTTGTTAACTCTTTCTCTCTTTCCTCTCCCCACTGGATTCTACCATTCATATCTCCATCCACCCCTGTCTACCCTAAAATATATTATATTTCACTATCTCAGAAAAGTTCATGTGTCCCCCACCCCCATTTCCTTCCTTTATACTTAACCTTTTGGGGAATACAAATTATAAGTTGATTATCATTTATTTAATACCAAATATCCACTTATAAGATTATACATATCACATTTATCTTTCTGGGTCTGGGTTACCTCATTCAGGATGATTTTTATTTATTTTTTCTAGTTGCATCCATTTGATTGTAAACTTCATGATGTCATTTTCCCAACACAATATTTTTATTGATTCTTTGGGAATTTCACATATGCATCACAATCACACTCAATTCCCAGTCCTTCTATGTCTGCCTCTCTCTCTCTTGTGATTTATACCCCCCAAATATTAAAAATAAAAATTAAAAAAAATTGAGCATGGTCAAACTCTCAGTGCTCTGTCCTTTAAATAGAACTTGCCCAACCTGCATCCCAGTAGAAGACATTAATTGTGGGGAGATAACCTTAGCATCCTTATCATACTTTTCAAGAGTTCTCTTCAATGGCTTCCTGTGTATGTTGCTACTTTTTTAAGTAGATGGGGATTGAGATGGGAATAGCGGTTGTCACAGAAGCTGTCCATATCTCTCCTCAACTATGCATCTACAATCATTCATATCACTGCAGTAGTAGCTTCCTTCTTCTTCACAGTCAGTTAGAGCTTGGGTCATGGGCTTCCAGATGGTTTCTGATCACAGCACAGACCACAAACACAGCCCCTGGCTGCAGTAAGACTACTGACCCAGAAAAGGTACTTGGAGGCAACCTGAAACACAGACATCAACATGGTTTAGGTAGCAGCATAGGCTACTTACTTTAATATGGTCCTTGATGGCAGGATGGCCCACAGACATCATGTCTTTAGGCTACAGCATAGACAGTAGACGTACCCATGGCCTTTGGACTTTAGGACCTTAGACCCAGACATAACCCTCAGTGGCAGCATGGACCTGCACATCACCATGGCCTCAGGTGGCAGCCTGGCCCTTACTGGTGTCATATCTCCAGTTCTACCTCTCTCCACAGTACCTCTCTGCAAGTACCTCTCTGCTTTTCTATCTTTCCCATCTCCTGATCACATATTAATTCATTATAGTGGTGCACCCTATCTGTGACACAAATGGGATGGCCTGACTGGCTTCCAGGATGTAATTTCTTGAACATCTGAGTAATACTCCATTATGTAAATATGCCACACTTCTTTATCCATTCTTCTATTGAAGGATGTCTAGATTGTTTCCAGTTTCTGACTATTATGAATAAAGCTGCAATGAATATGGTTGAGCAAGTGTCCCCGTGGTAGGATGAGACATCCTCTGGGCATATGTCCAAGAGTGGTATAGTTGGATCTTGGGTAGATAACTTCCCAACCTTCTGAGGAACTGACATATTGATTTCTATATATATAGTACAAGTTTGTCCTCTCACCAGCAATGGAGAAGTGTTACTCTTGCTTCTCATCCTTGGCAGTCTGAGCTGTCACTTGTGTTATTGATATTAGCCATTCTGCCAGGTGTAAGATAGAATCTCAGAGCAATTTTGATTTGAGTTTCCCTGATGGCTAAGGATGTTGAACATTTCTTTAAGTGTTTCCTTGCCACTTGAATTTTCTCTATTGAAAATGTTGTTTACATTTGCACTCCATTTTAAAATTGCATTATTTGATTTTTTGATACTTTGTCTCTTAAGTTCTTTATATATTTTGAATATTAATCCTCTATCAGATGTGGAATTGGTAAAAATCTTTGTCAATTTTGTAGGCTGCTACTTTTTCTGACCAAAGGTGTACTTTGCCTCACAGAAGCTTCTCAGTTTCATGAGGTCCCATTTATTAGTTAATGATCTTAATGCCTTCACTATCAGTGTTCCTTTTAGAACATTGTCTCCTGTGCTGATGTGTTCAGTGCTACTCTGCATTTTCTCTTCTAACAGGTTTAGAATATTTGGATTTATGTTGAAGTTTTTCATCTACCTGGACTTGAGTTTTGTGCAGAGTGATAAGTATGGATCTATTTTTCATTCTTCTACATGTAGACAGCCACACCAGCACCATTTGTTGAAGTTGCTGTCCTTTTTAATTGTGTCTTTCTGGCTTTTTTTAAAATAAAAAATCATGTTTCTATATATGTGTGGATTTATGTATTGGTCTTCAACTGAATTTAACTGATCAGTGTGTCTGATTTTGAGCCAATATGACAAAGGTTTTATTACTATAGCTCTTAGTGCAACTTAAAGTCAGGAATGGAGAGAGCTCTAGTATTTCTTTTATTCTTCAGGATTGTTTTAATTATTCTGGGGTTTTGTTGTTTCATATGAATTTGAGAATTGTCCATTCAAAGTCTTTCAAGAACTGTGTGGGAATTTTAATGGAGATTGCATTGAATCTGTAGTTTGTATTTAATAGGATGGCAAATTTTACTATGTTAACCCTACCTATCTATGAGAATGGAAGATCTTTTCATCTTATATCTTCTTCAATTTCTTTCTTCAAGGACTTAAAGTTTTATCATACAAGTCTTTCACATGCTTGATTATAGTTACACTAAGATATTTTATACTATTTGAGGCTTGTAAAAAGTGCTGTTTCCTTAATTTCTTTCTTAGTTGATTATTTTATTTATTCAATTGTTTCTTCTTTAGTAAGTCTTGTATCTGTCTTTTAATGGAAGTGTTTATTAGCTGGAGGAGTTTACTTATAAAAATTTTCGGGTTACCTTTACTTACACACACACACACAGAGAGAGAGAGAGAGAGAGAGAGAGAGAGAGAGAGAGAGAGAGAGAGAGAGAGAGAGAGAGAGAGACTATTGTTATTGTCCTTAGTGGCCTCCAAAAGACACCAGGTAAGTTCCCATTGCTGAAGGGAATACACACTTAGGACAAAGGATTTAGAAGATGATTCAGGCTGTATCTAATCTGAAAGCTTTATTTCTGCAGTCTTAGCTTCCATAGTAACATAAAATAGTATGCAAACTCTCAAGGTCCAGAAGCAATCAGTACATCTAGCTCTGATTCCTATAAACTAGAACAGTGACAAACATGACAAGATAATCTCTAAAGGTTCAATAATGTCACTTATACCTTGGTGGTAACCAACAGATATATAATTAGAATTAGGATTCTTTAAGAACTAGGAAGTCATATCTAGTAATAGAATCCTAGCCAACTGGCTGGAGCTAGTGAAGTTGTGGCAGGATTTTTTTTCTGCAGTAGAAACTTGGTGATTGGGCAGTAAATGAGGAGTAGAAGGAGAAGAGGAAGGAAGCAAGATGGAGGAAGACTTTCGTGTCTCTAGGGATCTCGGGTAGTTATTCATATCAAAGGTTTAGATACTGGTTTAACAATTCTGATTGTGTGGGAATCTTGTGTATTGAGCATTTGCTAATATATAAATTCACTTAAACATTAAGAGTCTCATTTCTACTGGGTACTATAATTGTTATATCTACTGCATGGGGGTGGTGGTTATTCATTGGGTTTTGGGGCATGGACTCCATGAAGCTGATTAGTAGAGGCAGCCACCATGCTAGCATTTTGTGGGCACTCTTGTCTAGCCAGTGCTGAGGCTATAGCGGAAACATGGTGGTGGCCTGGGAGCTAGCAGAGCCACCCACAGATTTGTTAAATATCTCCTGCTACATGAAGCCATTGATCTTAGAAGAGAGCATGCAACCTGTTCTTTATTAGACCAGCAAAATTCCTGACTGTACTCTACAAACTATTCTTACACCCACAGATAGGTATAACTTACCTCTCATCAAAGAAAATACTCATCACAGCAAATAGAGACAACTATAGAAAACTACTGTGGTAGTTTGAGTGAGAATGGCCTCTATAGGTTTATATATTGGAATACTTGGTCCCAAAACTGCAGAACTGTTTGGGAAGAATTAGGGGATAAGGCCTTGGAGGAGGGTATGTCTGGGGTTGGGCTTTGAGGAGATTTCAAAAGATGTGCATTTCCCAGTCATTCTCTTCCTGTTATTCACAGATCAAATGCAAGCTCCAGCTTCAGAGCCGTTTCTGTCTGCCTGTTGTCATGATCCTTGTCATGATGATCATGGACTCTAACTAACCATCTGAAACTATAAACCCAAAGTAAACATTCTCTTTTATAAGTTGCCTTGGTCATTATGTCTTATCACAGCAATAGAAAAGTAATCATGACAGAAGTTTGTACCAGGAATTGGGCTATTGTTGTGGCACTCCATGCTGGTTTTTTTTTTTTTTTTTTTTTTTTTTTTTTTTTTTTTTTTTTTTTTGAGATACGTGGAAAACTTTAGGACTTTAGATAGGAAAGCACTTGGATGTTATCAGTGGAGCTTACCGGCCACCCTAGTAGAAGTGTGGAAGACAGTACAGCTGAGAGCTATGTGGGCTATGGAGGCTCATCTCATGTTGTTTCACATGAGAACAGTATTAGTAATTGGCTAGAGAACATGTGTGTGTGTGTGTGTGTGTGTGTGTGTGTGTGTGTGTGTGTGTGTGTGATGTTTATGCAAAGAATGTGACTGCCTTTTAATTTTAAAGGTAATAAGGTTTGACTTGACAGAAGAAACAGATAAGGATACCTGATTTTGAAATATCTAATGTGTGTTATTGTCTACTTTATTTAACTTTAAGATTTTACTTCCAAAATGAAGATACAGGTCATGTGTCTTATTGCTTGGTTTGGATCCTTGGCAGCAAATAAATGTTAAAGACCTTAGCCAAGTAGTGCTTGTATTCCATTGAGAGGAGACAAGAATTAATAGTAGACACACTGGCCAGTGTCAGAAAGTAAGCAGTTCACTGGGAGAACATTGAATAGAGAAGAAGAGGAGGGCAGGTGAGTGTCAAGACAGTAATTTACATAGGAATGTAACAATAGGTCTCACTATAAAGAGGAGATATTAGAGTGGATAGCAGTAAGGGATCTTGGAGGGTTTCAGAACCCAGGAAGAGGCAGAGTATGCTGAGGTTTTAGATTTGGTTTAGAAGCAACAGGAAAGTTTGCAGGAGTGGAACAGAGTGAGGAAGGTGTCAGGGAAGGCAGAAGGCTGCAGGGTCAGGGAGAGGGTTGTGGTTGAGCAGCAGCATATGTAAAAACGAAAGCTGGTTTAAAGGACTTTGAGTTTTATTAAAATTAGGCTCCATAGAGGAGGGGTATTTCTCAAAATGGATATAAAATTTAAATATAGAATACACAAAGCTTTATGAAAAAAACAGCGCATACATTAGAGACTAAAACAAATGTGGTTTATTTTGAAGACATTATAAACAAGAGAAAGATATGAAAGGAGGCATTTCATATTACTTCTGCCACAATTTCTTTTTCTCTCTAGTTCTATAAAGATTATTAAACTGCAGATCATGAGACGTATTGAAATATGTAATTCCATTATGTGATTCAATTCTGAAAACACATTACAATAAACTAGACCTATTAGATGGGACAGCTGCATTAGTATCAAGTGTTGACCTATAATAATTTTGTGTATTTATTATACATTTCATTGGCTGTATTTAATATACTTGAATATATTTCATTTTGCTGTATGAACATTAGTGATCTTCTATATTTAATATCAAAAGCTTTGGTGCAAAAAAGTAAATGCTCCTATAAAAGCATTGAACATGGGAGGCATATATTTGTTTTAATAATTAATTAATTAATTAATTTTGTTTTGTTTTTGGAGTCAGGGTTTCTCTGTATAGCCCTGGCTGTCCTGGAACTCACTCTGTAGACCAGGCTGGCCTCAAACTCAGAAATCTACCTACCTCTGCCTCTCAAGTGCTGGGATTAAAGGCGTGCACTACCACTGTCCAGCAATATATTTGTTTTAATATTAAACAAACAACTGTCTTTTCTTCACCATCGTGTTTATCCACATTAACTTTTTTCCTAGCAATATAGAAGATGACAGTGTAAGCAAAACCTAGTTTCATGGTTACTATTCTATTGATGAGAAGAGTCACCATGACAAAAGCAGCCTTTAAAAGAAATCATTTACTTAGGGGCCTGCTCTCTGTTTCAGAGCTTGAGTCCATGGCCACCATAGTGGAAAGTGTATCAGGCATGGTGGTGGAGTAGTAACTGAGAATTTAAGTGCTGATTTGAGGAGGAGTAGGTAGAAATAACAAGACTGGTCTTTGCATGGACTTTTGAAACCTCAGAGTCTACCCACAGTGACATAACCCCCTCCAGTATCTTCCAATAGTTTCCAAAACAGTTCTATCAACTCTAGACCAAGTATTCAAATATAACCTATGGGTGACATTATCATTCAAACCACCACATCTAGTTATTTCTTAAGTTGAAATAAACATCAGAACATTGTATACTTAGAGGCAATATTATAAAACTTTGTTTTAAAAATTGTGTTTTTATATGGCAGATTGATTGACACCATGCTTACTTAATGTTACAAGTTTGGTATTTATGTTTCCCATATTTATTTCTTAACCTAGCTGTTAGAATATTCAATTCATTCAGGCAAAGATCTAAGGTGAAATGAGAATGAATTCAATTTTCAACATTTTTCCCCATAGAAAGAGTCTACTAATTGACATTGTTTTCAACTTGAAGTACCTACGCCTTTAGAACTTAGGCTTGTGTCAAACAGAAGTGGAGATATAGTTCAGATTAAATTCTTTTACCTAAAATTTAGCTTAATTTAGTATCTTGAGAGTATAATATTATAATTTATATCTTTACTTGCAAATAATGAGGGTGAGTAAAAATAAAAACCCACAGAAATATCTTCAATTGTATATTCAAACAATTGAATTCTAGTTTCTAATAATTTGATGATTACAACTTTTGGAAATTTCAATATTCTTCAAACAATCTTCCAATCAGACTCATAAAACATATGGCTATATAAATCCATGTCTAATGCTTAGTTAATTTAGAATAAGTGAAACTGCAATTCACAATGTTATAATTTAATGACCAAATATAATAATCTACGATTTATGCAGTAGATATTTTTAAGCTCATTTGAGCTTATTAGTCACACTGTGTGCAGAGGTATGCTTCGTGAGATGTAGACTGTGCTCCAGAGGGTGTGTCTACTGCAGTAGGGACAAAGGCCAGTGGCAGATGGGTGAACAGCTTTATCGTTCTTGCTCCTTGGATACTAGAATCTACATTATCCTCTCCAAATATCTGCAATCTCACATGTATTTGGTTGACCTAACTCTGAACGCCTATGGCTTGGTGACATTTCCTCTTGATACTTCTAGTACATTTGTAATGTACTATGAGAAAGACAGCTGACTCCTGTACCCCCCCCCTTTTTTTTTTTTTTTGCTGCTTCAGTCCCTGAGAACCAGGTTTTCTGCATATGTTATGACCATTAGCTTAGTGTTTTCTGAGAGGGAGGGGTGACTCTTAACAGTGTGGGCAGGTATATCTCTGACTCCTTTGTCTGATTTTGGGACTCTTTTCCTCCTATTAAGTTGCCTTTATCAGTTTCTATATGAGGGCTTTTGCCTTATCTTACTGCCTCTTGTTTTGTCCTATTTGACTGTCCTTTGACCTGTTTTTTTCCTGAAGGAGGAGTGGATCTGGGAAACAGAAGAGATGAAGAAAGGGAGATAGGAGGAATGGGAGGAGGGAAAACTGTCTGAGATATATTGTATAAAAGAAGAATCTATTTTCAATTAGGAAAAAAAAAGAAGAAAGCTGAGCCCCACAGTGTTTCATTTTTTTTAAATATATGATCATTCCTAATGTTACTGTTTCTAGTTCATCCCCCAAATCCTTAAAATATAAATCGATTGTTTTATGACTTACACATTTGAAACCAGCCCTTCAGCAGACACAAAAAATAATCCTTCAGAGATGTGCAATTGTATTGGGAGAGGATCGTTCTAAATTGATGGTTTCTCTCAGCATCCAGTCCCTTGTAGGAGCAGAATGACACTACATCTGTCATCAAATTGTACTTACTTCCTAACAATGCCCTGAAGACACAGAGGCAGTAACACATTTACAAACAGACTGGGCAATGATCACTACCCCATACTTTTGTGTTTCCCACAAATACATCAGGTAAGAAATTCAGTCTTATCTCTTTGAACTTGCCTTTTTTTTTCCCCCTTAAAGGAGAAATTGTGGCTGAAGAGATTTTCCTTTTAAGGCATGTATTTAAATGTGTGAGCCTATGGAGGAGCACATCATATTCCAACCACAAGATCATGTGTCTTTTTTGCTATGGTAACTATTATTGACTATAACAACAGCTTCTTACCACTAGGTCTTTGCTTTGCTCAGACAAGACTTTAATAGTCTCTTTATTTTTAATTAGTGAGCTTACATTTTATAGTATGTTTACATTTGCAAAACTGTTGCAAGGCAAGTACAGCATCTCCACATTACATTTATCATTTTTCCCTTAATGATCTATAATCAGGGCACATTTGTTAAGAAAAGAAACTACTGGTATCGTGAGTTTCATACGACTCCAGGCTTTGTTAGGGTGTAATTTTTTTTTTTTAAACTACAAACTTTCTCTTATATTTGAGAATCATATTTCTGTCCTAAACAAGCACAGGAAATCTAGTCGATGTTAAATTGGTCATTATCTGGGATTTTATCCATAACTTTATTTATTATCTCCACTAGGCTTTCTCAGCGATGCTTAGCATGGCTTAACGTCCCTGCTGCTTTAGTCAATAGACTACTAGTTGCACTCCCTATGCTTAGTGGCTTCTGTATCCAATTTGTTGAATCAGGCCTTTTATTTATTTTTGAGAAAAACATCACCATCACTGCCTATACCAGTAGAAGAGATTATGATGGCAAAAAATAGCATAAGGTTTGCTCGAGTTATTTTTGTTACATAAAATACTCTTTTCATAGATGAAATCTCAAGTAGCAACGTATTTTCATTATTCCAGTGCTATGCCACAACACAGGGCCTTTTCTTCCCTTCCTTCCTTTTTCTTTGTTTCTTTGTTTCTCTCTCTCTCTTTCTCTCTCTCTCTCTCTCTCTCTCTCTCTCTCTCTCTCTCTCTCTCTCTCTCACTCACTTAATTTATTTGTTCACTTTACACCCCAATCCCAGTTCCTTTTTCCTACTTTACTCCAAAGCAAATTCTTACAAATCCCTCCCCCATTACTTTCTCTTTTTCTCTGAGGAGTAGTGGACCCCCTCCACACTCCCCCCGCCCCTTGGGTACCAATCTGCCCCGGGACATCCAGTACAAGCATGACTAAGTGTACTCTCTTCCACTGAGGCCCAACCAGACAGTACAATTAGGGGAAGGGGATTCTATGGCAGGCAACTGAGTCAGGGACAATTATTGGGGGATGTACATGAAGACCAAGCTGCACATCTGCCACAAATGTGTAGGGGACCTAGGTCCAGCCCCTGCATGCTCTTTGGTTTGTGGTTCAGTCTCTGTGAGCCCTCATGTGCACAGGTTAGTTGACTCTGTGGGTCTTCTTGTCCTATCCTTTACTCCCCCTGCTCATTCAATTTTATCCCCCATTCTTCCATAAGACTCCCCTCTGCCTAATGCTTGGCTCTGGGGCTCTGCACATTTCCTTCCCCTGCCAGATGAAGCCTCTCAGGAGACTGTTATGCTGACTCCTGACACAGTACATGTTAATCATTTGCAAACCATTAAGAGGCAGGGTGTCAATTAATACTACATGAATTCCATCCACAAGTCCTCAGGGGACCAGGTTTAGTCCCTTTTACTACTCATTTACAAACCTTCATATCAAATGTCATAAATTTTTCTCTTGGGACTGCTTCAGTTATCTCTCATAAATGTGGATGTGCTTATTTTTATTTTTTAAAATAATACTTTTTATCTACATTGTCTTTAAGTTTATTTTTTGTGTCTTTCTTGTGGTTGCTCTATAGTGTACATGTAATATCTACATATGCTTTACATAATGTGTCTATGAAGTATCATATATTCATACATCGCTTATCTCATTTTACTGAGGACATTGTTCTAGCAACTTAAATGGTGTATGGAATCGTATCTCCTTTCCTTTTTTAAATGTAAAGTGGGGTTCTATACTAAAACAATGGCTAAAACAATGTCACCAGGAGAATGTGGTAAGTGAAGCAAAGTCTTTTATCTACTCTGTTTAAATTTGGTTACTGTGTTCCTCAGCACTAAGTTCGATTTTTTTTAAATAATTTATTTATTTACATTTCAGATGCCATCTCCTCTCCCCATTTCCCCTCCCTAGAAAGCCCCTATCCCATCCCCCCTCCTCCTTTTTGCTTTTATACTATTTGAATTACATGCAAGTATTTTGATCAGTTCTAGGTTGAGCTTGTTCCTTGACTATTAGCACTAAGTTCTGTTCTTAGTGTTTCTTGAATTACCCTTAAATGCTGAAGGATATTTCTACCTGTATAGAACTGCGAGCTAACAGAGTAATTGGGTTAAATATGTGAGTCACTGGCCTTCTAAATTTGCTTATACTGCTTTTCAGTGTTGAGTTTGGACAGTACAGGAGTTGAAGAAAAGAAGTAGATAATTTAGAAGAAGCAGACAACTTAAGCTTTGGTTAAAGAGATGCACACTGGGAAAGCAGAGTAGATGGTGGCTAATAGCATGGTAAAAATTAAAATGAGATCTTCTAGATTTCTAAGATTTCAGAAAAACACTCTTCTCTGAAACAATAAGAATATCCAGAGGGCCATTTCTTTTCAAAACCAACATTGTAATATATTTTAGTATTACTATTTAGAGGCTAATTAATGAGACTACAATCCTCATTATCTTTATTTCTCGTCATGTTGGGAATTTATATTGACCCTCAACACTTCCTGTAGAGTGTCTGGAGGTGTAATTTAAGCAAGACAATATGCTTCCTTTTGACAGATTTTGTTATATGATTGATGGGGCAGAAGGTAAACCTGTCTTGCAATATAAGTTTTTTTTTTTTGCATTATCTGTGTATTTCATTTATCAATGTCAGTATTTCTTAAACAGCATATCAAGACTCCAGAGGGATGGGTTACGACGTAATTTAAGGAGCTTCATCAATGGAAACTATTTAGAGGTGTCTACATTGTAGATTATACCAAAGAGAGAGTTTTCTTCCTTACTGCTGCATACTTCCTTGTTGAAATGGAAATATAGGACACACCTTCTTCGTCAATTAAAAACAAGCATTTGTGTTCCCCAAATTGTAGTCTATACATTCTTATTATCTGTCATGATGTCTAACAAAAAGATATATGAAGAACTTTGCCTTGAATTTAATCACTGAATGATGACCAAATTATAGGAAATGTGATTGAACGTAAGATAAACACTGCTTGTTGTGCTAATTAAAATTAATGTTTATTTGGGAGAAAAAATAAAACTAGACATAAAATTACCACATATAAGTATTTTGATCTCTAGAGTAGTCCATACACAGCCATACTTTCTGGGACCTCATTAACTTTTATCTATGAGTCCCAGACTCAGTAATAATACTGTGTCCCATGCTTCCATTCTCCATTGTTTGTTTTTCTCACTTTTTAATTTTTAAGGTATTTCTAACACAAGGTCTCTGTGTTACCCTTGGCTGGGCTGGAATTCACTATATAGGCAAGGCAAGCTTTGACCTCATAGAGATCCACCTGTCTCTGTCTCCTGAGGGCTGGGATTAAAGGCATACTCCATCATGCCTGAGCTACCATTTTGCATTTTATTCAAGAGAATGTTCTGTTTTTGTAGACCATTGAAATTTTGTATCACTACATTATTATTATTTAAATATTTTACATTTAGCACATTTTAATTAAAATAGAATTACATCACTTTCTGCCTTCCCTCAAGGTACCTTCCCTCTAACCTCATTCTATTCCACAAACGGCAATATCAATTGACCCATGCTAACACAAAGAAAAGTATTATGAAGTCACACTATGTTTGATTGACTTTGTTTTTCTTTATTGCCTATCCTAGAAAATAAGAAGCATAGTAACAGAAAAGGGACGTTGTCCCAACCTTAGTGTACCTATAATATTCACAATGCCCTTAAATTAAAATTATATACATAAGAAACACACACACACACACACACACACACACACACACACACACACACACACACACAGAGAGAGAGAGAGAGAGAGAGAGAGAGAGAGAGAGAGAGAGAACAAGACTATAAAAGTATTAGAATAAACACTTTCCTGTACTTAAGTTTAGTTGTCTGTTTGATGGCTGCTCACTGAATGAAGATACTACATTTCCTTTTAAAGTCTGTTCTTAGCAATAACAGTGTCCAAGCCTAGGCAGGTGGTCTGGGCTTATACAAGGAGGGCAGTGGGCCAGGAAGCAGCATTCTTCCTTGGCCTCTGCTTCTGCTCCTGTCTCTACATTTCTGCTTGAGATCCTTCCCTGATGTCCCTCAGTGCTGGATTATAAACCCTTTCTTACCCCCTTACGGGGTAGTTTGGTCAGTGTTGTATCACAGCAACCGAAAAACACAGTAGACCATTAGCTAAATATATTTGTAAGTCAAGTAAGGGAAGTAGCAGATCACACAGATATTTTTTCATAAAGGAATTTTAAGGTTCCCCATGGGGGAAATATAATTTAATACCAGAAATACTCCCTTTCTAATATTGCAAATGTGTTTAGAAAATTCATTACAACAAAGCAAACTATTTAGAATATAATTTCAATATCAGCCTATATTAAATCAAAGAGATTTTAGTGATCAGATCTTTATCATGAATACATAAAATTGCTTTTAAAAGTAGCTATTTATAATAAATGGATCTTAAGTTAAATCTTGGGTTAATATATAACCTTATCATAACTTCTATTGTTCTTTTAAAATTTTATGTGTATTAAGTACATTCTGATTATTGTAACCATCTATCCTGATCTTCCTCCAACTCTGATTAACAGAGTCTCCTTCAAGTGACTTTCTCATATTCATGACATTTTTGTTGTTTTGTTCGTCTTCTTTTTTTTTCCTTATAGAGAAACTGAGTTTAATCAGGATCATTTATCTGTGACTATGGGTTTAATTTTATCTGTTGGAACTTAGAATTCTCCTCAATGGGCAAGTGACAAACGATGATGATGACTGACCCTCGTCTCGAATCCATCAGTAGCCAATAGTATAGCCGAGAAGAATAGGGTCCCATTAGCTCCTCCAGGATCTAGGAGTGACTATTTATATGCCCAGTCTAATTTAGGTTTATTGCCTGGAAGGTTGGTATTGTAGATAAGATGATTTACAACTTGATAGCCTTTCTACCCTAAAAATCTGGTGCCATAGTAACCAGGGTACCACTGCCCCTACAAGACAGCAATGTTTCTGGGTTGGTAAAAGGTGAGGAAATAAACCACTCTGGATTTGGTTTCAGGAAACAGCATCAGTTTTATTGCAAGTGGGCACCTACTTACATAGTGGAAGGTTATTGACTATGATTGGTAAGCACATTACCTCAGGTTGGATAGTGAGTGCTCATACCACCAGAGTCTCTATGCACAGAAAACATATTACAGGAGATGTGAAGAAGGCAGACTTGTCCTCAGGCCAGCTATCATCTTACCCACATTACTTCAGAATTCAGTGTTCTAACTTCTTGGAATACTCAGAAGCATTGTGTGCCATGCTTTGTATTTAGAAGCTCAGTATGTCAAGTAGCCTGGCTGCTAGGTCATGCCTGCCTGCCTCTTTTCCTATAGTCTGTATAGCACATTTTAGCACTGTGGCAGCTGACCAGCAAGGAGGAAGCTTCCATCTCAGTTTGACCTTAATTTCTTTGCAACTTAAGTCTGTGATGTCTTCAAAGATAGAATCTTATCAATTCATTCTTCTGGATAACCAACAGTGGGAGAAGCCTGTGTCGTCTAGGGGCCGTTGTTTCTGTGGCCATCCTGTATAACAATTCATGTCCCTGGAGTTTTGTATACTAACCCCTGGTTTTACCTACAACTTTTAATTGGATCAATGAGTAGTCAATTTCTACAAGACCTTTCCCTATATCCTTCATTTTAGTTAAACCTTCACTCCTTCATTTCTCTCATACTGCATACTCATCCGTATTTACACTCACCACACCCTAAATTCTTCCTTTCTGTTTCCAGGCTGGTCATCTCTAATTTTTTCCCTCCCTTAAGGTGTACTCCACACCAATGCCACTTTTCTAGTGTCCATACTTCTAAAAGTATTCCAGGTTAAACATGCAAATTCCAAGACTTGAAGCTGGGATCCACATATGAAAGAACGAGTGGCATTTACACCTTGACTTTGGGTTACATTGCTCAGTGTAAAGTTTACTACTTTCATCCATTTACTTACAGGTTTTATAATTTCATTTCTCATTACAGGTGAATAAAATTCTACTGTGTATATGTAGCTCTTTTTAATTATCCATTCATCATTTGATGAACAGCAAGGCTTATTACAGTCCCTAATTACTGTGAACAGAGCAGCAAGGAACATGGTTGAACAAGATTCTCTGAAAGGATATACAGAGTCTTTTTAGTATATCCCCAGGAGTTACATGACTGAGTCAGGGGTTCTGTGTCTAGCTTTTTGAGGAAGCAAAAATCAATTTCTGTAGTGATTATATCAGGTACATTCCCACCAAGAAGGTTGTTTAATTTATATTTCATGATGGATAATGAAGTTGAAGATTTAAAAAAAATTAAATTATTTCTTTTATTTTTGACATTCTAATATAATTATATCATTTCACTCCTTTCTTTCTTCCCCCAAACTCTCACATAGACTCCTCTTGCTGTCTTTCACGTTCATCATCTCTTTTTCATTAATTGTTATTAAACACATATATGTATTCACACTTTAAAAAAAAGTTCTTTTATTTATTTGTTTATTTTTGTGTGGGCAAGTGTACACAAGATTGTGAATTATTTGTTTTGGGAGAGAGGAGGAAACACGTGTACAGCATGGTGCTCAGTAGAGGTCAGAAGACAGTTTGCAAATGCGAGTTATTTATCATTATCCCATGGGTCTCAGGAATTGGTCTTCAGTCATCAGGCTTGGCAGGAAGTACCCTATCTACAGAGCTATCTCAGTATGAAGGCTTATTTTTGACTTGGGTATTTCTTTACTTGATGTTTAATTTTGTTAGCTGTTCATGAATTCTACAAATTAATTATCTGTCAGAGGCGGAGCTACCAATGATTTCTTTCTCACCTTGTGGACTGTTTCTTGATTGAACTGACAGTTTCTTATGCTATGCAGAAGCTTTTTAGTTTTATGCAATCTCTATTTGTTTTGCACTCACTCGTTCTCTCTGTCTCCCTCTCTCTTTTTGTATGTGTGTCTTTCAGAAAGCTAGTGGGTTTTTTTTTTTTGTTTGTTTGATTGATTGGGTTTTTTGTTTGTTTGTTTGTTTGTTTTCCAGACATGGTTTTTCTGTGTAGCCCTGGCTGTCCTGGAACTCACTCCGTAGACCAGGCTGGCCTCCAACTCCTCAAACTCAGAAATCTACCTGCCTCTGCCTCCCAAGTGCTGGGATTAAAGGCCTGCACCACCACTGCCCGGCTGGAAAGCTAGTTTCAAATGTTCTAGTAAGAAACCACACTTACTTTAAAACAACTTGCTAGTGACATTAGTTCCTGTTCGTTTCTGTAAGGCATGTGATTTGCCCAGACACATCTTTAAATTTAGATTTATTTATCTATTTATTTATTTATTTATTTATTTATTTATTCATTCATTCATTCATTCATTCATTTTTTAAAAGAGTTTTTTTGTTTTTAATTTTATGTATTCACCATTGCTCAATTCAAACACACCAGAAGAGGGCATCAGACCCCATTGCAGATGGTTGTGAGCAGCCATGTGGTTGCTGGGAATTGAACTTAAGACCTCTGGAAGAGCAGTCAGTGCCTTTAACCACTGAGCCATCTTACCAACCCTAAAGATTTATTTTTATTTTAAAATATTTTACACACAATATATTTATAACATATTCTTTCCCCTCTTCCAACTCTTTAAAGATCAAAAGAACTTCTCTACCTACCCAACTTTATGCTTTTTCTCTCAATTTCTTTCAACACTAACAACAAAAATACCAAAGTAAAAAATAAATATTGAAACAAACAAAAGCTTTAATAAGACAACAAACAAAAAACCAACCAAATAAATAGCACACACAAATAAACATGGAGTCTTTTTTGTGTTAGTCACGCACTGCTGGACATGAGACCTGCCCTGAAGTGTGGTTGATATACCTAGTCACATTCGATTGGAGAAAACCAATTGTGCTTTCCTGGTACATAGCAATTGCAAATGGCTTCTGCTTAAGGGTGTCTACTTTCTCTTCTCAGTGCTGGGATTTTGTTTGTGCAAATCTTGTGTGTGGTGTCACAGTTTGAGTACATAAATATATTGGTCCTGATGTATCTGGAAGATGTTATTTCCTTAGAGTCACCTACCACCTCTGTTTCTTAGAATCTTTCTGCCTCCTCTTCTACATAGACCCCTGATCCCTGAGGGAAGGTTTTCTTTTTCTTTTTCTTTTTTGTTTTCATTTTCTTTTCCTTTTTCTCTTTTTCTTTGTAATAAATATTGCTCCTTTTTTTAAAAAAATATTTATTTATTTATTTATTTATTTATTTAATTTTTACAGTCCAGGTTTTATTCCCCCCCACCCCTTCCCTGTAGGAGGACCAGCAATCTCAATTAATCTGGACCCCCCAAGATCTCGCAAACACTGGACCACCAAAAAGGCAGCCAGCATACACCAGCGGTTATGAGACCCGCAATACATATACAGCAGAGGACTGCTGGGTCTGTTTTTAATCAGAGATGATGCACCTAATCTTTCAAGAGACTGGAGGCCCCAGAAAGTTTAGAGGTCAGGTAGGGTGGAGGGTGGGGGATGGGAACATCCTTGTGGAGACAGGGGTTTGGGGAGGAGGTATGGGATGTGGAACAGTTGGAGGAAAGGGTTTTGATAAAGAAATCTCATTTAGGGATGAGTGACCCAAAGTCTCTTATCTTTGTACATTGTCTGGTGTATCTGTGTAAATTTTCATTAACTGAAACAGAAGCTTTTTTATGAGAGTTGGCAGATCCTCTGACCTATGAGTCTAGCCATATGTCATTAGGAGTCATTTTATTATGTTCCTATAGCAAAATAGTAATAGTAGGCTGTTTACTAAAACCTATGACGTGTGACATTTCAGCTACTTGGTCACTTCAGAAGTAGCAGATATGGGTTACATTTTATGGAATTGGACTTAATTACAATCAAAGCATAGCTCGTCACGCACATAACTCTTGTGCCACTACTGAAATAGAATATCTTTCAGGCATAGTTTTCAGGGCTTGTAACTGAGTGAGATTGATGGATAGTTTCCTCCTCTAATATAAACCCTTAATGAAATTTGTATTTCTGCATATATAAATTATGTGCTAGACACTCATTGTAGAGATAAATATATATTTATATCGAGAAACTTTTCTACTTCTAGGAAACTATAGATTACCCATTATAAGGAGGCTTTGTTTGGATAGATCTCTTCTGTAATTTGTAAATTATGAGACATTTCTCAAGCTTCATCTACCTTTAGAATATCATTCATATTAAATGATCTCTATAAACTTGTCTCGGAAAATTGACAGAGATTCTATCTCTCTGTCTCTCTCTCTGTCTCTCTCTCTCTCTCTCTGTGTGTGTGTGTGTATGTGTGAACATGCACACCAATACACGTATGAGTGCTGAGAATTAGACCCAGAGCCTCCAACAATCCAGACAAACAGGAAATTACCATACATCTAAGCTATTTCTCTCAGACCAATTTCTTCTTTTATAACAATATGGATTATTAGGATACAACCAAACTTTTAATTTTTTCTTCTATATTTATTTCAAACTCAACCCTAAAATCTGATGGTTTTTTTTGCTAAATAAATATGAGATTGACAATTATATATAATTAATAGATGTTTGATGTATTCTAATATAGATTGGATATGTTTGAATAGATTTAAAATATTTAATTATTTATTTAAAAATCATTGTTATAAATTTAAGAAAAATATTTTCAGTTCTAAAAATTACTACAGCTCCTGGTAACAATACAGCTTTGATGCTATAAATCTGAATATTGGATGTAAGCCTGAAGTTCATTGAATTTTATATACTTTAGTTCATAAATTGCTGGCTGGAACACAGACCAAATTTCCTCAGACAGTTAAAAGAACATTATTAGAAAAACAGGATGGTGAAGAGAATTTTCTATTACTCCTTTTTGCTAAGATGTAGACCTAACCACCACAAAAGCAACAGTCATGACTATGTAAGAACTAGGAGTTGCAATATTGAATTTTCTCTTAACTGATTGCCTAATGCAGATTGCTCATAAGAACACAGCTTCATTGTGGTTAATCAGCTGCCTCTGAAATATGTCATAATAAATTTTTGGTATGCAATATAATGATTTTATTTTAGAAACATTATATATAATTGATCATTTTAGAGTTTGTAATAAACATTGAATTTATCTCGAGTTAAAGATTGACCTGTCTTTTAATTCAAATGATAAATATGGTAGTTTAAATTATCTAGCATTGCCTCTATTTGAAAAATAATGAGTAAGAGGTACATTTGGAAGAATAAGTGTCCTTCCTTGAAAATATTTTCAATCTTTCATAGAAAATGAAAGAATAATAACATTATTTGAAAGGTCCAACTGCTGCCTTAGGAAACCTTACGTTTTGTATTCTGGATAACTCATTGGGTAAATATGATGCTCCTAGAGAGTCCATGCATCTGTTAGTGTGATGGGAACCTCCTACCCTCTTACTGTGGCAAAATGGGCAACACTCATCTTGCATTTGTACTCTGTGGGAAAGATATGCACTTTCCTACATTTAAGAGCGTTTATTTTATTGCTGCATAAACTTCATTGGATATGCCTTGTTCACTGAGTTATTTCTGTCTTCATTACCAGCATAAAGCCATTGCAACATAAAATACCACAACTTGCCAGGAAAAGTTATCAATGTCTGCCACTTTATTACGATGTATATTTTTCCAAATTATATATTTTCTTTAATAAAATGTGACTGTTTAACATAAAAGTGCACTCCCTAATTCAATTAAACATCTGCTTATTTGCTAGGTGAATATTACAGATCTTTCCTTTTGAGCAATACTTTATAGAAATATGTTACATAACATATTCATAAATGTATAGCTCAATGAAGTTTTATAAAATGAGCATGCTTGAGTACCTATCACACAAATAAAGATTGAAAACATTATCTAACCTTTCAGAATAGATTTTCTTATTCCTATGCCCATTGCCTCATTTAAAAGTCATTATTGTGTTGACTTTATGAGCAAATATTAATTTGGTAAGATCAAAATTTGTGTAAGTAAAACCCTACAGAATACTTTTTTCTCTTGGTCTTTGACAGTGAGGTTTATCCATTTCGCTTCACCTACTGGTGATTTCTTATTTTCAGTTAATACATAGAATTACACTGCATGATTACATGATACATTTTCTGTCAGAGTTATTATACAAGTGTGAGATTGTGTCTCCTAAAAGTGGTGTAAATTATGTCCATGATGTCATCAACATGACTGCCTAACCATGAGATGAACAAAGGCAACAATAATAGACATGCAAATGCGAATGGTGAAACACAAGAAGGCATCAACCCTATACAAAGAGTTACAGGTAACTAGAGAATTCTGCGGGCAGGAGAAATGGTTTTCTCCAGGGAAGAGCACACGATTTCATTTTTCAATACCAAATGGTTAACCTTGATACCATTCATATAAGTAACACTAGATAAACTGAGCAAGTTGTGTTTAGGAATATATATGTACGAAATACATATGTATATGTAACAACAAATTAAAAAGAGGCCATAAATTTGAAAGAGAACAAAGCACTGTTTGGAGGCAGAAAAAGGTAAGGAGAAATGATGTAATTTTGTTATAATTTCAAACCACTAATTTAAAAAGAGGAAAACGTATAATCTTGGTGGTCTATTGAAAGTATATCCTCTTTTTTTCATTTTTATTTATTATATTTATTTTTTTAATTTTTAAATAATAATTTCTTATTTTGAAGTTATAATATAATGAAACAATTTGTTCCCTTTTTAACATTCCTCTGAGCCCTCCAAGACATTGCTTTTTTTCTCTCTCCAATTCGTGTGTGTGTCACAAAAATTAAAGAAAAATGAATAGTGGTGTCTTTTAAAAGAAAGATTGATTTTTTTATTATAAAAACATTTTCCTATGTTATCTCCTGTTGGGACTGAAGAAACATATTAAGGTGGAAAACCACTGAGGGATCAGGACATTAAATGGATTGTCTGCTTTAGTGATTTTCAATTTTACCACATGTTAGAGACACTTGGTGGGTTTTGAAATCTTTGATAATCCTAATGCTCCTATTGTACCTTACCCAATAATTCAGACTGTTGATTTGGTGCCAAGGCATTAGTATTTGTAACTGTTGTAGAAAGTATTTATTAAGCATACAAGGGGATGTTCTAGATAGCAATGTAAGATAGAAAAGAGCTTACAGAGTGAAATAAGGGTGAGTCCGGAAAACTACTGTGAATTCATGTGATCCATTATTATAGAATTTTGAGTCCAGCATGAATACTTGGATTCAGTTATCTTGAGGGTGGTAAAAAGCATTTTGGAGATGTTTTATCTTTTTTCCATTGTATGGTTTTGGCTTTTTGTCAAAAATCAAATGTCTATATGGGTGTGTGTTTATTTTGGGGTCTTCAATTCTCTATACTGTTGATAAACCTGTCTGTTTTTATGCCAATACCATGCACTTTGTTAATATTATTACTCTGTAATACAGCTTAAAATCAGGGATGGTGATGCCTCCAGAAGTACTTTTATTTTACAGTATTGTTTTAGCTATCCAGTGTTTGAAGTTTAGAATGATTCTTTCAATGTCCGTAAAGAATTGTATTGAACTTTTGATGGGAATTGGATTGAATCTGTAGTTTTCTTTGGTGAGATGACTATTTTCACTATGTTAATCCTTCTAGTCCATGATCATGGGAGATCTTTTCATTTTATGATATCATCCTCAATTTCTTTCTTCAGAGACTTGATGTTCTTGTCATACTGGTCTGTCATTTACTTGGTGAGAGTTACACCAAGATATTTTATGTTATTTGTGGCTATTGTAAAGGGTGTCCCATTCCTAATTTAATTTTTAACCTGTTTATCATTTGGATAAAAGAGGGCTAATGATTTTTTTGAGTTAATTTTGTTTTGTGGAAGGAGTTTGTCAGCTGTAGGAATTCTCTGGTAGAGTTTGGAGTTATTTGTACTCTCTTATCTGTGAATAGCAATCCTTTGACTTTTTCCTTTCCAATTTGTATCTCCTTGATCACCTTTAGTTGTATTATTTCTCTAGCCAGAACTTCATAATAATACTATTATTATTAGGTATGAACAGAGTGGGAAACCTTGTCTTCTACCTGATTTTCATAGAATTGCTTTAAGTTTTTCTCTATTTAATTTGATGTTGGCTATTGGCTTGCTGTATATTGCATTTATTATGTTTAGGTATGCAACTTGTATCTTTGATCTCTCCAAGACTTTTAAATGAAAGGGCATTAGATATTGCCAAGGGCTTTTTTTAAAGCATCGGATGGCATGATTATGTGTTTTTTCTTTCATTTTTATTTATGTGATAGATTATATCATATGGATTTTCTTATATTGAACCATCTCTCCATCTCTGGAGATGAAGCCTACTTGATCGTGATAGATGATGTTTTTAATATGTTCTTGGATTTGGTTTATGAGCATCTTATTGATTAACTTTGCATCAATAGTTATAAGATAAATTGGTTTGAAATTCTGTTTCTTTGTTGAATCTTTGTGTGGTTTAGTTATCAGGATGACTGGCATCATAGAATAAGTTTGGCAATGTTTCTTTTGTTACTATTTTGTGGAATTCTCTGAGGAGTATTGGTATTAACTGATTTTGAAATATGGTGCTGGTCTAACTCAATGTCTGCATGTAGAAGAATGCAAGTAGATCCATATTTATCACCCTGAACTAAATTCAAGTCCAAGTGGATCAAAGACCTCAACATAAAACTGATACACTACATCTAATAGAGGAGAAACTGGGGAACTGCCTCGAGCACATTGGCATAGAAGACAAATTCCTGACCAGAATAACAATAGCTCAAGCACTAAGATCAACAATTAATAAATGATACTTCATGAAACTGAAAAGGATTTGCAAGATTAAGAACACCACCAATAGGACAAAATGTCAACCTACAGAATGAAAAAGGATCTTCACCAATTCTATATTTAACAGAGGTTTAATATCCAAAATATGTAAAGAATTCAAGAAATTGGACACAAGCAAACCAAATAGCACAACTAAACAATGGGATACAGAGGTAAACAGAGAATCCTCAATGGAAGAATATCTAATGACTAAGAAGCGCTTAAAGAAATGTTCAATGTCCTTATTCATCATGGAAATGCAAATCAAAATGACAGATTTTATCATACACTTGTCAGAATGACTAAGATCAAAAACTCAAGCAAAAGCGCATGCTGGTGAGGATGTGGAGCAAGGGAAACATTCCTCCATTGCTTGTTGGAGTGCAAAGTTGTATAGTCACTTTGGAAATCAGTATGATAGTTTTTCAGAAAATTGGGAATAGTCCTGCATGGGATCCTTGTGACTGGATTTGTGAGTGTGGGACTGGGAGGAGAAGTGGAAGTGGGGGCTGCATCCAGGATATAAATTTAATAAGTAAATAAATTAATGAAATAAAAAAATAAGGCATTTTTGAGAAAATTAAGAGGCTTTGCCAATATACTAAAGGTCATAGTGACAGTGGGATAAAGATAGGTTGGAAATTGAGGTAAGTACATCTCAAGCAACATTCATGGCATGAATATTCTAGCACCGGTAACTATAGGGTAGAATTTGAACAGAAAAAAGTGTTCGAGAAAGTATCAAGTTTTCTAAGTTGCCATTTTGTAATTGTAAAGAGAAGTGTATTAAAGGAGGAAATCAGTTAAAGTTTATTCTATTCTATATCATATCCAACTTGAGTTTCTAGATAGCCAAATTATGTTTTTGTAACTTGACATGATAATTTTGGGGGTGTCTATGTGTTGGGCGACTAAAATTAAAGTTGTAGAATCTTATAACACATGTGCATGCGGGTGAGGCAAGTATTTCAGAAGAAAGAACTTAAGTAAAAACAAGCAAATAGGAAGAATGGAAATACAGTAAGAAGGGAAGGACCATCAGAGTGTGAGAGAGAAGTAAATTAATCTAAGTGTGTATTCATTTAATTTGACAAATTACAACAGGGACTGTATTCATAAATGTTATTGAAATGAGTAAGCTAAATCAATAATCAAATTAGACTTTGATATCTTATTTTAAAATGAGTTAGTTTTCAATGGTTACGACTGATAGGGAAATATTTTTATACTATTAATTTCTTTTTTATTTGTTTACATGGATGGTAGAGTCAATGACCAGCAGAGGAAAGACTGCCAAGTATTATCTTCCTATCTAATTCAGGTAAGGTAGAAAACCATCAGTGAGCATCATTGGGTTAAATAAAAGTCAGTAAGAGCAATGGTAAATTTGTGTTTTGGCTAAATTAACTCACAATGAAAGAGCATATACAAATTAAACCAATATAATCAATTGAAGTTACTTAAGTGTAGTTTTTAAACAGAATTATTATTTCTGGTGCTAGAGAGGTAGTTCAACAGTTAAGAATATTAGCCAATTATCAATTTACTCTTCCCCCATTCCTCTTCTAATATCTCAACGCCCATAATCAGCTTGAAGAAGCTAATGAAGAATCAGCACCCCTATTCCCTGGGATTGGGGACTAAGGTGGTAAATGTTGGGCTATCTTTCTAGGGAAAAGTAGTGGTTTTATGGGAATAGACAAGATTAGCTAGGATTTATTGCATAGCCATAACCTATTGATGGAAATCTGTACAATTATTATCAAGATGAAGATATAATTTCTTAAATGGCACCAATTTACTTTGATTACAAATTTTAAGGTTTTCATTGGTACGAGCTTCTTATTGATATAAAAGTGAGATGAATATTGTTACTCTCATAGGCATTGTACCAGTATAACACATTTAGGAATACAAGGCTTAGACCCAGTCCTTTAACTTTTTAAACAGATTTGAGATGATTACCCTGTGAGTTAAGGGACTATAGCAAATTCATGGCTTGCAGTTTATTGTTAGTGTGTTTTCTATGTTTTATTTAAAAATAGCTGAGTGGAGTTAACAAGCAACAGTCCAGATTACCTTACATGGATAGTTAGTTTTCAAAACGTCAGAAGTCCACAGAATTGACGTGACAAACATTTCTGTATTGATGTTCATTTTGAGACCTGTCTGCTCCTGACAGCTTCCTGTATTGAATTCTAAGAAGAAATTGAGCATCTTTGGAGTTACTCCAGTTGCGGTGAGACAGCCACTAGACAAGAATTGCCTCTTTCCATCTACAGACACATTACTGTCCAGAGAAGGACACACTTGCAGAATAGTCGACTGATTATATCTGCCTAGACAGAGTAATCAGCCCCTAATAATTCTGCAGCACTAAGGTCTGTCAGATGATCCTGGGCCAGAAGGCGGAAGAACAGATGCTCCAACGTTTTCTAGTAGAGGGAGTGTCCAGGTGTTCAGAGGTCTCTATAAATTGGCTAAGTTTTAGAAGCTATGCTTTGTGCGTCCCACAATTATAGTTAACTCAGTCATTCTGGATTTCTGACGGGGTTGAAAACTTATAGTCTCATAGCCAATCCTGGCTATTTACCTCGAGAGAAAAGATTTGAGTGGATGGTTTTTAGCTGACATTCATTCTAAAGCCAAGGAAAAAGCCAGGTTCAGAACTAAGTGTTTTAGCTAGGATAGATGACAGAGGTTCTGGTTAGTCAACAAAATGATGGACTGGGTATTAGGACTATCTTGTACTTCACTGGTACAAATTGGCATAATTATGCTCTAATTGTATTTTGAGAGAAAAGCTTTGTTGTAACAGAAAGGGTGATATGTAGGAGGAGCTAAAGTGAGAGGAGTACTGAGAGGAAGAGAAGGAGTAAGGTGAGGAGGAGAAGAAGGAGAGGAGAAGCTAAGTGATGAGAGAGAGAGAAAGAGGGGGGAGACAGGGAGGCAGATGTTCACGTATCTCTACCAGTCAACGAAAGTTGATATATCTAGGTTGGGTAGTGGGTTACACCTCTGATTGAGCATCGCCAAACTTATAAAGCCTTTGATTAACATTTTTTTAAAAAAGTGTATAAATGCAAAAAGGAAAAGGGGGCATGGGATAGGGGTTTTCTAAGGGGGGGGGAATGGGGAAAGGGGATGGCATCTGAAGTGTAAATAAAATATCCAATAAAAAATGAAAAAAAAGAATATTAGCCAAATAGTGGCTCACAACCATTTATACTTCCAGTTCCAGGGGAACCAAGTGTGTGCATAACCCCCCCCACACATATATATCACATATATATATGTGTGTGTGTGTGTAAAATATTCTTACTAATAAAATACCCAAAAACTTAAAACCAGTTATTTAAAAAAGAGTATGTGTGCCCCATCTGCTATGATACCCACTCAAATAGTTCCTTGACAGAAACAAATTGAGTTGCAAAAATGTACGTTGTTTATTTACTAGGAGATTCTTTTGAAAGAATTACAGAATGTCTAATAAAATCTGAAGGTTACTCCTGAGGTTTTTATTCATTTTATGAATTGTATGAATTCCGTATGAATACTGTATACTTGGTATACAGTATAGTGAAGATGCACAATGAATTTGTTATTAGATGATTTAACTGAAATTAGAAAGGTCTAATTGGCCTCACTCAGTTGGGTATCTTTTTTCTCTAGCAATTCCAGTAATCAAACTGAGATAGTCTCCTTGAGATTTTGGCTTGTGGGTGGGATCAGAGGTGGAAGATGATGGCAAAGGACATCAATGAAAGCCTTTGAAATGCTGGGCAATGACACCTGAGCTCAGTAGGGATGCTGAAAGTAAGTTGGTGCCATTACTTATTATGGGTTCTAGAGAGATGGCTCAGAGGTTAAGAGCATTTACTGCCCTTGCAGAAGACCTGGTTTGGGTTCTTGAAAATCACATGATGCTTCACAATCATCTATAACTTGAGTTCTAGGTAATCTAAACTTCCTTTGACCTCCATAGGCACTGCATACACATGCTACACTGAAGCAGACACATGGAGTGAAATAAGTCAATATTTTGAAGAAGACTTTATCATATTTAAGACTAGCATACATTCAACAAAAAAATGACCAGCCCAAATGACAGAAGCTTAGTTTCTATACTTATAATTTAAGTAAATATGAGCTTGTATGTGATAGAATTTAATGCATTTGAACTATAAAAGCTAGAAACTATAATATGCATTAAGATTTTCCTATTTTAAACAAACATGATTTTTATAATAGCTAAAGAAGGAGACAATGGTTATAGCCCACTAAGAAAAAAATAATAAAATAATGTGACTTTTATATGACTAAGAAATATTATATTATTTTTTGCCTTAATAGTCATTTTAGAGTCTTTATCATGGTATAATTATAGTACTTACATTTTTACAATGCATTGAATTGGCACAGTTGTAGCTTGGGCATATGAAATATCAAACTACTATAAAAGAACTGAAATCATGGTATTAGCCAGTTTGATATTCCATGTATATTAAGTAACCTAAGGTGTTAAATTATACCTAATAAAATTACTTTTATTTTCTTTGGAAAACTTTTTTAAAGATAGTATAAAATACCTGTATTATAAAAGTGAACAAAATATGTACTATTGTAGATTAGCCATGGGAAAATTCCTTTTTGGAATTTATTGTAAAAGAAAAGACTTCTATAAGTATTTATACTTTCAGATTAAATAGAGATAAAAATACTAAAAACTGAGCAAATTATTTATAATGAATTACATGCAATTTCTATGGCAATTCAATTGGATTTTGGTCAAATATATGTTAAGGCTTGTTGTCTGTTACTTAAATTTAATTGTTACCTTCATTTTTCCTTCCCTACACAATGAATTGATTATTCTCATTTTAATGAAGAAATGGGGCAAATACTAAAGAAATATTTATGAGGAGATGTTTGTTGTAATCACTTGTTTACTTTTTCATAGAATTTATGTTAGATTTCTAGGAAATAAAAATTGATTAAAATTTGTGGCAATGCAAATTTATGAAAACTCAGTTGGGGTGTCTCAAAGAAATATATGCCTATGAAAGCATAGGACTCACTTGTAATTTTCACTTTATATGTAACTACAGACAGAGTCTGGATACTTCAGGCAAAAGAAGTCATTTGTGTAAAGGACTGGAAATATAAAAGAAAGTTTTCTTTGATTAATAGTAAAAATAGTTAAATATGACAGGTATAAGAGAATCATGGGGAGGAAAGATACAATTCTGAGTAGGAGTTCATTATATAGGGGCTTTTATGCCAAGTTTAGGGGTGAGAGGCTTTTTCTTCAGCCAAAGACAGCCGTTGAAGGAGATCTAGCAATGATAATTATTAGAAAAGGTCCTTCTGGTTGAATTATGTATGAGGAAGCAAAGGGAGTATCTGGAAGTGTGCAAAATAAAACCTCAAATGTTTCAGAGAAATAATGTTTCTAATCATCCTGTTGCAGAAGAGTAAGACTCTTCCTTCATCTTAGAAAATGCTACCACACAAGGCTTCTAGAACATTTATTTATACATACATGTGTCATTCTACTCAAATGCTTTTAAAGACAACTTGACTAACTTTTCTGATCTCAAATATTAGGGTAGGCATTATATATAAAAATGCATATCCCATACCCTCTTTTTTGTATTAGCTGTTCCAATATTCAGCCTAACCTAGAGGATGGGCAACCAAACTACATGCAGACTGAAGTAGTATCACTGCACATTTTTAATTGAAAGGGATTAGACTCAAAACATATCTTTGGTGTTGAAGATACTAAGATAAGCTAGAGTGATCACTCTTTCCCATCTAGATAAAGAAATTATCTTCATCAAGGATTTAATTAAACCAGTATGAAGAGAGAAACTGAAAAGAAAGAGAAAGGTTTTATTACAGTTGTTGCATCCCTTGAAACTATCTATAGCATATAGATCCAAAATCTGGTTATTTAATCTTTTCTTTATTCCTGTAACCTAGCCTATTTTTTTTGTTTTTCTTGTTAATTTAGGAGGAATGGTCTGATATCTGCATCCTAGTCAATACATACTTCTTGTCTAGACTATCTTCTTATAAATGAACATCCTTAGTCACTTATCTGTTTTTCTTTCATGAGTTCACATCTTAATTAACATTTATATCCCTTTCTCCCCAATTGTTGATTCTCTTTTACAAATATTTAATGAAAATATTCTATGTTTACTGCCAAACATCACACATTAAAATGAGGAAGTGCACATCATGCAGTGTCTGATTTGACGTTACTCCATATGTCCAAGCACAAAAATTTGAGGAATGGGAAGACAAAAGTATAACAAATAAGACCCATTTGCTCTGGGAGCAAATAGTCCATGGTCCTCGTACCAGGATATTGCTCTCTAGATTAGTAATCTCTTCTGTGAACTAACATCACATTTCATCACTCAATCCCATTTGTTGTCAAATGGTTTTGAGGGTACACATTTCTTTTCTACAACTGTATTTCTCACAAGTCAACTTTGCTGAGTATAAAGCATGATTTTCTACACAGCATGGTATACCCACTGGAAGCCCTAAAAATGATCAGAGTCACAAATTTGGAGTAATAAAAATGAAGTGCCCTCAGACAGTCATGTTAAGTCATTGCTTTTCTTAATGGAATAGAAAACTGTTTCATGTGCCTTTAAATTACTTACTAGCAGAGCATCCACATTATTTATGAAGCACCTAATCATAGTCCCTCAACTTTTCTACCACAGAACATTGACAGAACTACATACTTGGAATAAAGGCTGAATTCTTCATCAAGGTCTATACACCATACATGGAAGTACTTGTTAATTATGACATAAGACTTTCTGATTGATCCTGTGTCTCAGTCACACATTCAATTTTCTCTTGGTCTAGACCTTTGAAGTAGACATTGTCTTTCCTTGGTTATCTTCCTTCCAATTCATAGTAAATGCAATCTTTCCTTAAAGGTTGTCTCTCACTATCCAATGTAATGTTTTACTACTTACAATTGACTATTATATAATCCAGTTTCCATGCCCTTATAGGCTTGGCCATTGATCTATGATTTTCCAGCTTGTATTTGTCATTTCTGGCTTGCTCATGCCTCTTCTGTAGTAGAAAATGGTAGAAATGTTCCTTGAGAATGCAGTCCATGTATTTCACTCATCTCATCATCCTCTGTAAGCATAGAGTTTGTTTGAATGGAATGCTTAATTTATATTTGCTAGATGGTTTTGTATTGCTTTGTTTTGGAGTGACTCTTTTCATGATTAAGGTTACCAATATCTGGTTTAATGTAAACATTAGAAAGGTTTGGGGATGAAAAGATGACTTAGCAGCTAGGAACACTGGCAGCTCTTGCAGAGAGCTCAGGTTCTATTACTAGTACTCACATGAAAGCTTAAAATCAGTTCCAGGGGATCTGATGCTGTTTTCTGGCCTCTATAGGCACCAGACATGTACATGGTGCAAAGACATACATGTAGAAAGAACACCCATATGCAAAAAGTTGAGTTAAATTTAAAAAAAAAGTTAAAGATTTTAGTGATGTATTATTTAACTACTTTTGAGAGAATGGTAAAACCATTAAAAACAAAGTCCTGGCTAAGTAAACATATTCTAAGATAGCTCTAAGCATCCATACTTTTGCGAGGTGGTATGCTTGATAAAAGGCTTGCACAATTTATTCTGCAGAAATGGGGCTTCAGGAAATAGAGCACAAGGTGAATAATTGGTGTAGAGGTTCTGTAGTTTTTATAGGGGACCTATTCTGAACTGGAAAAAATAGTTTTAAATGCAGTTTTAGATAGAAACCCAGTTTCAGTCAATCCCGTATGATTAAGAATAAACTCATTTTCTTATTATGAGAAAAAATCTTAAAACTGCAAATTATAGAATTCACTTAGATATGTGGGAAATCAATGATATTCATTAATACCTTCTAATATGACAGTTTGAAATCCAGAATCCTAAAATGAGTCTGTAATTAGGTTGATGTTTGAAAGTGCTGACACCGAGCCTGTGGTATATATTTGCTACAGGAATCCCTAAACTCTGAACTGAACGAGCTATGCTCAAGAAAGGCGATTAATCTTTGAGAATGAGAGAAAGGATCCTCAGAGCTATTGTTTTATCTCAGATACATAATTGAATTTTTGAGAAGTCTCAGAGTCATTTGCTTTTAAAGGTGAACTCTAAGAATAAGTGTAAATTTATTACATTTCTTTAGCATCACCTTTTTTAATGAAGTCTTCAAACTATTAATCATGGTGGGATTTCTACAATTACTGATCAAAATCTATCCTGGAGCAGGTTGATTAAATAGCTCCTGATCACACACAGTTTTTGACAGAGTTTTATCAGCTTTCAAAAAGAAAATCCAAGAATAAGGGATAATGTCCTTTAAGGTACACATTTCTTTTTGCTATCCCTTTTCATGAATTAAATATACAATGCTTACGGCATTAGTTTTAGCTACACAGTGCTTGCATGTGCTTCAATGATAAGGTTTCAAAGCAAATTCTCCTATGAAGACTGAAGGAAGGGAAACTTTCACTCACTGTTTAGTACAGCTCTCGAGATTGTGATATATGATAACATTGCTTTAATAAAGAAGCCAGAAAACTTTCTTGCACTTCTTTTATTTTCTGTCTGTTGAATAAAAACAGTGTTTGTTTGCCTGTTGTTGTAATATACTCAATCTTTGAATCTTTTAAGATTCAAAACTGTAGGAACATTTTCTAGGAAGGTTGTCTGGGGAGAGTCCATTGTAACTGAAGGCTTTCTAGATGTGAAGGGTTGAAGAAATTATCTATTTGAGTCAGAAGAAAAAGAGTTTTCTATGATGTCATCCCCAGTGGATTAGTCATGTAAGAATCAGGACACATCCTTTCTAGGCCTGGCAATGGGAATACTGGTAGGTGCTTATACTGGGAGGTGCTTTGGCATGAGCATTATCTCTGAGTGGCAGAGAACAGTACAAAATGCTCAGAATTAAGGTGTGAAGGACTGTGGAGCAGCAGTGTTAAAGAGGAAGCTGGGACCATGGTCAATCCCTAACTCCACTTGTTCAGCAATTTTATTTTGTTGAATTCTCCACATAGTTGACAATAGTAATTATCAATTGTAAGTTAATAACACTGTGAGTTACCACATTATAAATTATGACAAATACGTAACAATTGAACATGGTGTAAAAAACTGAGTATTCAATGAGAAACAAAAACACGACCAAATATGTGTTTAAAAACAGCATAGGATTGCACATGTAAATGTGTTAAAATACATATAGAGTTTTGAAATGCTTACCTAAATAATAATTTAATTTGTTAGCACAAAATGTTTAACTATATAAGTATTATAAGTATTCTATACTTACTATGCATATGAACATAAACACATGTAATTAGAAACTACTATATTAAAACATTAACAAATTTTATCTATGCAGTAAAAATTAATTAGAAGTTAACTTTTTGCCAGTAATTCTGTTCTAGATTTGCAACCACAATTATGAAATTAAACATGATAAAACATGAAAGCATGTAAAGGAAGTCAGATAAACTGTGTTGGAACTTTAACTCTAGAGTTCACTAGTTCTGCATTTTAGAGCCAAATTTTCCTTCTTTTTGCATGGACTCACCTTTGAATGACTTGGAGAGTGATCATGTTGATATTGTATTAAAACCATTAATGTTTAAAATAAGTTATACTTTGCATAACTTTCCATAGATGGTTTATTTTTCAGACATCAATGAGGAAGTATGGTTCAAAACTTAGAGAGTAAAATTTTTAAATAAACTGTTATTGGAAAAGCCAATACGCACACTATCTAATTTAAATAAGTTCATGCTGTCTTTTATTTTTAGCATAGGCTCAGTAATTCAAATTAAGAGAAAATGACCATTTCATTACTATATATATTATAGAGAAATTTCAGTCTAGTGACACAGATGCTCTGTCAAAAAATTACATCCAAAGATATAATCCAGCTGTAATGCAGACATTCCCTTAGTACACAACTTTGACCCTACTTGCTAGAATATAGACATGGTCTTAGTATACATTTTTGAGCCCAAATAATGAGTTTTAAGTGAGGGGCAGACAAAGTGGTGAATCAGAGAAAGATTTAATAGAATGAGTAAGAGACGGGATATGCCCAACTCTTATGAGAACAGCACAGGAGAGAGAGACCGCTTAAGAGCAGCTAGAGAGAGATAGATTGAGTGTATGGCAGTTTTATTGTGACAGTTTTACAGAGACAGGCTACAGAAAGATCAGGCTAGACACAGGTGAAGACAGAACAAGTTTCTCCTTCTCACAGAGAATGAGAAAAAGCTGTATGAATAGAAAATATTGCCAAAGTTAATATGAGGCCAAGCAGAAGCTGAGAGAAGCCAGATTGAATCAGTCAGCTTAGAAGATTAAATTGTACAGAGGGGTAGAAGCTTCTAGTCCTAGAACTAGGAATAGTTAGAACAGAGAAAGAAACACTGGGGGCTCAGTCCAAGCTGTATATTCACACTGTTTTGGCATAGATTCTAGTTTTATACCTTCATCTGAGGAAATAAAAACATTTATGTTTACAATATTTATTTTTCTTCATTTGTTTTCTGTTCTTTAGAGGGCTTCAGAAATTATCCTGACTTTATTGATTATCTGCTTGTGCTTTCTTCATGGACTAGGAATGACCCATTTAAATATTAAGTCCATTCAGAATTGTAAACTCTAAAGTTTAGCTCAGAAATATGCAAAGACCACTTACAAACTATAAAATAATGAGGTGGAAACTTTCCTGTATAACATTAAAAACATTCATTCTTTTTTGTTTGATGGTTTAGTTTATGCAGGACTTGTGATAAATTTCATCTCGTTTTTTTTTAAAAAAATAGTCAGAGTAAAAGGGAATAATGTTTTATATACCTATAGCTAATACAAATATACAATTTAGATGAACATTTTCACCTGCACACTTTTATAAAGGCTAGTTTGTAAATGTCAGCTTTTATGTGTTCTATAAAATGCTAATCTAAATTGAGTTGGATAATGACTATTTGATATGTATCCTATATATATATGTTACAATTTTTAATTATAATATTTATCAAGTTCAGTGGCTACAATCTCTGGGAAGAAGATATATGAAATCAACGTCTTTATCCTGAAGAAAACTGGAGTCTTCACTTGTTGCATGGAAAAGAAAGGTCATTTAAGGAATGTTGAGGCAAATAAAAAATGCTGATCGTAAATAAGAAACTTAAAAACAAGAAATTGCAGTTCAGGTGTTTTGTATTTTTTTTCCTTTTAGAGGCCAGGAGAATCACTGTGAATGCATATGTAATGAGGGTGAATTCAGACTAAAGTTATCTTCTCCTATGTTCCTGGTGAGAAATTCAATAACAGGTTGGTAATAGAAAACAAGAGAGAGATACCTGAAAGGGATAGATTCTCAAAATAGAAGACTGATCTTTCCCACTAATGTTTTCATGCCGTGAGTCTACAATTAATTTATTAGTGGTCTCATTGGTGTAGCAAAATACTTAACACAATTAACTTAAGGCAGAAAGGATTTATATTAGGTTAGAGCATCAAAGTACAGTCCATCCTAGGTGGTTGCAGGAGCTTGAGGGGGCTGATCATGTTGCACCCCCCCCCCCCATGAGGAAGCAAATAGAGAGTAGACCATTACTATTCGGCCCTGTTTTGATTCAACTGGGAACAAGGTCTATGGAATAGAGCTGTCCATTGAGGGCGGGTATTCCCACCTCCACTAATTCAGACTTTAAATGCTGTACCTTCTGAATGATTAGCAGACATTCTTTTGAAGTATGGCATCCCCTAATGGAGAATGGGGTTGCTGGTTTATCAAAATCATATGATTCCATACAGCCTTTACTTTAACAGATTCATGTTTACCTAAGGAGCTCATAATGACCAAATCTTCAAAGAATTTATACTTTGTCTAGCAAAACATGTTCATTACTTTCTATGTATAATAAAGGAAATTGTCCAATGTGTAGTTCTTGGATCAATTCTCATTTATCCATTACTTCATTTTTTCATAAATGTGCAATATTTCTGTTAATTTACTAAGGGTTGGAACCTGAACAACCATTAAAACTAGTGCAAAAGCATTTGTTAACTCTTCCCTTCTGAAATTGACCTGATAGATTATTTATAAGGAATGAATGAGATGCAAGTTAAATGTTCATCATAGTTGTAATGCTTATATATGCTAGGCCCAGGAAGTGGCAAAATTAGGTGTGACTCTGTTAGAGTAGGTGTGCCACTGTGGGTGTGAGCTATAAGATCCTCATCCTAGCTGTCTGGAAGTCAGTATTTTCCTAGTAGCCTTCAGATGAAGATGTAGAACTCTCAGCTCCTCCTGCACCATGCCTGTATGGATGTTGCCATGTTCCCTTCTTGATGATAATGAACTGAATCTCTGAACCTGTAAGCCAACCCTAATTAAATGTTGTCCTTATAAGAGTTGCCTTGGTCTGCACAGGAGCCTGATATAGCTGTCTCCTTAGAGGTTCTGCCAAAGCCTGACAAATACAGCGGCAGATGCTCACGGCCAACCATTAGACTGAGTACAGGCTCCCCAAAGAAGGAGTTAGAGAAAGGACTGAAGGAGCTGAAGGGGTTTATAACCCCATAGGAAGAACAACAATATCAACCAACCAGACTACCTGAGAGCTCCCAGACACTAAACCACCAACCAAGGAGTACACATGGAGGGACCCATGGCTCCAGTTGCATATGTAGCAGAGGATGGCCTTATCAGGAATCAATGGAAGGAGAGGCCTTGGTCCTGTGAAGACTCGATGCCCCAGTATAGAGGAATATGAGGGCAGGGAGATGGGAGTGGATGCGTAGGTGGGGGAACACCCTCATAGAAGCAAGGGGAGGGGGGATGGGGCAGGCAGTTTTGGGGGGACCAGAAAAGAGGATAACATTTAAAATCTAAATAAAGAAAATATCCAATACAAAAAGAGAGAAATAGGAAGGGTCTGCTAGCTCAGAGGGCATCACTTCATACACCTAGGCATGCTTGTCAAATAAATGGCATCTTGTCATGCACACACACACACAAAGAGTTGTCTTGATCATGGTGTCTGTTCACAGCAGTAAAACCCTAACTAAGACAATAGTTAATGAGATATGGTGTTTACTAAATATCAAAAATGTTCCCTATTGATATTGTTCAAAGTATAAGGTGGGCATTTTAGCTTTAAGGTTCTATATTGTATGGTCTATTTAGGACATAGTATCTACAGCTATAGCCAGTGACTTACTGTTACTCTCGAATGTTCCTTAGCTACAGATTTAGGAACAATTTTTATGATTTTAACCAAGAACTGAGGATTACTAATTATTCCTGTTTATGTTTATATCATCAAAGACATCATATATATATATACATACATATATATATATATATGTATATATATATATGTATGTATATATGAGGTCTGTGTAGGTAGTGCAAGGTATTGAACTCAGGGTCTTGCTTATATTAGACAAATGATCTACCACTGAGCTTTAATTCTGCCTCTAAAACATATAATTAGATAGCTGCTAAGAAGAGATAATTCTGTTGAATTAGCTAAACCATGTTTATTTCAAAGCATTGGATTTAATTCCAATCTACTCAGGCAAAGCTACCAAAGATCTTTTTCCTATCTTTAGCAAATGAGTAGGATAATTGTCAAGTGGCACTGAGAGTTATAAACACAAATGGGTATTATATAGCATTAATTTATATACACACTTATTATTCAGATGATGCTAGAAGCCAAGCAGATGGAGAGGTTAAACATTTTGTGTTATTGGTCTTCAGAGAGCTATGGAAGCCAAGCAAGAAAGATAAACAAAGTTGCACGGTATGCTGTTTTTAGCACTATTTTTCTCCCATGGTTCCTCAAATCAATAAAATGAAGAGATATTTTGGGGACTAGAGAGCTGAAGACCCAATTGGTTCTAATATTTATTGGGTTATAAAGCATTTTGGAGAATGTTGTTAGGAAAGATTTGCATTTAGTTTCAATGGAGTATCTTACGTCCTTTCTTTCTTGTCATTTGTCTTTTCTTCTCTAATATTTTGTTTCCTATTCAGTATGCATTGCAAATTATTTTAACCAAGTCAATGTATAAGTTATTTGAGAAAGATACAAGTAAAAACTAATAAAATACAAAAAATAATCAATCTCCATCTGGACAATTGCCTTCTATTTTTACTAATTCCTACGTAGAGTATAAGGAATATCTCTTGTCTATCCCAATTTGTGAGAAAAAATGACTCAGGAATTTCTAAAGATGAGAATGACTGTTTTAAATATACAAGGAAAGATTGTCTTTTTAAGTAAATATTCCAGGATGACTATAGTCTTATCAATGACACTCTGTTTAAATTTTGTGACTGTTTATTTCCTAGGAATGGTTAGAATTGCTAGTCTCAGCAACAGTTAATCTGCTACTCGAATGGCCGAGAAGTACCTAAAGAAATGTTCAATATCCTTAGTCATCAGGGAAATGCAAATCAAAACAACCCTGATTTTCTACCTCACCAGACAGAATGGCTAAGATCAAAAACTCAGATGATAAAAGATGCAGGCAAGGATATGGAGAAAAAGGAATACTCTTCCATTGTTGGTGGGATTGCAAACTGGTACAACCACTCTGGAAATCAATCTGGTGGTTCCTCAGAAAATTAGACATAGCATTACTTGAGGACCCAGCTATACCACTCTTGGGCATATACCCAGAAGATGCTCCAATATAAGAAGGACATATGCTCCACTATGTTCATAGCAGCCTTATTTATAATAGCCAGATGGTGGAAAGAACCCAGATGTCCTTCAACAGAGGAATGGATACAGAAAATGTGGTACATTTACACAATGGAGTACTATTCAGCTATTAAAAACAATGAATTCAAGAAATTCTTAGGCAAATGGATGGAACTAGAAAATACCATCCTGAGTGAGGTAACCCAATCACAAAAGAACATGGTATACATTCACTGATAATTGGATATTATTCCAAAAGCTCACAATACCCAAGATGCAACTGACAGACCACATGGAGCTCATGAAGAAGGAAGACCAAAGTGTGGGTGCTTTGGTCCTTCTTAGAAGGGGTAGCAAAATACTCAAGGGAGCAAATATGGAGACAAAGTGTGGGACAGAACTGAAGGAGGGGTCATCTGGAGACTGTTCTACCAGAGTATCCATCCCAAATACAGTCACCAAAGATAGAGGCTGATGTGGATCCCAGGAAGTGCATGCTGACAGGATCCTGATATAGCTGTTTCCTTAGAGGTCTGCCAGGGCCTGAAATATACAGAAGAGGATGCTCATAGCTACCCATTGAACTGATCATGAGGTTCCCTATTAAGGATTGTGAGAGAAGACTGAAGGAGCTGATAGGGTTTGCAGCCTCATGAGGAGAGCAACAATAGGAACCAACCAGAGCTCCCAGGGTCTAAACCACCAGCCTGGGAGCACATAGGGAGGGACCCATGCCTCAAGCTGTATATGTAGGGGACGAAAGCATTGTTGAGTATAGGTGTGAGAGGAAGTCCTTGGTCCAGTGAAGGCTGGATACCTCAGTGTTGGGGAATTTGTGGGTGAGGAGGTGGGAGTGGGTTGGTGAGTGGAAGGGAGCACATTCTTATAGAAGCAGAAGGAGAGGAGATGGGATGGGAGTTCCTGGGTAGGGGGAAAATGGTATCACATCTGAAATGTAAATAAAATATCCAATAAAAAGTATTTAAAAAAATAGCAGGATGGAATCTTAGCACATGTAAGCTATTGACATATGCTGAGACTTTTTATTTTTTTTTATCCTATTTTTTCCCAATCTGCTTTTATATCATTTTAATTACATGCAAGTACTAAGGACAGTTCTAGGTTGGGGAACTAGCAATATAATAGATGCAAATAGTCAAGGAACAAACAAGACAATAAACACAAATAGTCAAAGAACAAGCAAGGCAATAAACAAAGTCCTGTGATCACTCCTGTGATCATTGTTTATAAGGGCTTATCAGGATGACCAAAATATCTGAGCCTACTTCTCTGTTCTAGCCCAGTCATTTTCATGTTTGAAGTCTACTTCCTTGTTCTAGCCTAAAATTTAGATTCCTGCCTGAAATTACTTCTTGTTCTAGCCTAATGTCAGATTCCTGCCTGAAGCCCATTTCCTTGTCCTTGGCCAATGAGAGATTCCTGCCAAGCAGCCCCAAAAGCTCTCCACATTTCCCCCTTTTTAATTTCATAAACAAGACTGAGCTTGTCCTAGGTAGTTTTGACAAGAATGCCTTCCTTACCCATTGTGGAATATGCATTATCAAAAGCAAAGCATTTATGTCTTAGGTTGTTAAGGCTCTGTGAAGAATCATACAGGTCCTTGGCTTGCCAGTATGTTAAATTAATAACTCTATCTGGTGGGTGGGTCTATTTTCAGTTTCAAGCCATGTACTTTGCCTGCCAACATGTTGATGTTGTTAAAGACAAGCTTTAACACGATGAGCAGGAGTAAAAGTATTCCCAGGACAAAAAGGGATAGCATGACCAAGCTATATATACCATTCTTGAAGCTTGACCAAAATGGAAATACTAACCTCAGGCCATGGATAGTTTTACCAGCAGTATCTGCAGCATCAAAGCTCAGCAGAGCAGCATTCTTTAAATTCATAAGATCACTATGCAAAGTGAAAACATCCAGAGAGGTGTTAGAATTATGTCAAATACCCTGTAAGTGCCTTTAAACTTTTTTCTAATTTTAGTGACTATCATTGTAAATTTTAGAAGTAACACGGTATTTGGCACGACACTCAAGATAGCTCCTTACTCTTAAACTCTGAATCTCTTTCCAATAATTTGACAAGGATAAAGAACATCAATCCATTGTAAATCCTCTTATATACTCAACACATTAGTAACATTTTTTTTTTTTTTTGCTAAATGATTAACAAAAGTAGCTGTATTAACTTCTGTGTCAAAGCAATTGCAGAAGCAGTGGTGGTAGCCATTAATGTAATTAAAGCTGTTATACCAGCAACAATCAAGCCCACTACCCCTTTACTTCTCCTTAAAGCCTTACTCACTTCTAGTACTTGCAAGCTTTTTTCAGAGTACCAAGTTCCTGTAATACTGAGGGCAATAAAACAAAATTTGGTTGATAGACACCCATAATCCCAGATGGGACAAGTTGCCTTTCCTTAAGATTTTAGACCTTGTGGGACAGAGAATCAAAAACAGAAGTTATAATGACTCTTGTATTTTTGTTAAATGTGACAACTTATTTGGACTCAATCATGGACTGGTCTAGAAATCAATTCAATATTGGAAATATCAGTCTTCATTTGGAAGGCTGGTTCTGGATATTTTCAGAGACATATTTGGAAGTTAGCTGTAGTTCTCTATGATGTGTTAGCAAGAGATGAAGTTGGCACAGGATCTGGATTTCAAACAAATGTTAGTGCATGTGTTAAGTTTCTTTTAGTTGTCATGTTAAAATTACTTTTGTTTTTTTTTCTAGAGTATTTAATGTAAGTTGTATTGATTGTATACTTTCTAATTGTGTTAGTATGTTGAGGCCCTTTATTATTCTGATTCTGAGAAAAGGAAGAAATAAAGATCAACTTGAAGGCACGAGAATAAATGTAACAGGAGATGAATTTGCAGTGAATACTTAGGTTCATATTATCCATGTGACTCTAAAAGAAAAGTCATGGATCTGTCTGAATAAACACATGTATCTCTGTGGTTCAATGTGTGATTCAGTGTCATCCCAGTGCAGGTGAACTGCCACTCAGGAAGTAACTTTAGTTGTATTAGAATTGGAATTGTCCTATACAGGTGCCATTCCCTATTTAGACTTTAAGCGTAATAGCAAGAGTTAAGGTACGACAGAATATCAGATCCTAACAAAGGCTGGATTTAGAGAAATGTCCTTTCCATATTGGAAAATTGGTACTAAACTTGGAGATGGAGTTAGAGTCTCTTGATTATACAAATTAGCTCCTTCCTACAAGAAAGTTTGTGTCACTATGACTGCACATGGCTGGACAGCACACATTGTGTTTATGGCCACAAGATCATTTGTCACTATAATAATTCCTCATAGGATACTATCTAGAGAAAATTGCACCCAGCATTTATTGTATCTTGCTCATTCTAACTCTTCAATAGAATCTCACTTTGGGGTCCTTGGGAGAGTTGTAAAGACAGACTGTAGAAAGATAAAAAGTCATTATTAGACATATATCAACACCAGATTTCTAACACTACAAGTACACTTAAACCTCCCCCATTTTGTAAGTCCTACTTTATGATTTTCCTCAAATAAGAAGAAATTAGCAAGGTTCTAATTTCAGCAACTTTCAGGCTCCTTTGTCTTCCTTTGGAAATGCTGCAAAGACACACTTGGGTACTCCCATGTGGAGAAGGTGGCCCGTGAAGTGAATTTCAGATTTTAAGAATATGGCCTTGGGAACTGCTTACCAAAACACTGGTAATATCAAAATTTGAGAGTAAAATTTAGGCAGCTTATATTTTCTGGCAATGGTACACATGACACACACACTGCATTTTCATTTTTAAAAAACTTATCAGACATTTAATGGAAACCATTTTCAACTTTGGGTAACTACTCTATGATCACTTCATATTGGAAAACTTATGCATGAAATGCTCTTCAGTGGGTTCTATAGCTTGATTTTCTAATTACCTGAAATTATTTTTTACTGATGACATATATTTCTGTATGTCTGCACATATATATTGGGGCAGTGCTACATGCACATATGTGATCCTGCATGTAGAGGCAAAAGGTTGACTTTAGGTGTTGTCTTTAGTCACTCTCCCTCATACTTTTCTGAGATAGGACATCTTACTGAACACAGAGGTCACTGATTGGGTAGGCTGGCTGCCCAGTGAGCTCAGGATCCCTGGCACAGTGTTATAGATGCACAGTACCATGCTTGACTAGTATGTGGTTACTCCAGATACCAACTCAGATCCTCATGCAAGGTGAACATTTGCTTTACCCACTCAACAATCCCCCCACCCCACTGCTTATTTTGAATTAATATACAATGTAAAATAATCAACTTTCATTCTTAAAATTAAATTAACTATATTATTGCCACCCAACACATACAATCAGATGTTCTAATTGTCTAACTATGGACATTGTTATGAATGACAGAAATGATATACTTTATGTGAAATTAAAAATTAAACTTGTGCATATATGAGGAAAAATGAAGTTATGTTTCCGTTTATATTTTCCTTAATAGAATATTTTATTATTAGAGTTTTATGATCCAATTATTTGGTGAGAACTACAGGGCTATGGAATTTCCAATGCACGCACAATCAGGAGAGTTACCTGCCTTCATACCAATCCTTCACCAGGTCCAGTGCTTCTTTAATCTTTGGGGACAAACGAGAAGGAAAAAAAAAAACCCAAAGGACAGACCAAGGAGACTCTGGCTATTTATAGAGCAACCTTGTGTTAGAGAAAAATTAGCTCTTCAGAAGAAACAACTAAAGCTCTGAGTGGGTTTAATTGAAACAGCATTGATGTGAAGTAGAAGGCAACACCTCTAAATCAAGAAAAAGCCGTGTAATTCTCAAAGAGAGTCAGGGATAATGCAAAATTAACAGTGTGCTAAACTGAAATGATTCCAGAGTCTCATCTGCACTTTTAATTGTTTTTTGGGTGTGTGATATCTTGGAAGTTTTTTTTTTTTTTTAAATCTACTTCTCTAATAGAATTGTAAGATATTACAAATTTAGAATCACTTCTGCATCTTGAATATTATGTGTACATCTGTCATATTTCTGCAAATTGAACAATGATAAATAGTATAGAGGCTTAAGGAAATCATTTCAGTTCAATAACATGTGAGCATTGTCTTAAATTTCCATTCTTGTAGGTCATAATTCCTGCCTGATTTGGAAAGAAAGATACTTTGTTGCTTTTTTGTTTAGAAGCCATGTTATGGAGCTATGGATTTTTTTTCTAAAACACTTTGATTATCTAACCCTGCCCAGAAGATCTCCACACCGCATTGTTCATTATAATGTTTTCTTTCCATTTTATTCCTGATGATGCCAAGACAGCCTCCTGGTGGGTTACCTTGGCAACCTCTTGTGTCATGTTTTAGATTGTCCCAGGGCTGCAGTTTTATTTCAATTTGCATGCACTCAGTCAGCTAACTGTAAATTAAGAAGGTCTATTGTAAAATCAATCTTTTTGTGTGTGTGCAGATTAAAAAACAGATAATTAAAGTGGCAGCAACACAATCCATTTACATCTGGTACTACACAATAGGATTTTGGTTACTCTTATCAAAAGTCATAGTATTTTTCACATGCTGACTCTGAAATGCTGGATGTTAAAATATATAGTAGATGATGAGATAACATTCAGTTTGACTGCTTCATCCCATCTTGAAAAACACATTGCTTCATCATCTGTGAGTGCCAACCGTACAAGACTTTCTCAATAGGACTTCTGGCATACCAACTGATGCAACTAGGCAGCAATTCAGTGTTACTTAATTACAGCAAGCTATAATTTTGAAATTGTATTCAAATCAACTTTGAAAAAAATATATTTTAATACTTCAGATACAGAGACTTATACTTCTTGGATATATGTTTTGAAAGGGTTGGTAATATGATTTTGTTTTACATAAGCTTCAAAAACTTTAATGCTTTTATGTGGAAAAGACTTTAGAATTTGTATTAGTCTTCACATATTGATTCTCTGTCATTTGATTTAAAACAAGGGTTCTAGAAAGCCTGTAGTGTGAGCAGAATTGTATGTAAAGCTAAGAGTGATGGAATGAAAAGTGAGCTTGGAGACTCCTGTTATCAGGGACTCGAGTGAGGCTGACATATTCATTTTTTCTTCAAGAAAATAGCTAGCACACATTTTTCAGGCTTTGAAGTATTTTCTGATTCTCTGTCGATCTTGCGTTATCTTCGAGCACTTACAGAATTCTGAGGAGGATATTTTGCTGTCGATTAATGAATTTCTTCTGTTTGAGCCAAATTCACTGTTACCTTGAAATTAATACTCTCCTCTTTCTAACAAAGACTTTTTTTTTTCCTGGGGAATTTTGAGTTCCACCCTGAATTAAAGTCTATTTTCCTCTTTCATTCCTTGGGAACACTGCTTGAATTTTGATGTATGCAGGAAAATGAAGTTGGTACTTTTATTTCTGGTTCCAGGCCATAGCTTAGCATTCAGAGAAATTGACCATGACTGCTCTAATTTCCAAAGTACACCTTGACTCTCAGAATGTTAAACCATTCAGGCAAAGTCCATCCAGTAAGCAAGCTGATGTCTAAATATCACTTGAGAATCTCCTCAGTGAGAATCAGTTCTTTTGGACATAAACTTGCCATGAAAAATTGCATATGTAGTAAGGTTGATAGTATGGCAACATTTTTCTTTAAATCTAAGGAGCAGTAAAACTAGTTTGCTATATTATATACTGGCTTTTAAACAAAGAAAGAAAGAAAGAAATACATAGAAAGGAGACAGAAGAACTAGGGTCTAGATTGATTCATTATGGCAGGCCTACTCGGGTTGTTCATAGTAGATAAAGTTTTGAGATATAGATTGCTTAATCCAAGTCCTGTTTGTAAACAGTGCTCCATTGTTTTTAAGCTTTGATTTTTCGAGACATCAATGGTTGCTGTTTTTGGATTCGTAGTTTCTTTTGCTTCCATGGCAAAGGTAGTTTTTCACCATCTGTGGGGCTAATCACCTACTAATTGTAGTAGGGCTAGACAGCTCTGAGAGACTGGAGTAGCTGATTGTCCCTGGCCATAACTGAAAACATTTAGAACATCTAATCAAGCATTTTGATTGTTTGGTTTTTTTTTTTTGTTTTTATTTTTTTTTATTTAAAATATACAGAGAACTTTAAGAGAAGATGGATAGATGGGTTACCTTTATCTCTCCAGTGTCGTGGAATATTACCAGTGGGTACAATTAAACATAAAGTTTATATGTTGTTTTTCAATCTATATTTCTATTTCATTTTCATAACTTTATTGTATCACAATTTACACGTGATAAAGTGCATACATTCAAGTACAATTTTTTAAATTTTTTTTTAGTTAGTTATTTTATTTATTTACATTCCAAATAGTTCTCCCCATCGCCCTCTCAGAGGTCTTCATTCCCTTACCTACCCCTTTGCCTCTGAGAGGGTGCTTCCTCCTTGCTTCACTCTTCCCTCTTCCCTGGGACATTAAGTCTCTACAGGATTAGGCACATCCTCTTTCACTGAGGGCTGACAAGGCAGTGCTTTGTTACACATATAGCAGGATGAGGAAGGGGGAAGCTCGGACCAGCCCAAGTATGCTCTTGGTTGGTGGCTTAGTTTCTGGGAGCTCCCAGGGGTTCGGGTTAATTGACAGTGTGGGTCTTCCTACAAGGTTGCCATCCCCTTCACCTCTTTCAATCCTTCTCCTAACTCTTCCATAGAAGTCCTTGACCTCAGTCCAGTACTTGGTTGTATCTTCATCTGTCTCAGTCAGCTGCTGGTAGAACCTCTCAAAGGACAGTCATGCTAGGCTTCTGTCTGCAAGCACAACATGGCATCAGTATTAGTGCCAGGGTTTGGTGCTTACTCATGGGATGAATCTCAAGTTGGGCCAGACATTGGATGGCCTTTCCTTCAGTTTCTACTCCTTTTTTGTCCCTGCATTTCTTTTAGACAGGAAAAATTCTAGGTCAGAAATTTTGAAGGTGAGTTGGTGACCCCATCCCCTTGTTGAAGGCCTTGTATGATTACTGGAAGTGGTCTCTTCAAATTTCATCTCCCCACTGTTGGGCATTTTAGCTAAGGTCATCCCCATTGAATCCTGGGCGCTTCTGACATCCCAGGTCTTTAGGACTTTCTAGAGGTTCCCCCTACCCCAGAAGCTGCATATGGGTCAACTTACCTAAGTTTTGACATGTAGCTATAGTCATCACTACACATAGAAATCCTCATCATAATCACAATGATGTGTATACCTGTCATTTCCATATACTTGCTATCATTTCTCTCTTCCACCAGCATCACAGATCTGCCTTCTCCCACATTAGGTAAGTGTGTGTGTATGTGTGTGTGAACAAAACACAACATGTGGTTTGTTCTTCATCTGTGTATGCAGTTTATTTACTCATATACCTGTTGAGAGGTGGTTGATCATTTCTAATTTTAGCTGTCACAAACAAAACTGTTATGAATAATCTAGGTACATTTTATCAGAAACTGATAAATTTATTAATTCAATGTTACCTTATGAAATTCCATTTCCATATATTGATACACTTTTGTGTTTTTTATTATTATACTATCCAAAGGCAAAAATATTAGAAAGAAATTTTATATTAAACATTACATACATATACAATGCACAAGTTGTCAAAAGGACAAACTTCAATTTTTTACAACCAGTACACATATACCCCAAATGATTATGTAATAAAATATATATGTGTATTTTGTCCAAAAGAAGTAAAGAATAGTAACTTCCTAAGTAAAATTGAGATTTAAAACTATTAATGAAAATAATAAAAGTATACATAATACTATTATTTACTCTTTAGACTGAACTTCTGAGTTTTTAAGGTCATGATTTTGACCCATTACATTGAAACTATACAACAGTCTTTTATAAACATTCTAGCCCCCATCCAGACATATCAGAATATCTGGAGCTAGAACTCAGTCACTCACAGTTTTAAATGTATTCAAGTGTTTTTTTTTTTCTATAATTAGAATTGGGATTGATTTGTCTAAAATATGTTGAAATATGAGAGAAGGTTTGTGAATGTTTGGAGAAGGCTGCAAGAACCACGTAGGACATTATTTTCTATAGGCATAAATTCTTAAATAAACACATATCACCTATTCACACAACTGCATCCTATCTTTCAAAAAGGCAAACTTCAATTTTTTACATCTAGTACTCCAGGCATTCAGTGATGATCCTTACTAACCCTCATGCAGCTGCAGTAGTTTGTTTGTTTGTTTGTTTGTTTGTTTGTTTTGGTCTGTGTCAACTATTTCAGCATTGTCAGATATGACCTTAACCATCTGATTGCAACCTATAAAAATATGATTGAGAGAAGACCACCTTGCACTGTCTCATATCCCTATTGTACCTCTAAGGTTCAGTGTTTTTTTCAGCTTATTTGATTATTTAGCACCTCATCAGTTCTGTTGGTGATTAATTAACTTTCTCGTCATTTCAAGGTAACACTCCTGATTTTCTTCCCCTATCTTTTCTTTCCTTGTCTGAAGAAAAAAAAAAAACAACAAATTCCAAGATAGGTAGGCATTAGCACATATATAGTCTCAACAGTTGCCATATTAGGAGAAGCCAAGATTTTAAACTTCTGTCTTTCTCCTTATTTATTCACAATCAGGTTTATTTATTTATTTATTTATTTATTTAGGTATTTATTCATTTCCCCTAGCCAACTGTTTCTATAATTAACATATTAAAAGAACTACTTTCAAACTTTCGTGGATTCTTAATTAATATGGTAAAAGCTTACATATTCTTAAGGTTATTTAGAGATGCATTGTATTGCACCTTCAGAAGAACTTATGCCTCTATTTTTTCTTCTGACTCTGTTTTAATTGACACAGCACTGAACCCATCTTCTGCTCGCTGCAAATCAGGTCCACTAAGTCTGGGTACAGAAGGTGGAGGCAAAGAAGGTGACTTTGTTTGAAAAGCTGACAAAATAAGAAGATGGAGGACTCCTCTCTCCCTTTCCAGTGTGCTATCAGGTGGTTATTCGGAAGATGTGTGTCAGACACACAATTGGTACTAATTGCCTTGCTATAAGATATCTTTCACTTCTGCAAACTTGCTTAAAAATTGAAGTTATTGTACAATTCCATCATTTCCCCTTTCATCTTGCTTCCTTCAACCTCTCCTATATGTACCTACCTTTCTCTATTTCAAATTTATTGCTTTATTTTCTTTAGTTTTATGTACATTGGTAAATATATACACATATGTATTCCTAACTATATAAATACAACCATCTCAGTCTATATAATGTTGTTTATGTGTAAGTTTCAGGGATGGCCACTTGGTATTATATAACCAGTTGGTATGCTCTTCCCCAGGGAAGACTACTTCTCCTGCTACCAGCATTTCTTACTTGCTTGTAGGTCTTTTCACTATGATTGACCAATGGAAAGAACATATGACCGAAAGTAGTGCCACTGATCTTTTGTATGCTAATGATCAAAGAATGTACATTTTCAGAGTATAGTTTTTCCCTCTAGAATGATTTCATCCTATCCCAGGTTGTGTTCTACTTCACATAGAGCCAAGGATGTCCTTGAAGTTTAGATCATGCTACCTTACACCATTAGGCATTTAAATCTACACTTTAGTGTGTGGTGGGCAAGCACTGTATCAAAATGTCTTATGTTCCCAAACCCCAAGAGGAAGACTATTTCTTCTGCTACTTATTTCAGACTTATGTGAGGAAAAAAAGGAGAGGAAAAAATTATGGGGTAGATATGAAAATGGAATTTGAAAAGTCAAAGCCACAGAAGAATTTATAGCTTATAAAAGGAAGTCACTAGAAGAGAAGGGAAGTAGGTTTTTTCTTTTCTTTTTTCTTTTTTTCTTTTTTTTTGAATCTGCAGAAGAAAATAAGATCAGGGCCATAAGCAGAATGCAGAAGATGGCGATGGTCCTGTAACCTCTATCCAATGCCTTTGCTTAAACTATGCTATAATTGTTCTACATGCATAACCATACTGTGGATAGACAAATCCTAAACCAATTGTGTGGATTCTTTTAATTGTTTTGCACAGCTTTTTATCTATAATTAGAGAACTGAGGACAGTGTTAACTTTTTACCATAAGGGAAATTGTTACATAATTTAATTCAATAACATTTTATAATTAAACTGATTGTGGCCAAGATCATCCTAAGCCTTGTGCAATACAGTATGTTGTATTTCATTTTCTAAGATTTACTCCTGTTTTTACATTTTGGATGAATAGCCTTAATCATTATGATAAATGTCTCACTTCCTCTTATATGTGAAACTAATCTCCTAGGTCTGTGAAGTACATTTCTTTATATATTAGGCAGAAAAAGAAAATAGAATATAAAATGTCAGTAAATAAATTATCATGTATGCCACTGCTTTCAGTTTGGGAAATATAGATAAATAAAACATAACCCCATAAAAATCCCTTTTAACTCTCTTCCACTTAAAAGATACCAGGAATCATTTATAATGCACAGAAGCAAATACTTCTGGGTAGCCAGACAGACCACTTAAATCAGCAATGCTAAAAAGTGAAGCAGGAATGTTGCTGCCATTGGAGAGCTGGCAGTATTTGATGGAGTTTAGAGTAACAGTAACGAGTGAGCTAGACACCTAGTCAGACTAAGATATGCCCAGGTAAAATGTTCATAACCTAGACTGCTTGAGTGTATTCTCAGTTCCAATTATCCTGTAGTGGAACATAAGAAACCTAGTATTATGCTCAGTAGACAGTAGAGCTCTACTATCATGTAGAGAAAACCATGATTTTGGTATCTATTTTTGCGGTGCTATTTTGTTCATAATTAGCTTCACCTTTGCCATCTGAGGTTATTAAAAATGTTCCAAATGTAGAAAAATGCCCCAAGTGACTCTTAGTAACTTAGCTCTGAGAGTATTTTCATCAAAGAAATAAGGTTACATTACTCAGCATATCGTTGTTATAAGTAATCAAGAATGAATGGTCAGGAAAGTATTAAAGTTGGATGAGCACGTAGAAGGGCAGACAGAAAAAAAAAGATAGAACAGAAAGTAGATGAAAGAGGGAGAAGAGAGAGAGAGAGAGAGAGAGAGAGAGAGAGAGAGAGAGAGAGAAGATAGAATGACAATATTGTAGACTTATACACCAATAAAATGGTGTCTCATTCTGTATATGTAGAGGGTACTGAGAGAGATGGCTGAAATTTGGGCATTGGCAGAGCAATGTGAAACCTACTTCATGGGAACTCCCTGGCATCTACAAGAGAAACCATAGTGAAGACTCTTAGTAATGGGGGATATGAAGCCTGAACCAGCTCTCTTCTCTAACCAGGCAACAACTCCTGTGATCCCAACCTAGCCACAAAACCTTTGACCTACAATTTTCCTGCCTGCAGCATATGCTGGGATAATGGTGGTATATTTCTTGTTGGAGTGACAAACCAATGATTGTTCCAAATTGAGGTTCACACCTGACATTGCCTGGATGGCCAGAAACAGGAGTCTGGATAACCTGTAGAGACCTAGAGTAGAACCAAACATGACTACCAAAAATAAATAAATAAATAAATAAATAAATAAATAAATAAATAAATGAAATGATTCCTAATGATATGCTGCTATACTGACAGATTGATGGCTAGCCCAATCTTCATCAAAGAGGCTTCATGCAACAACTAAAGGGAGCAGTAGTAAAGACTCACAACCAAACATTAGGCAGAGGTTAGGGAACCGGCAGTACAGGTAATAGAAGAGAGAGGAAAGATTGTACGGACCAAAAAGGTCAAGGACACCACAAGAACACAGCCAATGGAATCAACTAAGCAGAACTCATAGGGGCTCACAGAGGCTGAAGTGACAATCAACGGACCTGCATGGGTCTGCACTAGGTCATCTGCATATATGCTGTGGTTGGGTACCTTAGTATTCTTATGAGAATGCCTAATATTGGGAGGGGCTGTCTCTGACTCTTTAGTCTGCTCTTGGGACCTTTCTCCTTCTACTGGGGTTTCTCATCCCACCTTGATATCAGGTGTTGTGTCTAGTCTAATTGTAACTTGTTAAGCATACCCCAATGTTTGTTGATATACCTCGGAGACCTGCTCTTTTCTGAAGGGAAACGGAGGAGGATTGGATCTGGAGGAGAAAAGAGGTGCTAATGGATGTGGCAGGAGTGGAGGGAGGAAAAACTGTGGTCCCATGTAATGTTATGAGGGGAAAAGGAAAGAAAAGGAAAAGCAACAAGTCATCAAAATGTCTTGGGAGGGACATGAAGTATATTGACCCAGGATTAAACCCTGGTGAGAAGGAGTGAATACATCAGTCTTACCCACAGCCTTATGCCATATGTAGTCTTGTCCATGGATAGGTTGGCACAGGACAGCAGGTCCAAGTTCTAAGGGTGACTATTACATGCTATGAGGTCCTCTGATGGACTCAGGAATTTGGACTGTGTAGGACTGGCGTGCAGATGAATCCAGAATTGAACTAGCTGTACTCCTAGGAGTCAGGGGCAGGACCAGGAGAGAGGTTGCAGCAGTCCCCAATGAAAAGCTAGAGCTAAGCCTTCGACTCAGGGCACTGGCTCCAGCTTTGTGCCTCATTTAGCCATCATTACTTATGTCTTGTTCCCTCCCTAGACAGGCTGGCTTGGAGGGCTGGGAGTGTCTCTGGTCCTTTTCTTGCTGCTGAATATGTTAAGTTGTACTTTAAATATTATTCAACTGAAATAATTTTGCTTGTTTGTTAACTAGAAGAAATTAAGAGTTTAGCCACTTTTACAAATATTTAAATGATATTACAAAAAACTATACAAACAACAGAGTAGACAGTTTTTAAATATAGTCTATCAAATGATAAACATTTTAAGCACTCAATAAACTAGCAAGGATTTATTGTATATAACATGAATTTAAACATGTTAAATTCATAGCAGCAAACTCACCATCTTAGGAATGAATAACTTCAAGTTTTGGAGGAAAGGAGCCAGAACACTGTTTTTTAACAAGCCTTGCTCCCTCCTATCTATTTCATTTGTCGCAGAGACCCTATTGAAAACCTTCATGTGATCTGGACACTGATTAGACACCTAAGTCCATTCTCAGCTTGAAGGTCTTCCCTGCCTTGATTAGGGAATAAGATATATCGATGACAGAGTCCTCATTCCATTGAAACTTATCTTGAATACTTAGTATTCTGAGACAAATCTTTGGTAGTCTAAATCATTTAAATATTTGTAAAAATGGCTAAACTTTTAATTTCCTCTATTGAACAATATCTGAAATACAAAAGTGTTTTTAAAGAAAAAATGCAGACTTGTAAAAATAAGTGTTATTAGTCATTTTATATTAAAATTTAGGTCATTGTTAATTAGTATTTCTTAAATTAAATGTATAATCTGTGTTAATTCTACTACAATATGTTTCTTGGGTATTTCCAAGGTTAAGATTCTTGAACTTCTTAATGTTTTCCATCCCTCCATGTCTCTCTTCTGTCCTTTATTCTTCCCATGTCTACATGTGTGTTGTTTGAGATGTGTATTTGGATGGTTACACATGTGTGAATACACATGAGTGTGCTAGTGTGTATGCTTGTATGTGTGTGAAGGCACTAAACTGATCCCATGAATCTTCCTTGATTACTCTTCCACCTATTATTTGAGACAGTGTCTCAACCAGAGCTGACAGGCAGGGATAGTGTCATTAGCAAGTCTGCTCTGGGTATCCATGGTCTCTGTGTAATGAGGCTGGAATTACAGGTGGCTCACTATGCCCATCCAGCTGTTGTGTGGATGCTGGAGACCTGAAAAGTGGTCCTTTTGCTTGTACAGCAAGAGCTATAACCACTGAGAAATCCCCAGTCCTGCTTATAACTCTTTCTAAGATAGTGTAACAGGATATTTGGGTGGTAGAGTTTCAACTATGAAAACCAAAAAGATGCCTGTGACAGTACATTCCGCACTGAGATCTGTATGAATCATATAGACATAGAAAGGAGATGGTAAAGATCTACTTTTCAATTCTTAGCTTATTTATTACTGAGGAAAAATAGAGGAGTAACTAAAGACTTGATAGACTTGATGGGGATACTGAAGCTTTCGGATATGATTTTTTTTTTTTTTTTTTTGGTTCAGCTTATGGGTATTTTCACACTCTTCCCAAGAAGGAAGATTTATTTTATAAAAGAGAACAATATTAATCGAAATAAAGTTGGAGTTGTTTCACATGTCTATTTATTGGTCCTGATAGTATTCTTTGGAGTTATGTAGATTAATGTTTGCAATATATGATAAGCGACTGAGATTTCTCTGCTTGAATACAGAAGGCTGGAATGATGCATTGAGATTAAACTATAATTACATGTATACTGTGTAAAAATGTACATAAAAACAGTTGGTTGATAATTTCCAAGGGTTTGGCATCAGAGGCATACTGGGACCTTGGCAGTTAAAGAATGGCTGTGTCAAAGAGTTCAGAGTTCACAAGGGGTGACTATTTGAGAAATTGGCATATAAATTCTCTGCCCATGGCACAGAGGGTGTCTTTCTATCACTGAGAGAATACTAGCCTCACTTGGGATTGACATCTACTTCTCTCCTCTTCCGTCTCCTTCCTTGGTATCTGTCCCCTTACTGCACCATGCAGCCTAGAAAGGTAGTTGGGAAAAAAAAAAATAGAGAAAATACACAAAGACTTTTGGCTTCTCAGCACAGGTGGACTAAAGGTTGGGAAAAAGGCCGTTGTCTTTTTGTGTCAGTTCGAAGTTTTGTTTTTGTATTAAGCTGACAATTAAATTAATGAAATAGTGTTTTGTGACAAAATCCTGGTAACCTATAAACGTGATTTTATTTTCAGGACAGGGAAGGAACTGGGCAGAAACATTTTCATAAATAAACACATTAAAGAATCTAACTTTATTGTGACCTACTAATGCCTTTGATTCTTTTATGATAGTGAGATCCTTGACAAAATGAAAAATATATTTCTTAGTATTAGTGTCTTTGCTTGGTTGGTTTTTTTTTTGTTTTGTTTTGTTTTTTGTTTGTTTTTTATTTGTTTTTTTTGGTTTTTTGAGACAGGGTTTCTCTGTGTAGTCCTGGCTGTCCTAGAACTCACTCTGTAGACCTGTAGACCAGGCTGGCCTTGAACTCAAAAATCTGCTTGCCCCTTGCCTCCCAAGTGCTGGGATTAAAGGCGTGCACCACCACTGCCTGGTGTGTCCTTGCTTTTTTACTCACATGTTATAACTCCTTGTACTGACCATACATACATAGGTACTCACTGACCCTTAAATTAATTTAATTGCCAAAATAATTTGGTTGAGGCAAAAGAAACTGAAAATTCTGGATTTGACTATAACAATGATTATTGAAAAATATAAACTTATCTGATTCATTGGTTCTAACTATTGCTTCCAGAAACACAGGAAGATGATTCAGCTTCCAGAACTATCTTTGCTCAACTAACTCAGGATTAATTACAAAATACATTTTCTTTTATAGAGTTACCTCAAATTTATGACTCTCCTGCTTCAGCATCTGTGTTGTGGATTTCTAAGGGCGTGCCTCCTGGAAGCTTTTAAATCACCCAGACTGACTGTAATTGTAAGATCGATGACAGAAATGAGAGGATCTTCTGACTCGTTTTATGAAATAGCTTTACGGGAAAAGAAAATAATAGATTCATTCTGATGCTGGCATTCATAATGAAGTCCACCCATAGATTTAACAACAAAGGGAATGTTTCTAGTTGTAGTTTAACAACAGCCAGGTTCCCTGTGGGATCATTTTTAGGTCATCCAATGTGGTGGCAAATATTGGAATTCCTGGTCCTCAGTTGGTAGAACTGCTTGAGAAGGATAATAAAGGGTGGACAATTGGAGGAGGTGTGTTATTGTGGGTGGTGTGGTTTCCAAAGTCCATTTCATTCCAGATGCTTGCTCTGTCTCTGTTTCTGTCTCTGTCTCCGTCTCCGTCTCCCTCTCCCTCCATCTCTCTCCCTCCCTTCTTCCTTCCCTCCCTTCTTCCTTCCCTCCCTCTCTCCCTCTCTCTCCTCTCCCTCTGCCTCTCCCTCTGCCTCTCCCTCTGCCTCTCCCTCTGCCTCTCCCTCTGCCTCTCCCTCTGCCTCTCCCTCTGCCTCTCCCTCTGCCTCCCCTCCCCTCCCTCTCTTGCTATGTATGTGTGTCTGTCTGTCTGTCTGTCTGTCTGTCTGTCTGTCTATCTGTCTGTCTCTGCCTTAGGCTTGTGGATCAGATGTAAGCTCTCAGCTATTGCTGTATTGATTCAACATTATGCCTGCCTGCAGCCATTTGACCTGTCCCAATGATCATGAACTTTAACCCGCTGAAACCCTAAGCAAGTGTCCAAAGAACTCTTGTCTTCTATCAGTTTTCTTTTTCACTGTAATAAATCGTAACTAAGACATCCAAACAGCAGTGCACTCGATAACATGTGCACTCGATAACTCGATAACATGATAACGGATAACATGTGAATTTGAAGTCTAAGACATCCTATTAGCTTCAAATGCGGGTGAAGTTCCTAATTGAATTGTGCCTCAGCAGTAGCACCAATTTTGCTTTCTTTGGCATTGTAACTTTCACTCACCTGAGGAAGATAAACACGGAGCTATGGAAGACGGATACTACATTCCAGATGAGTGGTGTGTATATAGGAAGGCACTAAAATGTCGAAATGGTTTTTATGGCCTCATAAACACAAAGTCTTGGCAAAGGCCCCTCATTTACTAGTAGCAAAATTATGCATCACCACACTAAGTACCGTGAATGGCCTGAATTTGTAGAACAATGGGATAAAAACAATACCTGATTATGCAGATAGCAGGATGATATCAATACTTGCTCTCCTAGCTCTGTGGTTTTCTACAAATGCCTCAAGTTTCCTTCTCAGCCTTGGTTAATTTGCTAAACTGAATAAAAAGCCTCAGTGTATGAACAGTACTAGAGATCGACAATTCATTTATCTGCTTAGGAAAACAAAAACAAAAAATAATCAACAAAAAAAATCACAGCAAAACAAAACAAATCTTACCCAGCTCTCTCCCTGGCCTTCGAGTCTTTCTTCAAAGAATGGTTCCAAGGTCAGTTTTCCTCTACAAATATGTGAACACTAGACTCTGACATATCTTTGTGCAACTATGGGTCATCTTTAATTTCAAAGATAAAATATTTCCTAATAAATTCAAATAAAGCTGAAATATTTTTCTATATTTTATCTATTTTTTTGTTGTTGATCTCACCATTACCATATCTTTTTACAGTATAAATGCTTGTTTATAAAAAAAATAAACCTTTTTTTTTCTTTTTAAGAATTGTTAAATAAAGTGGAAATTTATGGTTTCTTTGGAAAGTCAGTTGTGATGCTTGAAGTTTTACTGGGGAAATATGGGAAGGAGTGTTTTCCTGAATTCTATACAGGTGAAAAGATGTTTTGCTAAAGCAAGCACACGAAAGAACACTTGATACAGGATTCTTTCCTAGCAATGTGCATATATTGGTTCACCTTATGCTGTGTAGCTCTGCTCCATTTGTTGTGACTCCACAAAGAGAAACACGTGAAAAACTTATGGTGGTGTTCTGTGGCTTCTTGCCGCTTCTGCGGACTTGGGTCAATTGGCAGAGTGATGTTAGCTGAGATAGACTCAAGTGGGAGTTTTGCTAAGACACAGACTCATGATAATGGGGCAAGATACTATGGTGAGGCAAGACCCATGGAGGACATGTGATATTTGAAGAAAGTATATGTAGGACTCAATGACAGTGATGGGAGCTTTATAGCTAGCTTTGCAGCACATTGTTGGTCTCAAATCTTCGCTGATTTTTATGTACTTGACACAGACGTGGCAGAGAACTTTTCCTGGTATCCCTGTTGGTCTTAGCTGATCCTGCTGACTCATGCCTATTCGGTGGATGCCTAGCTGTTTCTGCTGGGTTGTGCCACCACTGCTTATTTGTTTTTTCTGTACTGACACTGCTGAGCTAAACTGGTGGTATATTCATGAAGTATTTGTGAGTGGATCCAGCTGCTGCTGCTGAATCCTGTGAGCTGAACTGCTGTTTTCCTGATAATGTAGATTGGATTTACTCCAAAAAACAATTTCTAAATTGCTTCAGTTCCCCTGTGTCCTAATAACCTTTCTTTTCCACTACCTCTGGTGGATGGTGGGATAGAAGGGAGGTTAAAGCATTTAAGAAACCATATTAAAAGTAGGTCTTTGAAAAAATCAAAACAACAGTTAAATATTGTCATTTTAATAAAAGTGTTTTTATGGAAATACAGGCAGATATGGAGCTTTTAAACTTTCCTATGTTCATCTTGTCTATTGAAATCAAACTTGTAATGCTACAAACTCAAAAAATGTTCATAGGTAGTTTCTTCTTCCCTTTATAAGTAAATTTTAAGAGTCAAAACTCTAGGTCAACTGGGAAGCTTTGAGATAGAAGCTGAAAGCTCATTATATAGTGTCTATGATAAACAGTAGATCAGGAAAATTGCTGATTTTATATTGCTTATTGTATTACTTAAAAACTGATTGGCCACTAACATAGGCTATTTGGTATATCCAATTAATAATCGAGGCTAATTTTTTTGTAATTAGGGATTAATTGTGCATAAATCATTAGTTTTTAGTTATAAAACCATACTTTTGAATTATGAGAAATAATACAAAGTAATCACCTGAAATGCCATAGGCTTTAAGATTAACAACTTTTTCTTTTTTGTATAACAATCTTTCCTAAAACTCTTAATTTTTCCACAATATTTTCTAGATTCTATCTTTTGTTATAGGAGAGATAAGATGCCCCAGAAATATTAGGTAGTTTTAGTTTAAGATTTCTTAATTTATAGCTTTCTAAATTTCAGGACTGTAGTTTTAAGTTTCTATTATAAGCTAGTATGTGTTGTGCTTGAACACTCAAATGCTGGCAAATCCAGTTAGTGTTATATAGTATATTTCAAACTTGGTTACATGGTAACAAATGAAACACTATTATAAGACTTTTAGTAGATGGAAATAAAATTATTTAGTTAGTTAATACTAATGAAAATATTGCTAGCCCATTTGAAAACACTCAAAAGTTATTGTAAATATGTAAATTTTTATGTAAATAAAATACATTAATTCAAAAAGTATGAATTAAAATGCATTCAACAACTCAAAAAACTAGTATTTTGACTATAATAAGACTGTATGTACAATTATTTTACAAATTGAAAACTGTGAACCAGAAAATTGATAAAATTGATATTTTAATTTCAAAAATTAAAAATTAAACTTTTTAAATTGAAAAGTCATAAAAATATTCTGAATATGGGTCCCTTCTCCCATTTTCTTCCAAAGTCCCCCCACATCACTATCCATCCAACTCCATGCCTTCTCTCTCTCTCTCTCTCTTTAGAAAACAGGTCAAACAAACAAACCTATTGCGTGTAGCTTTTGCTACACTCCCTAAACTTTGGGAATGGACGCTACCAGCCTCCACCCAGATTCCCTGTAATCCATAGATAAAAGACACACACACAGACACACGCGCGCACGCGCGCGCGCACACACACACACACACACACACACACACACACACACACGTTCAATTTTAACTATACTTTTGACACAATATGGGCGCTGCTTATCTCCAGCCTGGAAAAGTGTGCCCTTATCAATATTCTTAGCTCCGTACCTCCTCAGTTGCCCTCAACTTTAGTTGTTCATTTACAACTAGTTCCAGCTAAATACTCCTGATGGCCTGCTTGTAGGAACAGCTGGTGTGAATACTCTGTTTGAGATCTCACATGGCTGGTTAACTTTTTCTCTCTCAGAAGCATGGAAGCATGGTAAACTCTCCTCTCCTTACATCTGTCTGCTTGCCTCCAGGGACCTGGAAAGTCCTGCCCATCTCTTTCGCCTAGCAATTGGCCCATAGCTTCTTTGCTGACAGATCAAGAAACAATTGGGGAACAGGACCTTAGCATCAGAACCACCCCTACGCAAACCAGATTTTTTAAAAAACAAATTTATTTATTATCATTATTGTTGTTGTTGATCATTCTATTCGTTTATATCTCAAATGATATCCCTCTTCCTGGTTACCACTCCACAAGCCACCCACCCCACAACGTCCCTCTCCTCTCTCCCCTTTGCCTCTATGAGTGTGCTCCCCCACCCACCCATCCTCTCCTGCCCAACCCCTCCATCATCCTTCGTATGGTGAAGCATCAGACCTCCACAAGACCAAGGGACTTCCTTCCATTGATGTCAGACAAGGCCATTCTCTGCTAGCTATGTCTCTGGAGCCATGGATCCCTCCCTGTAACGTCTTTAGTTGGTGGTCTTGTCCCTGGGAACACTGGTGGTCTAGCCAGGTGATGTTGTTCTTCCTATGGGTTTACAACTCCCCTCAGCTCCTCCAGTTTTTTTGCCAGCTCCCACACTAGGGTCCCTAAGGTCAATCTGATGTTTGGCTCCAAGCATCCATATCTGTATTGATCAGTTGCTGGCTGAGCCTCCTAAGGAGCAGTCCCAAGGAGAAGTTTCTGTCAGCATGTGCCTCTTGACAATGGCAACAGTGTCTGGTTTGGTGTCTACAGACAAGATGAATCTCCAGGTAGGGGAGTCCTAGAATGACTCATCCTTCAGTCTCTGCTCCATTTTTTGTCCCTATTCTTCCTTTGAACAGGAACATTTCTGGGTTAAAAACTTTGAGATGGGTGTGTGGCCACATCCCATTACTGGGCGCTGTGCCTATCTACTGGAGGTAGTCTCTACGGGTTCTATCTCCCCTTCTGTGCTAAAATCATCCCCGTTGGATCCTAGGAGCATCTTGTTTCTCTGACATTTGAGACCCTCCAGTGGGTATCCCCAGTTTCTCATCCCCGATCTGCTACATATTTTTATTTGATTTTCAGACCCTCTGTACCTCTCCTCTCTTCTCTCCAGTACCTAATATTGCCCTCTTTTCTCTCCCCTTCCTTTCTTCATCCCACATCCCCCCTGCATCCACCTCCCTCAATCATCCTCTTTCCCCCTTAATGCTGGAATGAAGCATCCACACCCTGGTCTTCCTCCTAAGCTCCATATGGACAGACCAGATTTTTAAAAAAAACACTAAAGTACTTAAGAAAACACACACACACACACACACACACACACACATACACACACACACACACACCAAAACCCATTAAACAAACAAACAAACAAACAGAAAGACACAAATTTGGAACCCATAATATACAATCAAATGACCATTGAGGGAAAAAAATCCCAAAGAATCATGAGATCAATAAATAAATCTATGAAACACTATTGAGTTCATTTCATGTTGGCTATGGACTTGTAGCCATGGAGTGTTTCTTGAGTGTGGTTTGGATATCCAGTGAGACTTCAGTGGAAAAAATGGAGTTTTCCCTTGTGACTTTTATGAGCAGTTATCAGTTGGAGATAGTTGCTTGTTAAGGTATGGGAGTTCATGTCTACTTCTCCCATTCAGTTCTGGAAGCCCATCTGACTTGAGCCTGTGCAAGCCATATGCATGTTCCCACAGTCTCTGTGAGTTCATATGTACATTATTCATGTGGAGTGTAAAGATTCTTACTATTTCTAAGATAATTGATTGTGTGAACTGTGTAAATTCGTAAATCAATATATTTTGATAAGTACATCATAGAACAATCATTCCACTTTTTTGATAATATTTCAAAGTTTTTATAGATTAAGCTCCTTTATCTAATTATGAAATTCCTTTATCCATATCTTACAATTTCAATTACCATAATAAAATATAAATGGCTTTTAGACTGTGTTAAAAAATATGCCTTCTGGTTTCTCAGAAAACTGAAAATAGTTCTACCTGAAGACCCAGTTATTCCTCTCCTGGGCATATACTCAAAAGACATCCCACCATACCACAAGGACAGGTGTTCCACTATGTTCGTAGCAACTTTATTCATAATAGCCAGAAACTGGAAGCAACCCAGATGTCCCTCAACCAAAGAATGGATACAGAAAATGTGGTTGATTGACATAATGGAATAGTATTCTGCTATTAAAGCAAAGGACATCATGAATTTTGCACTCAATGAATAGAACTAGAAAATACCATCCTGAATGAGGTAACCCAGACCCAAATGACATGCATGGTATGTACTCACTGATATCATCTGTAAAGCACAGAATACCCATGATATACCTCAAAGACATAAAAAGGTTAAACAAGAAGGAAGGCTCAAGAGAGGATGCTTGAATCTCACTTAGAAGTAGGAACAAAATAGTCACAGTAGGCAGACTAAGGCAGGGAACTGGATGGGGAGTGGATGGAGGATCAGGAGTTTGGAGAGACAGGAGACGCAGAGGGCCAGTAGGCGTCAAAGAACTACCCCCATAGACAGAAAAGGGACTACTGAGCCATGCCTTACATTTCTACTCTATCCTAGTGCAAATTATTTCTTAGCTCTAAATCAAGAAACTGTCTATGTCTTCATTTATGTTGAAAGTCTTGGCAATACTGCCTCCAGGTGTACATGACTATATCTTGTCCTGCTAGGAATATCTAAACAAAAAGAGTAGTCATTTCTTATTATGGGGTAAAACAATCAGTGTGTTCTCAAGTGTCAGTTTTCACAGATGTTGAGATTCTCTTAATATGAAGCAAACAAAGAGAGACTGGTTAGCTCAAGAATATTTGGTCATTAGGTACATCTCAATAAACCAACCCTCTCAACTCAACTCTTACCCAGAAAGTTCTATGCCTTTTAATAAAAGATGCATAAAATAGAAAACAGTTCCCTTTCTAAATATACAAGCATACATTCTTGCTATTTTTTTCAGAACATTAGATAATAGTTTCAAATAAAAGGAAGGGGGTGTATTTGTGAGCTAAAAATAAAGAACTCAGAATAAGCAATTATTGAAGCTGTTTTCTTTCTGGCCAGAAACAGCTGCAGGGTTAGAGGCTGTGCTAAGTTGTTCAACATCTCTGAAATATACTAAATCATCACAAGCAAATCTTCTTTTAAAACAAGTCACTTTAAGTTGCTGGAGGGATATATGCCCAGTATACTGTGCTTATTCATACTCATAAAACCAAGACTTTATCAAAAAGGTCATCACTGTTTTAAAAAAGATGTTTATGAGTGGATCCAACCTATATCTATAACACATATTAATAATAAGCACGAGAGAGTTTTAAGTAGATGTTGAAAATCTTTACCATATTATAGGTTTTTAGAGTTTTAAAATGTTATGAGAAAATATTATGTTCCAATAAAAAAAACCCGAAATGTTCTTTTATGGATAAAAACTCATCTAGAAACACTTCATAAGACATCACCTTGATGAAGCAGTGATATTTAAGCATATCTGTAATAACTCCAGACATCCTGTAAGTTATGTCAGGTAAGTTAGTGCATGTATATCTTAAACTATGTTCTGCTAAGAAAGTATAAAATATCTATTGGGAGTGTATTACAGTATTTCATCCCTAAACACAAAAGAGCATAAGGAGTTGTGGAAATTAGTAAGAAAAATGACACCATGGTAGCATCAATCTGAGGGAGGTTGCTGTGGTTCTACTGATTTTTCCAAAGACATGGGGGAACTGGGAAGAAGTCAAATCTTCCTTCCAATGGACATCTGCAACCCTGAGCAAGAGATAGGGAGACAATGATTGTGATTTTTCTGGATGGGGTAAACCAAAAATCAAAGCTATGAGATTAAATACAGATGAGCATGGTGTGCAGGGTTTCTTTTCCTTAGAGAAGAAACTGCTGTAATATTACCTCATTTAAAAGTTGAGGTTCAACAGATTTCTCTTCATATAAAGGATAAAATGAATAGGGCAGGCAAGCATCACGATCCGTATGTATTAGTATTTGGAGAAACTTAGTTTTGTACTTTTATTGTTTTAAATGGAATTTATCAAGGAATAAAATGAAAATTCTTGGCTAATCATTCGGTGCCCACTCCTATGCTTTCTTTTAAACAATGTTTTTATTTATTATTTGAGAATTTAATACAGTGTTTGTTTTAGTTAGGAATTTATTGCTGTAAAGAGACACTAAGACCAAGGCAATTCTTATAAAAGAAAACATTTAATTGAGGCTGGCTTAAAGTTTCAGAGGTTTAGTCCATTATCGTCATGGTGAGAAGCATGGCAGCATCCAGGCAGACTTGGTGCTGGAGAAGGAGCTGAGAGTTCTACACCATGATCCACAAGCAATAGAAAAAGACTAGTCACACTGTGGCTTGAGCGTATATAACCTCAAATCCTGCTCTGTATTGGTATACTTCCTCCAACAAAGCCATACCTACTCTAACAAGGCCATACTTACTTAACAAGACCATACCTCCTAATAGTGCCACTGCCCATGGGCCAAGCATTCAAACACAGGAATCTAATGGGGGTATTCTTATTTAAACCACCACAATAATTTTAAGATACTTACTATTCTCTCTGACATGGGCCAAGTACAAGGAAAGGAGCGCTTGGCAGGAATCTGACATTAGGCTAGAACAAAGAAGTAATTTCAGGCAGGAATCCAAATCTTAGGCTAGAGAAAGGAAGTAGGCTTCAGACATGAAAATGACTTTAGGCTAGTACAGGGCTCAGATATTTTGGTCATCCTGATAAGCCCTTAGAAACAGTGATCACAGAAGTGTTCACAGAACTTTGTTTATTGCCTTGTTTGTTCCTTGACTATTTGTATCTACTGTATTGCTAGTTCCTCAACCTAGAAGTGACCTTAATACTTGCATGTAACTAAAAGTGCTGGGATTTCACACGAACCTTCTCTCACCCTATGATTGGTTTGTCTGGCTGGAGCTTTCATAGGCATTACACCTGCTCTGATAAATGCTTTGAGTTCATATGTGCAACTGACCTGTTATGTCTGGAGAACAATTTTTAAAATGTTATCCACCAATTCTGACCCTTTCCTTCTTTATGTAACTTCTTCAAAATCTCTGAGTCTTGGGTAGAGGGATGTGATTTATTTGTCTTACTTAAGGCTGGACACCTTATAGCTTTTTATTCTCTGTATGTCGGTCAGTTAAGGGTTTGTGTCTTAATTGCCAACTACTGTAATAAGGTTAATAGCTGCTCATATGAATGAGAATAGCAATAAGTCATTAGGTGTCATTTTAACACTGTGTTCATTTAGCAGAATAATAATGTTTGGTTCTCCCTTAGGGCCTCTGACATATCTAGTCATAGTTTCTTGGTTCTTTTGATAGTGCCAGGTATGGGTCCCATGTCATGGACTGAGCCTTAGATCTAATTGGAAAGCTCTTGTTTACGATTTGGTTCACTACTCCAGCTGTGGGCATATCTCCTCAAGCCAGCCATTGTCATGACTTTTAAGGTTCACAGCTGGGTGAAATTGATGATTGATTTTTTCCCTCTGGTAGTTTTCATAGCACTGTCTAGAATTATTAAATTTAGCCAGTAGGATGAAGCTTCCAGGTAAGTAAAAGCTTGGTTTCTCTCTGTTCAGTAACATGAGTATGCAATGCGATTTCTTCCTCAATAGGCTCTTATTATCAAGTTTTAAGAGTAAGCATCTCTTATAGTTTGCAATTTATCTATTTAAATTATTTATTTTTTTTTAATTTGTTAGATTATGTATATAAGGAAATTCATCCATTTTTAAAAGTTTTTCCAGTTTAGTGGAGTATACATTTTCAAAATATGTCCTTATGAAACTTTGAATTTCTTCAGTTTGTTGTAATGCTTTACTTTTCATAGCTAATTGAATTAATTTGTGGCCTTTTTGTTTTTTATTTGACCAATTTGGCTAAAGATTTGCCAATCTTGTTAATCTTTTCAGAAAACCACATTTTTCCCCCAATGATTCTTTGTATTATTGTTGGTTTTCATTTTCATTATGTAATTTTCAATTCTGAATTTCGCAATGATTGTCTGCTTTTTGTTGTTGTTTTGAATGGTGTTTGTTTTTCCAAGGCCTGAGGTGCACATTAAGTTATTAATGTGTAATCTCTACAGTTTTATGTATTTAATGTAGGCAATTAGAGCTAAATATTTTCTTTTCAGGACCCACTTCCCTGTGTTTCACAACTTGTGATAAACACATATTTTCATTTTTATTCAATTCTAAGAATTTAAAATTTTTTTCATTTTTGCCTTGACTTGATTTTTTATTTGGTAGTGTCGTATGTTTGCTTCCATGTGTTTGTACACTTTCTGGCATTTTTGCTGTTGATATCTATATTCCTTTTTGTCAGAAAATATTCTAAAATTAATCCAGTTTCACTTTCTGAGACTTTCTTTGTAGCCTAATAAGTGGTCAATTTTGAGAATGTTCCAGGGACTACTGAGAAAGTTTATTTTTTAGTGTTTGTGTAGAATGTCCTGGAAATGTTTGTTGAACTCATTTGATGTATTATGTTCTTTAACTCCAAAGTTTTTCTATTTAGTTTTTGTCTAGATGACCTGTCTGCTTGTAAAAGTGGATCATAGAAGTTTCTCATTATCACTGTGTTGGATCAACCTGTGTTTTTAGAACCAAAAGTGTTTATTTTACAAAACTGTGTGCACCTGTGTTTGCTAAATAAATGTTCAAAATTGCAAAATTCTTTTAGTAGACATTTCCTTTAATGAGTAAGAAATGGTTTTTCCTACTTTTTGCTAACTTTTCATTTGACTTTTATTTTGTCAAATATTAGAGTAAGACCCTTTCTGTCTGCACTGCACCTGGAGCAGCCCTAAGGCTTCAGCTCCTCCCAGAGTAGGCTGGACTCCCCAGTAGTTCTAACATGCCCAGGAATGTATGTGAGTAAGCTGTAACTCCCTCCCCCCAAAGAAGGAGTAATTTGGGGCCTGCTGAGACCCAGGAACTCCCTTAAGTCCAGTGGCACAGGACCCTTCTTGTATGTGCCTGAGCCTGGAGCAACCCTACAGCTTCAGCTCTGCACCCAATCCCCCAAAAACCAGAGGAGGCTGGACTCTCAGGAGCTCTAACACATAGGAACATAGGATAATAGGATCACAGGATATCAGGAGCTTGGGCACACCAGGATTTCAGGAGCCCAGAAGCAGCCTGACTCCTAGGAGCTATCACAATCAGGGTCTCAGGATCATAGGATCAGAGACAGCTAAACTCTAAGGAGTTCTGACACAGCCAAGATAACATGACAGATAGGCTCCAGTCAGAGATAGTGAGTGAAGGTAGCGCTAGAAATAACCAGATGGGGATAGGCAAGCACAAGAACATAAGCAATGAAAACCAAGGTTACTTGGCATCATCAGAACCTAGTTCTCCCACCATAGCAAATCCTGAATACCCAATGACACCAGAAAAGCAAGATTCAGATTTAAAATCACTTCTTACAATGATGATAGAAGACTTTAAGAAGGATATAAATAACTCCCTCAAAGAAATACAGGAGAACACATGTAAACAGGTAGAAGCCCTAACAGAGGAAATACAAAAATCCCTTAAAGAATTTCAAGAAAATGCAAGCAAACATGTGAAAGAATTGAACATAACAATTCGGGACATAAAAATGGAAGTAGAAACAACAAAGAAATCACAAAGGGAGACTACCCTGGAGACAGAAAACCTAGGAAAGAGATCAGGAGCCATGGATGCAAGCATCACCAACAGAATAAATGAGATAGAAAAGAGAATCTCAGGTGCTGAAGATAGCATAGAAAACATCGACACAACTGTCAAAGAAAATACAAAATGCAAAAAGTTCCTAACCCAAACCATCCAGGACATCCAGGACACAACGAGAAGACAATACCTAAGGATAATAGGTATAGAAGAAAGTGAAGATTCCCAACTTAAAGGGCCAGTAAATATCTTCAACAAATTCATAGAATAAAACTTCCCTAACCTAAAGAAAGAGATGCCTATGAACATCCAAGAAGCCTACAGTACTCCAAATAGACTAGATCAGAAAAGAAATTTGCCCTGTCACATAACAATCAAAGCACCAAATGCACAAATCAAAGAAAGAATATTAAAATCAGTAAGGGAAAATGGTCTAGTATTTCCTATAAAGCTTTTTAAAATTATTTCTGGTCAGACTTCACTTTGTGAAGGTGCCAGTTGGAGCAATGGTGACTAAGTGTCACATGGAAGAAAATTGGGTTGAGGTCTCCTTGCTTCTTAATTAAACCTACTCCTACATGCCTTTATACTATGCTGTCAGAAACTATTAGGGTTAATTTTTGCCTCTTTGCTTTTGCTCATATTGTTAATTCTGCTTAGAATATTAGTGATTCTTTCACTATTTTATTTCATTTTGCTTACTTATTTTTGAAACAAGATCTCAGGAGGTATGGGACGGCTCTAAACTCTAGATGTAATCAAAATTTTTCTTGATTTCCTGATCGTCCACCTTTTACATCTTAAGTGTTAGCATTGTAAGTATGGTCAACCACATTGGCTCTCCTCAATTCTTATAAACATTTCTGAAGGTACAATTTAAGTCCTCCCTCCTTAATATGTTTAAAACATTTGATAGGATTCATAACATAATTAATGTCAGATTTAAAAAGGGTCTAACCCCAAGCACCAAGCCCATGCTCACTGGGTCCCCCAGCAAGGTCAGCAGCCTCAAGGTCTGTCCTGTTTCCTCTGTAGTCCATCTTCCTATCCACACCTCTATCTTCATCTCAGAGGTCTCCAGCTATCAGGGACTACCAGGTGAGACTCCTACCTCAATTCACTGCTTGCTACTCCAGCTGGGCAAAATCAGTAGCAATGACTTCTGCTCTGTCCCTTCTACATGCCATTCTAGGGCCCTGGCTCCACCTGCATGCCCGAAAGCTTGTTGCCTCTCAGAAATAAAAGGTGATAACTACAAATACCAAGGCCCTGCCCTCTGGGTTTCCCCCAACAAGCCCAGTAGCCATAAGGTGTCCCTTGTCCCCTCTGTATTTCATTTTCCAGTCTATGCCTCTACCTGTAATCCCAGACACCTACAACTATCAAAGACTATCAGATCTGCCTGCATCCCTAGAAGCCTGCTGCCACCAGAGATAACCAGCTCTGCTTGCAATCCTATTAGACATGGTTCCATCATGGACTATCAGACAGGCCAATATTAGGGACAACCAGTCCTATGCTAAAGTCTTATGCTAAAGGCAAGCATATGAATACAATCAAAGCCAGGGCAATATGTCACAATCAGAACCCAAATATCCTACTACAGCAAGCCTGAATAATTTAACACACCTGAATTGAAAGAAAATGACTTGAAATCTAGTTTTATGAAGATGATAGAGGCCTTTAAAGATGAAACAAATAAATCCCTTAAAGAAATACGGGAAAGTACAAGCAAACAGGTGGAGACACTTAAAGAGAAAATGAATAAATGCAAAGAAATACTTGACGATAGAATTAACATGTAAATAAAATGAATAGAACTGTTCAAGACCTGAAAATGGAAATAGAAGCAATGAAGAAAACACAAACACAGGCAATCTGGAGATAGAAAACCTAGGAAAGAGAGCAGGAACTACAGACACAAGCATCACCAACAGAATACAAGCAATGGAAGAGAGATCGAAATTGATACATTAGTCAAAGAAAGTGCTAAATCTAAAGCATTTCTAACAGAAGATATTCAGGAAATTTGGGATACTATGAAAATACCAAACCTAAGAATAATAGAATTGGAGAAAGAGAAGACTTCCAACTCTAAGACCCAGAAAATATCTTCCGCAAAATCATGGAAGACAAATTTCCTAACCTAAAGAAAGACATGCCTATAAACAATCGAGAATCCTGCAGAACACCAAATAGAGTGAACCCCCCAAAAAGTCCTCCTGCCACATAATAGTAAAAACATTAAATGTACAGAACAACAACAACAACAACAAAGAATGTTAAAAGCTTCAAAGGATAAAGGCCAAGAAACATACCTATTACAATTATACCAGACTTCTCAACAGAGACTTTAAAACTAGAGAGGCCTAGGCAGATGTCTTACAGTTTCTAAGTACAGATTATTATGCCCAGCAAAACTCTACCATAAATGAAGAAAACAATATATTCTATCACAAACCAACTTTAAACAACATTGTTCCACTACTCCAGCTCTACACAAGATACTAGAAGGAAAACAACACAAGCTAGGAGAAAAAAAAAAACCAAGAAATAAATAATTTCACACCAGAAAAACAAAAAGAGGAGCAACATACACACACACACACACACACACACACAGAGAGAGAGAGAGAGAGAGAGAGAGAGAGACAGAGACAGAGACAGAGAGACAGAGACAGAGACAGAGACTGAGAGAGGAGGAGTGAGAAAAAATGCCTCATAAATATCAACATCAAAATAATAGAAATTCACAATTATTGGTCATTAATGTCTTTTAACATCAATGGACTCAATTTCTCAATAAAAATACAAAGGTTGAGTGAATGAGTAAACGAGATCCATCATTCTGCTCTATACAAGAAACAACATCAACAAAAGTAGATATTACCTCAGAGTAAACAGCTGAAAAAAAAAAGTTTTCCAACCAAATGGACCCAAGACACAAGCTGGAGTAACCATTCTATTATTTAATAAAATAGACTTTCAACCAAAAGTAATCAGATAATATCTAGAAGGTTATTTCATACTTATTAACAACAACAAAAAGCCACCAAGATGCCATCTCAGTTCTGAATGTCTGTGCCCCAAATGCATGGGCACACACATTTATAAAAGAAACATTAGTAAAACTTAAATCATTGAACCCCATACATTAATAGTGGGAGATTTTGATATCCAACTCTCACCAATGGACAGGTCATCGAGAAAGAATCTAAATAAAGAAAAAAAAAGAAACTAACTGATGTTATGAGACAAATAAACCTAGCACTTATCTACAGAGTATTTCATCCAAGCACAAAACATATATCTTCTCAGAACTTCATAGAACCTTCTCCAAAATTGACCACATTGTCAGTCACAAAGCAAGCCTCAACAGATACAAGACAATTGAAATAACTCTATGTATCCTATCAGACCACCATGGATTAAAGCTAGACTTCAACAACAACAGAAACAACAGAAAGCGTACAAATTCATAAAAATTGAACAACTCTCTACTCGGTGATCACTAAATCAGGGAATAAATAGAGAAATACACTAAAGATTTTCTAGAACTCAATGAAAATGAAGGCCCCACATACCCAAACTTATGGGACATAATGAAAGCAATGTAAATGAAAAGTTCATGTCACTAAATGCCTTCATAAAGAACATGAAGAGTTCTCCCTACTAGCAATTTAAAAGTAGACCCAAAAGCTGTAGCACAAAAGAAGCAAAAACACCCAAGAGGAACAATGAATAATCAAAGTCAAAACTAAAATCAATCAATTAGAAACAAAGAGAACAATATATAAAATCAACGAAAACAAAAACGGATTCTTTGAGAAAATTAACAAGACAGACAAATGTTTTGCCAATCTAACTAAAAGGCAGAGAGACAGGACCTAAATTAACAAAATCAGAAATGTGAAGGGAGACATAACAACAGACACTGAGGATATTCAAAGAATCATCTGGTTTTAGTTCAAAAGCCTCTATTCCCCAAAATTGGAAACTATAAATGAAATATCAGATTTTGTAGACAGATACGACATAACAAATTTAAATCCAGATCAGGTAAATTCTACCACAGAACTTAGACATCTAATGAACAACTTCAGCAAAGTGGCTGGATACAAAATTAACTCAAATCAGTAGCCCTCCTTTACACAAATGATAAAGGGCTGAGAAAGAACTTAGACAACACCTTTCACACTAGCCATGAATAATAAAACATAGCTTTTTTATTTTTTTAGGTACTCTAACCAATCAAGTAAAAGACCTACATAACGAGAACTTCAACCCCATAAAGAATGAAATTGAAAATTTTAGAAGATGGAAAGATCTCCCATGCTTATGCATTCATAGGATTAACATAGAGAAAATAGCCATCTTATCAAAAGCAATTACAGAGTCAATGGAATTCCCATAAAAAATCTCAACACAATTTAATAGATCTTGAAAGAAAAATTGTCAACTTCATATGGAAATATAAAAAACCCAGGATATCTAAAACAATCCTGTACAATAAAAGAACTTCTGGATGTATCATAATCCCTGATTTCTAGCTGTATTACAGAACAATAGTAATAAAAAAAAAATCACATGGTATGGCATAAAAACAGACAGGTTGGTCAATGAAATAGGATTGAAGAACTAGAAATAAACCCACACATGTACAGACACTTGACTTTTGACAAAGAAGCCAAAACCACACAATATTAAAGGGAGAATGTCTTCCACAAATGGTGGTGGTCTAACTGTATGTTTGTACATAAAAGAATACAAATAGATCCATATTCATTACCCTGCACAAACTCAAGTCCAAGTGGATCAGGGACCTCATAAAACTGGATATACTAAATCTAATAGAAGAGGAAGTGGGGGATATCCTTGAAGGTATTGGTACAGAAGACAACTTCTTGTACAAAACACCCATAGTTCAGACACTAAGATAAACAATTAATCAGTAAGACTTCAGGAAACTGAGAAGTTTCTGTAAAGCAAAGGACACTATCAGTAGCGGAAAAAAAGACATCCTACAGAATGGGAAAAGATCTTCTTCACCAACCCTACATATGACAGTGGGCCAGTATCCAAAAATATATATAAAGAACTCAAGAAGTTAGACACCAACAACCCAAATAACCCAATTAAAAATGAGGTGCAGAGCTAAACAGAGAATTCTTAACAGAGGAATCGCTAACAACCAAGAAACAGTTCAAATAATATTCAACATCCATAGTCATCAGGGAAATGCATATTAGAACAACACAGATTCTTTCTTATATCCTTTAGAACTACTAAGATCAGAAACTCCAGAGACAACACATGCTAGTAAGGATATAGAGTGAATGGAACACTCTACCACTGCTGGTGGGAGTGTAGACTTATACATCCACTCTGAAACAAATTTGGCTATTTCTGAGAAAATTGGGAATAATTCTAACTCAAGACCCAGCTATACCATCTATGGACATATACTGAAAATATGTTCCACCATGCCACAAGGACACTTGCTCAACTATGTTCATAGCAACTCTATTCATAATAGCTAGAAACTGGAAACAACCTAGATGTCCTTCAACTGAAAAATGGCTAAAGAAAGTGTGGTTAATTTATACAATGGGATACTACTCAGCTATTAAAAACAAGTACATCATAAAATTTGCAGAGAAATGGTTGGAACTAGAAAATATCATTCTGAGTGAGGTAACTCAGATCTAAAAGTACATTCATGGTATATACTCATATGTAAGTGCACATGAGTCATAAAAAACAGAATAAGGAGAAGGATTGAAAGGCCTGAATCGGAAAGATATAGAGTAAACTAACCTGAGCCCATGGGGGCTTACAGAGACTAAACTTCCAATCAAAGATCATGCAAGGGTTGGATTTAGGCCCCCTACATATTTGTAGCAGATGTGCAGCTTAGTTTTCATGATAGTTCCTCAATAGCTGGAGCAGAGGCTGTCCCTGACTCTGTTGCCTGCTTTTGGGTCCCATTCTCCTATCTGGGCCTCCTTGTCTGGCCTCAGTCGAATGGATATGCTTAGACATGCAGGGACTTGATGTGTCAGGGTGGGGTGATACCCAGGAGGTGCCTCCCCATTCTTAGAGGAGAAGAGGGAGGGGACTAGGGAGAAGAAAGGACTGTGAGGAAAGAGGTGCTATGAATAGGATGTAAAGTGAATTAATAAATTAATAAAAAAAGAAGGTCTCATAAGTATGTACCCTTCCTGAGGATTTATAAAGAAATTCATAATTGCTATCTGTGGAGGAGACATTTTTCTCCCCATTTACAAGATATCTATGCTTGGGGTCTATAACCCCACATTCATGGCTCTATAAGCAACACTAATGAGATGTCTCTTTCATCCATAAATACACAAAAGATACAAAAAGATAGGATAGTAGATATGCCTGCTTGAGGTGAGGAAGAGGATCACCAAGAGTGGGAGTTGGGAACGGGAGGATAATGGATCTAGATAAATTGGTCAAAGCCATTTTTTAAAATATATGTATGAAAATATAGTAATTACTTAAATTAATTAATATGCATGTTTTATATAGCTAATAAAATTATAAATATGAAAATAAACAAAGACTAAAAAAAGTATAATAAACTACTATTGCTCTGAAAACAATATTTTAGTTACCTTCATCTCTACCTCCTTTTAGAAACATAAGCTGAAGGAGACTTTCTATCATAGTGCATCTTTGTTACCATGTTTGGTATTGTCAGTATTTTAGACTTTACTGCTCAAGATTGTGTAGTGGTATCTAGCTGTTGCTTTAATTTGCATAACTCTAATTTGAAAACATACCAAGTATCTCTTCACGGTTATTTGCCATTTGTATGTTTTCTTTGATGATGTCTACATTTAGATTTCTGCCTACATTTTAATTGTGTGGTTATCTTACTGTTGACCTTTAAGCACCTGTGTTGGTTACGACCTTTCAGATATATGTTTTACAAATGTTTACCCTAGTTTGTATCTCTACTGTCCGTTGTCATAAATTTAAAGAGGTTTTATTTATGTGCCTCAATTTTATGGTGAAGAATTCCATTGTTTTCAAAGACTAGAGGGTCGAAACACCCCTAGTCTTTACAGATCTCTGTATTTTATTCTAAATAAGCATGTACATCCTTCAGTCTGCCTTAGAGTAGTTCATTTCACTAAAAATATAACATATATTTAACAAATTTTATCTGAATTGATTTTTTCCTTCTTACTCCTGTTGCTAGATATTTTCTTTAGTAATAATCTTGAATTGATTTACAGCTGAACCATGATATTTTAATAGCTTGCATTTTTAAATGATGCTGATTGAATTTAAATAAATATTTTGACTCTATCATCTTCTCATTATGTATTATGGAGGACTCTTCAATGCACATTGGTAAGTTAAAACACCAATGTTAAAGACTGGATTTTGTATGCCACCATACCTATCCAATAATAGGACAATTTATAAAAGGCATTTAATATACATTATATTAGTATATTGTCATGTGCTGTTTACAGCCACCTAGAAGCTAGCTTTAGAGGTGGAGTTGGCCTTACTACTTCAGAGCCAAGCTTCATCTTAGACTATCCTCCTAGTCCCATTGTCCCAAACAGGCTACCCTCCTCCTATCCAAGTCCCAGTAGAAAGAGAAAGGAGAACAGCAAAACAGACCAGGATTTAAAATACCATGTACTTGAGAACATAGAAGTAAATCATCTGAGAGAAATTTCTGTGTCCGTAGATAGGTGAGTCATCCCTAAGCACCTTCCCAAAGCAAGGCTCACCCAGTGTTTATCCCAAGGTATAAACATGCCTCTGGTGAAACAGCCTGGTCTCACCCAGGAGAAGACATTCTGGCTGGAACCCTCTTTATCCATCTGGCTCCATCTGCAGTTTTTGAGTTTGTGTGGAATGACATGCATCTGATCTAATTCATGCTCATGCGTTATTTTATTCCTGATGCTGTATACCTAACAATCTCACTAGTTTAGAACTTAAACCATGGACTGTTCTTCATAGGAAGCAAGAAAGAACTTAAAGAAATAGAAAGATTGCCAGCAAAGAACAAATAAAGAAGCTCAGAGGACATTCACGGCAGTGAATTTATTCTGTGATAACTTAAAATTTAATATATGACATTACAGGTTTATCAAATTTCACAAAACTATATAACAAAAAGTTCGAACAGTTGCAATTCCCAAAGAAAAACAGTGTTGGGGTGTAGCTCAGTGGTAATGTGTGTGCTTGCATGTGGCCCTTGTTTGCCTCCCAAGTGCCACTATCAATCCATTAAGTAATCAATAAACGTAAATTGTACCACTGACAGTTTTTTACTTCCTGAGCAAGTTCCCTTTAATGAAATAGCATATGGGTTAGAGTTGACATTAATAACATAGATAGTGAACAGTGTTTTGACTTCCAGCCTGTATTTTCTTTTTCTTTTTTTCCTTATTTCTTAATTTATTTTTTATTGGACCAGCCTGTATTTTCATGACAGTGTTGAGTTGGAATGGCTGCCCTACTTCCTTTCCCTCAGCTAGTGCTTTGTTGTTGGTCTTTACACTATTCTTTGCACTGCTATTTTAGCCTGAGTCACTCTTATACAGAAAGCTCTGCCCAAATTGACTTATTAGAAGCAGTAATTCTGTGAATCTTAATCAAGAATTCATGGTTTGCATTCATCTGGTTCACGACTCTGTAACTTGCCACATTTTTGTTGAATTATTTATATAAAAATGAATGCATTTTAACTGTTGTTTAATTGGCAGTATCTAATAATATCTCTTATTTTTGAATTGCCTTGTGGACATGAGAACATGGTTCTGAAATTCATTTGAAAATTTGGAAGGCTGGCCTAGATAATTCTATTTCTGGAAAATTACTGACATGCCAGAATATTCTTTCAAAAACTCTTCTTAAATGTTGTCAGTTCTTTTCTTTTATCTTCAGCTCAATCTCTGGACTTTTTCTACTATTATTTTAAATTGCTTGCTAATAAGTAATGACTAGACACACATACAGAAGAGCATTCCAGAGAAGAATGCATGGATTGTGGTAAATTAGTTGTAACTCAGTAGCTCAAATCACTGAATTCTTCGAGACCAGATGGAAGGAATCTAAATCCCTTTTGTAATTTTTCTTTTCTTAATAGGATACTTTATTTATTTACATTTCAAATGGTATCCCCCTTCCTAGTTTCCCCTCTGAAACCCCCTATTTCATTCCTCCTTACCCTGATTCCATGAGGGTGCTTCCTCACCCACCCACTCCTGTCTCATTGCCCTAACATTTCTCTACACTGGGGCATCAAGCCTTCACAGGACCAAAGGCCTCCCCTCCTATTAATGCCAGATAAGGCTCCTTCAGCTCCTTCAGTTTACATGAGTTATATTTGGTAAGAATTTTCAGCTTTATGCATTAGTTTTCTTATGTGTCAAAATCATATAATAACATTGTATACTGGATGCCTGTAATATGGAAAGAATTCAATATAATATGTATAATTTAGTAATGGTGGAATAATAATAGCTAATAAAATGAACACTAAACCCTAATCTATGTCTATCATTAAAAAATTGTATCAGGCTAAATATTTTTGCATAAAAAAGAAATTAAATTCAACAACTTCTGTTCCATAATCGATATGATCTTTTCATATTGTTTTATATACTTATCTAAGAAATCAAAGACAAACAAAATAACAAGCATGACCAAACAAGGAATTTTTTAGTTTCAACTGAGAAGATAGTTTGTTTGTGAGATAGTCTCTCATGTAATCTAGTCTGGCCGCAGACTTTCTGTGTAACAACAACAACAACAACAACAAAATGTTTTACAAAGTGTTGGCAGCAAATAGGAAGAGTTTCAGCAATGCCCTCTCGGATGAGGTGTTTAATCTCATGTCTTGGAAGACGTGTCCTAAGTAAGTACATCCCTCAGCCTGAAAATATTAATGCTGGAAAGAGTAAAGGAGACACACGTACTGCTTGGATTTGGGGTGGGGCACTGAGATGAACTCACATGCCCTTGAAAGCATCCTTGATTAGAGAGAGACTAATATGATGAGGACTCTTTGCATCCCCTGATTGTATTTGTCGCAGCAGTTTTCATTGCTTTAAATCATCTTCTTTTCTTTCTTGGAGAAAATTGATTGGAAGGTTATTGAGGACCCAAAGTTCTGTCTGCTTTCTTAGCTGCATGTTCTCATCTTTGTCCTTTCTTTATAATTCAAGTGACGGGAACCACAATAGGATTGTGTCCACAGTGACGGTCAATAATGGAATACAGTTTCCTAGTCATCTCCCATGAACTCCGACAGATCGCCAGCCAGCTTCCATGGTTCACATGTTCAGAGAACAAAATTTTATAACACAATAGCGAATTTTTAAGTCTCTAACATGACTATGATGTAGTTCTTTCTATTATATTAATGGAACTTTAACATAACAGATGATTTACATTCAATTGTGCCTTTTCTAGTATATTGGATTCTTCATAAGTTTTAAACTCCATTTAGTCAATAATGTTATACATTTTAAAAATAGCTGACCCTCAAATTCCAATATTGGCCATAGTTCCAAAGTATACAATATTAAAATTTCAGACAGATCAGTCTTTATATTGAACAAAACAATGTTATTATATGCCTATTAGTTTACAACATGAATTGAACGTATGAGTGGAAAGGTATAGTATTTTATATTAGCTGATATTTGAGATATTTAGGTTAATTTTATCTTATTTTCACTATTAAAATTTATTTCACTAGCAGAACCATCTGCCACCTGCTTATTAAGTGAGTTCAATCATGTACCAGTGTGTCTTGAATGATATATGGTACATAAAGGGCTCATTAAATATATTGTTGCTTCTGGTGTTACAATTCAAAATGAAGACATTAATATTTCATCAACTCTACTTCATATATACCTTTCTCTGAGAGAGAATAAGGAGGGGGTAAGGATTGAGGGAGGGAAGTGGGAGAGAGAGAGAGGAGAGACAGACAGAGACAGAGAGAAATAGACAGACAGAGAGAGAGGGAGGGAGGGAGGGGAAGAGAGAGAGAGAGAAAGAGAGAGAGACAGAGAGGCAGACATAGAGACAGAGACAGAGAGGGAGGGAGGGAAGGAGGGGAAGAGAGAGAGAGAGAGAGAGAGAGAGAGAGAGAGAGAGAGAGAGAGAGAGAGAGAGAGGCAGATGAAAAATTGATTCTGGAATCAAAGATCAAAAGCTCCTTTATCATATGGAAGACTTGCCCTTTTAGTAAGGAGTAGCATTGGAAGTTATATATTGGACAATTGTGATTTTGCAAAATCATTTGATACTCAAGAAGTCAGCCTTGATTCTGTTTTTGTTTTTCATACTGTTTTTTTGGTTTCTGCAGTTCAGTTTCTCTTCCCATGTGTATAGATTTGTGTGTGTGTGTGTGTGTGTGTGTGTGTGTGTGTGTGTGCGCGCGCGTGCATGGGCACACAGATATTCATACAGAAAATACCTAATATATTATATAGCTAACTCCATTTGAAACAAAACTTATTTATACTAAAACATATAAGGATGGCCTCACATCCATAAGTATATGAAGAGTACAAATAGGACTCAGTAGAGTGTTTTTTTTTTTTTAAAGGGGGCAAAGTTGGGAAGAGAACGAGAATGTATCTGGAAAGAACTAATGGCAGGTGTGGGGGGTGAACATGATCAAAATAATGTGGATGCATTTGAGACATTCCTAAAGAACCAATGAAACTATTACTTTTTAAAAGGTATAAGTCTTAATATAACGAGATGGCTTTTAAAAATTATCTCATATTAATCCAGATAGAAAATAATATATTGTCACATGAAATTGCTCATAGTTAATTATATTAGACCATCACTAACATTTTGATTTTATTGAAGATATCTGGTCATTTCCCTGCTGATCTTTTTTAACCTCTCCCTATAAATTGATGCATGAAGCAATGTAATTTTGATTACTTAGAATTGTATTTAGTTTCCTTTACTATGTCCTTGAGTCTTCCCTCCTACGTTCATTTCTTTGTTTCATGTAAAAGTATTCCTTGTGGGATTCAAGATACCTATAAACTAATATTTTTCTTGAGTTTAAAATTTAAAAAAATTATAAAGACCTTGAGTCATAATAACTTTTAATTAACTTCTTTTATGCCTGCAAAGATAAATTACTTGAGATAAGTAGTTGCTAACTTCCATGGCATTACTTAGAATGAAAAAGGAAAAGGTTAAAAGAACAAAGGAAAAATAGTGATCTATTAGCAAATAATCTAATTACATTTGTGATATTAAGATATTTAATGTATCATGAAAGAAGATAATAAATCAGCCCATAGTTTGGGCTCCCATGTGCTTATAAAATTGTTTACATAAAGGAGTCAAGATGTCAAGATTGAAGGACAGCCCTTGAACAGTTCAAGCCCAGCAGTATTCATAAACTCTTGAAGGTAATGGAAAATGTTGGCTTCCAAATCACAACGAGAACAATACTTGTTTGTAAGACACACAGAACAAGTACCACTAGAAGCATGAAATAATGAGCACTTGAAAAGTATTCCCTTCCTTCCTCTCCCTGTCCTCCTACCCCTCCCTCCCCTCCCCCTCCTTCCTTCCCCTTCCCCTCCCCCTCCCCGCCCCATGTGTGTCTGTGTGTGTGTGTGTGTTTACATGTATGGCTCTACAGAGATCAGACGGAGCACTGAGCTCTCTGGAACTGGAATCACAGATGGTTCTGGAAGTGGAATTTGGTTCCTCTGCAACAACAAGTGTTCTTCACCATGTAGCCATTTCTCCTGCCTGCAAACGTTCTTTTTATTTGACTCAGTGGGATTAAATTATATAAATTCAGTATATATTATTAGAACAAACATAACAGGAGACTAAGAAGTAATTAAGCAATGCATGCATTGCCAAGACCAGCAGGGCTTTCAGGAATTAGCAAACTGGGTGATAGGGAATGAAGAAATGGAACATATACATAACACAAAGCTGAAACTGGATGGACAATGCACTCTGATGGAGATACACCAAGAGCAGCATGGGAAACTCAGCTTGTTTATTATATATCAAGAAGAAGGAGATGGTGGGTTAGTTTATTTCAGAAGGATGTTTGCTCCCCATCCCACCTTATTTGCACATTATAGAGACTGCTCCCACACACCACCAATTTCCCTTCTCTCTCCTCTGACCTCCTTATATATGATCTCCCCACCCTCTGCCTTCTCCCTTCCCCATCCCCTCTTTCATCTAATTCCCACCTTTCATTGACCGACCCCTGATATCTATTTTGCTTCCCATTCTGAGAAAGATTCAGCCATCCTCCCTTAGGTCCTTTTGTTAATTGGCTTGTTTGGTCTATTGATTATAGCCTGGATATCCTGCAGTTTATGGATAATATCCACTTATAAGTGAGTACATACTATGCATGTCCTTTTGAGCCTGGGTTACCTTGTTCAGGAAGATATTTTCTAGTTCCCTCTATTTGCCTGTGAAATCCATGATGTGGGGGAGGAATCTGAGCCTGAGGAATCCAGGAGGAAAAAGCTATGTTTAATATATTAATTTTAATTTAATTACTACATTAGTTTTAGCTGAAGGGTTCCAAATCATCCACACTTGGTCTAGAGAAAGGTTTTGGCATTTCTCTAAGCCTGACTCAACTAGGGCCTTTCTATGCCCACAAGGCTGAGGCTTTGAGGTCTTTGTCGTAGTACTGCATATGTCTATAATACATCTTCCCTTATCTCTCCAGAGTGTGTAACATGCTAGCAATGATACACTGAGGATGATACAGGGATTATTGTATTACATTCACAACATTTTTGCAGTGCTTCTTATATGAGATGAGTAGTTCTCAAGGATGTAAGGATTTCTCAACACATGCAAGCACATTTGAAATAGTCTATGTATACTCTAATATTTACTGAATTAATGATCTTGGTTCTTGTGTGCTAATCAGAACTAGGTTGGGTGCTGGGAATATTACTCAAAAGAAATAATGTTCTATCTTGTTCTGAGATTTCAAGACACTCCCTGGAGAGGTCAGTATTATATATAAATGATAATGAAACCAGAAAAAATTTAAATCATCTGTGGCAAGTTCAGAATATTCCTTTTACAGTTTTATCCAAATTGTAGTTATTTTATATTTTCAAAACTCCCATACCAAATGCTCAGGAAATATTACAAAAGAGGAAGTGGACATATTGGAAGAGCCAGAGGACAAGAGTCTGCTCTGAGTTTGTGTTTTGTACAGATGATAGAGACACTACATGATTTATCAACAATTCATCTGACTAAAACAATAACAATATTCATAGACACGCTAAGGGGGAGGGGAATTTCACAGTGTTCCATCCCTAGACATAGAACTACAGGCAAATATTGACTGTGGAGAGATAGAGAGAAATAGAGTTTCCTGAAGATGATTCCACCAGCTGCTTACCAAATACAAAGTGTTCAGCCCTGAAATCACAGACATCCAAGTAAAAATATGGACTTAGCTAGATGCGCGCACGTGCACGCGCACACACACACATGTAGTATATGTGATATTGTAATATTGTATATATAATATTGCATACATAATATATTGTTTATCTGTATATACATATACAATCAAAGAAAAAGAGGTTATACATTTGAGAGAAAAGAGCAGAGACACTGGAGGAGTTGGAGAGAGTAAAGAAAGTGAATTAATTACATTTTTTAGTTTTTTTTGAGGCAGTGTCTCTTTATGCCTTCCTGGCTGTGCTAAAACTCAATATGTACACCAGGCTGTCCTCAAAATTATAGATTCTCCTGACTCCGTCTTGAAAGTGCTGAGATTAAAGACATATGCCACTACACTTGACCTGAGTTAGATTTTAAATAAAATTTTAAAATGTTAAAAAACCAAAACAAAACATTTCTAGTTCTTTGTTAGTAGCCACTTTCAACAATATGCCTTTTAGAGATCAAGATAAATTCAAGTGTCAAGAGAGTCAGTTTCATCATTAATAACTATTAACTTACTGGGCTAGAATTGGTGGTCATACTAATCAATAGAAACTCCATCTGGTTACATCTAACCTACCTTCAGTACAGATTATCTGCCATGAAATGGTAACATATCCCTCATCTTTAGGGTGACAATTTTTTTTAAAAACCTAAGAACAAATGTCAAATTATCAAGTCTAGATTTCCAATTTTTCCTTTATATATTTGATGCTATGCAGTTTTTACCAAACAGGGTCCATTTCACACATCAGCTATGTATGACACAATCTTTTCTTTAATAATAACATCTTACTTCAGAATGTATTCTTAGTTTTTGCTGATCTTTTCTCATGGTGTCACATGATAAAGGAAAATTGAACTCATTATATGTGTGAAATAACTCATGACATTACTAGCTACTAAGCAGTTTGTTCAGCCATCCCCTCCTCTCTCCAGTTTTACTCCAGTGACATTTTTTTTTCAAGAACATAGGCAATGTATAATTTACTTTCTTCTCCAAATATTTTAATCTGTGCAACATTCAGCACTGTTTTACATGTGTCTTGTGTTTTCCAATGACACCTCAAATAGGCCAAAAAAAAAATGATCCTATAGAAAATAAAACTTCAATGGTTTGTAGCACAAATTATCAATTTGCATGTTATGTTAATGTCAGTGCTCACCGTTAAATTCCATATTCACAGCAGGTGAATAAATGGTTCACGTTCCAGCCCTGGTGGATGGACTTATGCTGAAACTCATCAGTCTGTGTCTTTGTACAAAGCCCTGGCTATACAAAAGCCTGTAGAGGCCTGCTTTAGGGATTCTGGCATGGGCTCTGGAATCATCCTCTCTGATGCAAAGTAAATGTAACAATATTCCCCTTTAACCATTCTTATTTCATGTGTTTTTTTTTTTGTTTTTGTTTTTTTTTCTTTAAGATAGAGGCCAGTCCCAGGATGGAGTAGTTTGGCCTCTCACTGTCTATAGATCTTGAATTTTAATATTTTTTTCTAATCTACTTTCCATCTCTATATGTATATTACAACTTTAAGAGAGTGTGGATGACTTTTTAAAATGTCTAAAAATTACCCTTTAACTTTTTCTAACTGGCTGAAGGTCTTAGAGCTATTAAAATATCACATAAAAGGATTCTTTAAAAAAAGCTAATTAAATATTTACAAATTTTAATATGGGATACATAAGGATTAAGGATTTCTGGTTTGTAATATCTGTAATAGTGCCTAATCCTTTTTTTCTAACTAGAGTGTTAAGTTTATTTTCTTCAGCATTAGTAAGGACAAGTAGATTATTATATATTTTTTGTATAAATCAGCCTAAATAAAGATGAAATTTGAAGTTGTTACCAGAAGCCTCTGATCTGCCATTTCATTTTCTCCCTGTTTGCTTTCAGATTTGTTGTATAGTTTATCCATTTTCCATTTTCAAAATTATTCTCCATGCATGGTTGCAATCCCAGCATTCAGCAAACTGAGGGGGAAGATGGAGAGTTTAAGGTCAAATGAGGCTGCACAGGAAGATCCTTGCTTGAAGGAACACATTGATGATGCACAGACATACACACCATGTTTCCCAAGGCCTGCTTTAGGGACTCCTGGGGATTATCTGCCATTGGCATGGAAATGTACAACTGCTCATTAACTTCTACTGTATCAGTCCATGCCTGTGCATGCACGTGTGTGTGTGTGTGTGTGTGTACTCACACATACACATATGCATATATTTTTTCTTGTATTTGTTCATTTGTATTAAGGCAGTCTTACGGGTTTTATTTTTATAGTCTTTATATCTATTAATAAGAATAAGACAAAAATCAGTGATATTTCTAGTTTAAGGATCTATTTTATTATTTCAAGCTCTAGAATTATTATTTTTATATTTATTTATTCATTTTACAACCCAATATCAGCCCCTTCCATCCTCCTAATACCCCCTCATGCAAGTCTCTCCCCAGTCCACCTTCCCCTTCTCTATAGGATATACATATACAGCTGCTGGAGGACTAGGAGAATCCTCTTCCATCACGACCGAACAACAAAGTCCATTTAAAGGAGCAGGATCTACAGACAGGCAGGCAACAGGCTCAAGAACAACCCCTGCTCCAGCTGTTGGAGGACCTGCGTAAAGATCAAGCTGCTCATCCGTTACATATGTGCAGGCTGCCCTATTCCGCCCTGACCTTGCTCTTTGGTTGGTGATTCAGTCTCTGTGAGCCCCTAAGTGTCCAGGTTAGTTGAGTCTGTTGGTTTTCCGGTGGAGCGAATGAGCAGCTTGATCTTGTTATGGAAAAGTTGGGAGAAGAATTGAGGCACGTGAACTCTTCCATAGTACACCCTGAGCGCCCTGTGAGTTTTGAATCTTTTCCCATTGGCTGCTTGGTGGAGCCTCTCAGAGGATTATGCTATGTTCCTGTCTGCAAGAATAACAG